>NC_082644.1:7864807-8179954 GCF_028023285.1 Balaenoptera ricei
TCATAGTTACCATAAAATATTGGCTATATTCCCCATGTTGTACAATATACCCTTGTAGCTTATTTTATACATAATAGGTTGTACCTCTTAATCACCTACACCTATAGTGCCCCTGCCCCCTTCCCCCTCCCAACTGGTAGCCACTAGTTTGTCCTCTATATCAGTGAGTTTGCTTCTTTTTTATTATATTCATTAGTTTATTTTTCTTTTATTCCACACATAAGTGATATCATATATCTGTTCTTCTCTGACTTATTTCACTTAGCATAATACCCTTCAAGTCCATCCATGTTGCTGCAAATGGCAAAATTTCTCTCTTTTTATGGCTAGATAATGTTCCATTGTATGCATGTACACCACATCTTCTTTATCCATTCATCTGTTGATGGACTCTTAGGTTGTTTCCATACTTTGGCAATTGTAAATCATGCTACTATGAACACTGGGGTACGTGTATCTTTTCTAATTAGTGTTTTTCTGTTTTTCTGATATATACCCAGAAGTGGAATTGCTGGGTCATATGGTAGTTCTATTTTTAATTATTTGAGGAAACTCCATATTGTTTTCCACAGTGGCTGCACCAATTCCCACCAACAGTGCACGAAGGTTCCCTTTTCTCCACATCCTCTGAAGGCAAGAATTTTCTCTGCCTTGTTCACTACCGTATTCCCAGGACTTATGGCAGTGCCTGGCACATATTAAGTGCTCAAAACATGGAATAACTTAGTGTATTAAATAAATCGATTTTCTAATGTTGGCTCATCCTTTCCTTCCCAGATGAACACTACTTGGTCATGATGTGTTATTCTTTCACTTTGAGATTAAATTCAATTTGATGATAGTTTCTGTAGCATTTGTATCTATGTTCATAGGTTAGATTGGCTATTTTTATCTTTTGCTGTCTGTGGTAAGTAGCTTCTAAGATAATCCTCAACTATTCCCGCCCCTAGGTCCACACCAATGTGCAAACCTGTCCCCCTAAGTGAGGCCTGGACTTACCAACTTAGATATGATGAATAGAGTGTATGATATGAGATGGGATGCCATTTTCAAAATTAGATTATTACAAGGCTGACTTTCATTTGGCGTTTGCTCTCTCACTCCTTCTCAGATCACTTGCTCCTGGGCCAGCCAGCTGCCATGCCACGAGTAGTTCTATGGGGAGGCCCATGTGGTAAGGGACAGGTCTGCCAACAACCACGTGAGTGAATTTAGAAAGAACCTTCTCCCAGCCTTCAAAGGAGGATGCAACCTCAATGACAGCTTTGTCTGCAACCTTCTGGAAGACCTTGAGCCAACAGCACCCAGCTAAGCCACACCCAGATTCCTGACCCACAGAAACCGTGAGGTAGTAAATGTTTGTTGTTTTAAGCCACTACGTCTTGGGGTATTTTGTCATGCAATAATATATAACTAATATGTTGCCTTGTGACATACCTATGTTGTGGCTATTCTGTTTCATAAAATGTGTTGCACTTCCCTGGTGGCGCAGTGGCTGAGAATCCGCCTGCCAATGCAGGGGACACAGGTTCGAGCCCTGGTCCAGGAAGATCCCACATGCCGCGGAGCAGCTGAGCCCGTGCGCCGCAACTACTGAGCCTGCGCTATAGAGCCCACAAGCCACAACTACTGAACCTGCGTGCCACAACTACTGAAACCCACGTGCCTAGAGCCCGTGCTCCACAACAAGAGAAGCCACCGCAATGAGAAGTCCGTGCACCACAAGGAAGAGTAGCCCCCGCTCGCCGCAGCTAGAGAAAACCTGTGTGTAGCAACAAAGACCCAACACAGCGAAAAATAAATACATAAATAAATAAATAAATTTATTTTTTAAAAATGTGTTGAGTAGCCATCCAGCTTATTCTATCATCTGAATTATTATCACAAAATAGAAATTATCTATTCCTTGAAGGTTGTGCATAAAATCTTGCTCATTCTAGCACCCTTTGAAAATGAAAAGATAGAACTTCAACTACTTGCAATTTTATTTTATTGGCCAACTTTACTGACATATAATTCCCCAAAAGTGTCCACTTCATTCAGATACTTGGTATAGGGAGTTCATAGTATTCTATAATATTTGAACTCTTCTCTATCTGTTATTTTAATGGAAAAGAAATAAACCAAAAGAGCAATGATCTTTTAAGTGGTAAAATAATGCATTATATTTATTATCATCTTAGTAATTTTATGGGTTTTTCCAATTTTAAAATTAAAATGTATTATTTACAAATGAGAATTCAAAAATAAAATACACATATAGTATATAGGTATCTATGTACATATTTATGTGTGTATGTATTATGTTTGTTTTTATACAGAGGGAAAGTTATTAGCGATTTAACAAAAGTATACTCAGTAGAAAGATGAAAGATGTCAGAAACCTGTAGGGTAAGAAGTAAACGAAGAGACTTCCCTGGTGGTCTAGTGGGTAAGACTCCACACTCCCAATGCAGGGGGCCCAGGTTCAGTCCCTGGTTGGGGAACTGCATGCCACAAATAAGAGTCCGCATGCCGCAACTAAGACCCGGCGCGGCCAAAATAAATAAATAAATAAATATTTGGGGGGGCGGGGGGGAAGGAGTGAATGGTGAATGGAAAGAACTGGAAACAGAGAACATACTACTATTTTCCTGAGACAAAAGGGGGAAAGTTAGGGTCTTATGTAAAAAGTAAACTAAAGAGAGGAATGTTATTTTATCTTTTGCTTTCAAAGCACAGGAACTTGAGGATGTTTACAGACTGAAGGTAAGGAAACAATAAATTTAGAAAGATTGCAGCAACAAGAAGAAAAAGAAACAACTGATGCTGCAATGACTCCAAAGCTTTCAATACTCCTGAGTACAGGGAAGGAAGGTAAACAATGAACACTCGATTATAAATTATCTGAGTATCTACTGACTTTCTGGAGAGCTAAGTCCAATAGTAAAACCCAATAATTCCTAAGTCTAATTTATTATCTCATGGAAAATTAACTCCTTTCTCCTTCTGTTGTAACAATTTGTACTTTGGTAGCTTGATAGCTATCTGATTTTCTCCTCTGTGTTCTTTTAAGGAAAGACCTTTGTCAAAGTGCTTTATCTTTCTCTACTGAGGCCCTGAGCAATCTGGTGATAAGCTACCTTTCAACACTCACCTGGTGCCCACCAACCCACCCCCTGAATGCAGTGAACCTTCCTCTCACCTTTCCTTTGATGTCCCTGTCTACCAGCCCATGAGTCACTCAGTGTTCTTGGGCTCCCTGGGCAGCCTTCCAAGCCCATCTCCTGGCTCCAAATCTGCCTGGACGAGAAACAACTTTATAGAAAATGTCAAAGCATCGATGAAAATTCAGCCCTTACTGTTCCATAAGGGAACTCAACGATGTGTGCTCATAAATGTGATTCCTTTGCAATGTAACCTATGCTTCCAAAGCTTTTCATGATCAGAGGTGCGAAAGGTCCCCAGCCAGTCAGATTTAAGTAAACGGAGTAGTCATCGGGAACCAGCACATTCCCCAATGACCCGAAGACCCCTCTGTGAGTTTTTAGGGTACTGGGAGAGGCTTGTTCCCAGATGCCACTGCCCCAGCAACCTCAGAGGAGAAAAAAACCTGAACCCAGGCTTAGGGAAAGTCATCCCCAGAGCTTCCAGCCCCCTCACTGGCCCTCCTTAGGCTAAGTCTTGTGAAGTTTGCCTCTTCCAGGACCTCAATCCCCCGTCCCTCCACCAATCCTCCATCCCTGATTTAGCTCAAGATGTCATTTGCAAAGCCTCAATAGCCAGGGAGGACCTGCTCAAATAATTTAACTACATGTTCCATTAGGAGTGGAAGGGGTACCCAGAGGAAGCAATGGCAGAAAGGAGCTTCCTTCTTGGTCCTGACAAAAGTTACTCAACCCAGAGTAAGAGCGTCTAAGAAATTATGAAGACCAAATAAGATCATGAATGTGAATGCGCTTTGCAGTCTCTAAAATTGGCATTCTTACTCATGTCTTTTTTATTAAAACAAGCAAAAACTATTCACTGAGCAAGTAATCAACAAGTGCAACAACAAGTGCATATAAATATAGTAACACAGCGCGAAAGGAATGTGTAAGTCATCACCAAATGAAGCAAAGTGTTTTAGACTCAGAAGTTACTCGGTAAGTATTTGTTGAATTTAATTACATGGGTATCTTCCTGAATTGCTTTGATCCTGGTTTGGAAAGTTAGACCAATTTCTTTACAAATAGGATAGGGGAGCAACTCTTGGGGTGATGAGTATGAGCCCAGAATAGCTGACTATTTTTCAGTGAGTCTGACTGAAAAATACTTAATGAATCGTAGGTCAAATGTGACACTAGTGAAAAGAAAGAAATCTTCTCTGAATTCTAGGATAGCTTCAAGGCAGGCTAAAAGACTTCTGAAATACAGAAAATGCGACTTTTACCAAAGAAGTCACCATGCTTATAGCAAAACCAGGGGCTATGCACACCAGCCAAAAAGTGCTTGCTTCATGCTGTAGGGACCCATTGTGCTTATTGAAATGGACATTCCAAGCTCCATTTCACACATCCTGCATCATGTTGCAGCAATGAAATTTTGGGAATTGACTGTTCTACCACCCAGTGTTGTGACTTGGTAAGTCTGTTCATTCCTCTTGCCTGCATCTGGCTCGGATGTATACTGATTTAACCATTTTCAACCCACAAAATGTATAGAGAATTTTGCCAGTGGAGCCAGCTCATGTCTTCTTTAATCATTCCCTAGGCCGCCCAAACTTCTCCGGTGTTCCTCTGTGTTCATTTCCTTAGTGTCTACAAGGTACTTGTGCCACTTTGTCAGACACATGCTCAAGTTGCACTGCCATGGTCTTTTCTGTATTATTTGCTTTCCCAAGTGCATCTAAGGTCCACTCTTCCTTCCTGGACTCCCTCACACTGCATATGACTGTGATGTGTAAACAGTGTGTGTTCACTAAGACTTTAGATATAAAAGTCAGTTGATCTCATTAGTTGGTTGGACAAAGAGGCAATCAAACAAAAGCTTTTCTATATCTCACTAGCCTGTGTATGGCTTCAAATACGGTTTCATTGCTGAAGTCTGCTAATGTACATTCCCCAAAATTAATAATATTAATAAATAGGCATGCTATTATATCTAGTGCTTCCCTTCCTATTATTGGGGAAATAAATTGAATGTTTTTACTCTATAAATGTTGCCTTAACCTCCAGGAACCGTAAGACAATGATTTTTCAACAGAATATGTCTCCTTCCTTCACCGTGGCTGCTCTTTCTCTGTAAGTGCTGTGCATCCTACTGTCTTCGCCTACACCCTGCCAGCACTTGACAAATGTACGCTGAATAACTGATGGTCATGTCCATTGCATGATATCTCCTGATAATGAAGGCTCATTGGAACACAGAAATGTTCTTACCACTGTAAGGTTCAATAATCATACGGCAACTCACTTCTTGAGTACTGAACACAGAAAGAAGTTCTCTTCATCCCAGTTACGGATTCTCTCTGACTTATTCGACCATGAGGGTCTTGCTTTCCATCCTTGGGGTCCTTGCCTTGTTGTCCATAGTTCCTCAAGGTAAGCAGGAAACCTTTCATTTCAAAGTTATGAAAATATAAATGAAAAAGAATACAAGGTCTTCCAAGAGTTTGAAAATAAATTAGACAAGGGCAGATTGTACCATACGACGAAGAATGTGAGAGGAGTGGAGAATTGATTGTTAGGGCAACAGCCATAGGTGGTGCCCCCCAGGGATTTAACCTACTATAAACTCTTACTTGAAGACTGTGTTTGATCTAAAGAAGGTAGAAGGAGGTTTATAGAACACAGAAACTTTGGGGAACTGATAAAATGGAAAGTGTGTGGTGATTAGAAGAAGGGCCAGGGTGGAAAGGAGGCTGCTCCATCATCATCTGTGGTTTACAGAGCACTCTGACCTATGCACGGGCTTATGTGGAAATTACTTCACGTATGGTGGGAGCTAAGAGTCCATCCTCACACTTAACCAAGTAACCAATTATAATACAGGCATATTTATTGAATAATCAATCTAACCCTCCCAAATTAATTTTAAAATCCACCAATATTATGTAATAAATATACATTAATTGTTGGGCTTATCACTGGGACTTGTATTACTATCTAGTGACATCTTTTCTGATGCATGTACTACCTCAGATCACCTTGTAATACCTGGAAATTCAAGACTTCCCTCATTGTTCTTGGTTTTTTTATTGAGGTAAAATTCACTCTTTTAAAGTGTACCATTTCAGTGGTTTTCTGTATATTCCTAAAGTTGTGCAACCATCACCACTATCCAATTCCAAAACATTCCATCACCCCAAAAAGAAACTCCGTATTCATTAGCAGTCATTCGCCATTCTCCCCTCCCCTCAGATCCTGGCAACTATTAATCTACTTTCTGTCTCTATTGATTTACCTATTCTGGACATTTAATGTAATCAAACAACATGTGACCCTTTGTGTTTTCTTTCACTTAGGCCAAGGTTTTTCAAAGTTTATCCATGTTGTAGCATGCATCAATACGTAATCCCTTTCAATTGATGAACAGTATTCTATTAAATGGATACACTACCTTTTAATCATCCAGTCATCAGCTGATGGACATTTGGATTGTTTCTGGTTTGGAGCTATTATCAATGATGTTGCTCTGGACACTTACATCCAAGTTTTTGTGTGGATATATTTTCAGTTCTCTTGGATATATACCTGGGTATATTGCTGTGTTTTATGGTTACACTATGTTTAAATTTCTGAGGAATTGCCAAACTATTTTCCACAGCTTCATCCTTTATTTTACAATCCCACCAGCAGTGCTTGAGGGTTCCAACTTCTCCACATACTCACATACTCCGCTATGGTCCGTATCTTTTATTATAGTCATCCTAGTTGGTGTAAAGTGATATCTCATTGTAGTTTTAATTTGTATTTTAATTTGCATCTAATTTGCAACATTAATGATGTTGAACATCTTTTCAGTGTTTTATTGGCCATTTGTATATTTTCTTTGTAGAAATGTCTACTCAAATCCTTTACTTACTTTTTAATTTAGCTGTTTTTCATTAGTGGGTTGTCAGTTCTTTGTATATTTTGAACACTAAACCTTTAAGAGATATAGGTTTGCAAATATTCTCTCCCATTCTTTGAGTTGTTTCTTTTTAAAAAAATATTTGACTGGACATTGCTGTACCAGTGAACATGTTTCCAGGTTTGAATGAGAAAACAACTCAGACTCAGTTATCTCTGTGGGCAGAGGACATGATTTTATATGTGGAAACCCTAAGATGCCAGCAAAACACTTAGACCTAGTAAAAAAAAATTCAGTACATTACAGAATACAAAATCAATAAGCAAAAACCAGTTGCATTTCTATATACTAACAACAAACTATTCAAAAGAGAAATTATGAAACCAATCCCATTTATAATAGCATCAAAAGACCAAAGTACTGAGGAATACAACTTAACCAAGGAGGTGAAAGATTTGTACACTGCAAACTACAAAATATTGATGAAAGAAATTAAAGGAGACGCAAATAAATAGAAGGCAATCCCCGTTCATCGACTGAAAGAATACTTCTAAAATGTTCATAATTCCCAAAGCAAATTATAGATTCAGTAAAATCCCTGTGGAAATCCCAATGTTATTTTTTACAGAAATAGAAAAAACAATCCTAGAACAGTTTTTAAAAATTTTTAAACAGATAAAAAAATTTTTAAAGAAAGGAAAGAGGGAAGGAAGAGAGAGTCCTAAAATTCTTATGGAGCCACGAAAGTCCCTGAACAGCAAAGCAATTTTGAGCAAGAAAAACAAAGCTGGTGGCATCACAATTCATGACTTCAAAATATATTACAAAGCTACAATAATTTTAAAACGATGATACTGGCATAAAAACAGACATGTAGAACAGTGGAAGAGAATAGAGAGCCCAGAGATAAGCCCACAGAGAGAGAACTGATATTCAACAAGGGTACTAAGACTACACAATGGAGAAAGGATAGTCTCTTTAACAAACAGTGTTCGGAAAACTGGATAGTCACATGCAAAAGAGTACATTTATAGAAAAAATCAATTCAAAATAGATTAAAGGTTTAAACATGAGACCTGAAACTGTAAAATTTCTAGAAGAAAACATGGAGGAAGAGCTCATGACATTGGTCTTTGTAATGATTTCTTGGATATGCACAAGCACAAGCAACAAAGGCAAAATTAGACAAGTAGGACTACATCAAACTAAAAAGCCTCTGCACAGCAAAAGAACAGTCAACAGAGTGAAAAGACAACCTATGGAATAGGAGAAAATATTTGCAAACCCTGTACTCAGTAAGGGTTTGTAAGTTCCTCGCAAAACACATGAGGAGCTCACACAACTCAATAGCCCAAAATAATAACAAAGCAATTAAAAATGGGCAAAGGACCTGAATAGATATTTTTCCGAAGAAGATATACAAATAGGCAAAAGGAATACAAAAAAAGGTGTTCAATGTCACTTATCATCAGGGAAATGCAAATCAAGCCCACAATGAGATATCACCTCATACCTGTTACAATGACTATTACCAAAATAATAATAATAACAAATATTGGTAGATATATGGAGTAAAGGGAACCCTTGTACACTTTTAGTAGAAATGTAAATTGAAAGAGCAATTATGAAAAAGATTATCAATGTTCCTTTAAAAATTAAGAGCTAGAACCACCATAAGATCCAGCAATTCCACATCTGAGTATATATCCAAAGGAAATGATGTTTAATCAGGATGTTGAAGAGATATCTGTACTCCTATGTTCACTGAAGCATTATTCATACTAGCCATGATATGGAAACAACCAAAGTGTCTGTCAATGGATAAATGGGTAAAGAAATTGTGATATATATATACACATACATATATGTGTATATATATGTGTGTATGTATATTCACACAACAGAATATTATTCAGCCTTAAAAAGAAGGAAACTATACCATTTGCAATGACATGGACAAATGTCCTGAAGGACATTATGCTAAGTCAAGTAAATGAGACACAGAAAGACCAATACTGTATGATCTCATTCATATGTGGAACATAAAAATGTAAAACTCAAAGAAGTAGATAGTATAATGGTGATTGCCAAGGTATGGGGGGTGGGGGAATGGTGAGATGTTAGTCAAAGGGAACAAACTTCCAGTTATAAAATGAACAAGTTCAAGAGACTTAATGTACAGCATGGTGACTATAGTTAATAAAAAGATAATAATACTGTATTACATACTTGAAATCCGCTAGGAGAGTAGATCTCAAGTGATCTTACCACACAATAAAAGAAGATAACCATGTGAAGTGTTGGATATGTTAATTATCTCATGGTGGTAATCAAGTCAATGTATATTATATCAAAACATCGCATTGTATACCTTCAATGTATACAGTTTTTAATCAGTCACTCCTCAATAAAGGTGAAAAACACAAACACACAGGAAGAAAATGTGATATATATCAATATACAAAATAAATTCAGCCTTAAAAAAGAAGGAAATCCTGCTGTTTGTGACCCATGGATGGACCTGGAGGACATACGCTAAGTGAAATAAATCAGACAGCGAAAGACAAATACTGTGTGATCTCACTTATATGTGGAATCCAAAAATGTCAGACTCATAGTAACAGGGCCTGACGGGTGGAGGAAGCGGGCAGACGTTGGTCAAAGGGTACAAAGTTTCGCTTATGCAAGATAAGTTCTGAAGTTCTGCTACACACAGTACCTACAGCTAACAATACAGAGTTATCTATTTAAAATTTTCTGAGGCTAGATCCTATGCTAAGTATTCTTACCACAAGTGATAATAACAACAACAATAATAAAGGAGGTGAGAGGAAACTTCCGTATGTGATGAATATGTCTATGGTCTTGATGGTGGTGATGGTTTCACAGGTATAAACTAGTCACCGAACTTACTGAGTTGTATACATTACAATTAAACACTGAAAAAGACACATAATTACAGTATCACCAACATACAACGCCCATTGTATTAATGAATCTAGTCATTGGGCATCAGTAGCTGCTATTATCTCTGAAAGATAGACAACCAGACATTATGGGCCTCCTGATACAACACACACACACACACACACACACACACACACACACACACACACACCACCAACTACAGTACAGACAGCTAAAGGACTCAAACATGAGTCAGGTCAAGCCTCTGAATCCAGCTGCAAATTTGTGAAAATACGGAGGACACATGCTAATTTCTCCAGAAGTAGGGAAACACTCCAGGTTA
This sequence comes from Balaenoptera ricei, assembly GCF_028023285.1. Taxonomy (NCBI): domain Eukaryota; kingdom Metazoa; phylum Chordata; class Mammalia; order Artiodactyla; family Balaenopteridae; genus Balaenoptera; species Balaenoptera ricei. The sequence goes on from NC_082644.1 coordinate 7,875,090, forward strand.
AACACCCCAAGTTCTTCAACATAAAAACTGTAATAAAAGGTTTTGGGAAGGACCTGTAGATTTAAAGGGAATATCAAAAACTGTAATGAGAAAAAAAACTATAGTGTCTAGGGATGAAGTTCAGGTAATAAAACTATTTTTTTAAGTAAGGAAGTGGAAATGATTACTATTAAACTTAGGATAGGTTTCCTTGGGGAAAAGGGATAGAAGGAAACACCTATTAGAACTGGAAACCAAGGTGAGCAATTATGGCGTATGGGATCCTGTGCAGATCTCAAAAACTTCCTCAGTAAAGGAGATACGGCTTTGAGCCTAAATACACTGGAAAGTTAGAGCCAAGATCCAACTTGCCCATCCCATTCTCAATTGATTTTTTTTTCCACCAAGACAGGAAAAGGAACAAGTGACAACATCCCCATTTTCCCGCTACCATAAACCTTTACCTAATTTTATCTTAGTCTGCCTTCTCTTCATACTGATTTAAGGCTAACCCCTCCACTTGTATTATATACTAGATTTCATCCCCGCTCATTTAGGGACTTCACTTCTGAAATTAAACATTCTTTCCTGAATCATGAATCCCCACCGCTAAATGGATCATTAATTTTAGTCAGAAATATGCTGTGATAGTTCTTATCAGAAACGCGGTCCCTTTTCAACCACTGCCTCACCTATTACGCTACAGAAGAAACCCTCATTTTCCTTTATTCAGTACCTCCACTTTTCTCTCCTGCATTCCTTTTTGTCATTTTTTTCTGGGAAGGTTCTCTATCGTTGTTTTATTATGAAACACTTCAGATATTAACATATACAAACAAGTAATATAATGTTTTCTCTCTTCAAAGCCAGAAGCTTCTTTTTTCCTGAAGGATGTCCTGCAGGATACTCTAATTGCAGAATGAAGTGCAATACTAATGAATATGCAGTTAGATACTGTGCTGACTGGAGCATCTGCTGCAGAAGGAAGAAAAATGTGTTTAAGGAAAAAAAGAAGTGGTGAAAAGTCTAACTCCATCTTCTTCAGGCTCCCAGAAAGGAAACTAAAAATGTTTAAAACTCCCTTGTCTAAGTAAGAATAACTAATATGATGGCTAAAGGAAACTCAATGATAATTATATGTGTAGGTGGTGAGGTTAAAGTACATATTTTATAGAAGCTTACACTCTGTTTTCATGTGTCTACTTTTACATTTATTTCCCCAACTTATATCCCCACATTGTTATTTCATCTGTAGTACTATATCCCAGCCCCACCATTTACTAACTGTTTGTCCTTGGGCAAGTTCTTTAGTCTCTCTCTACCCTCAGTTTCTTTAGCTATATAATGGGATGACCATGTACCTACATCATGGTGGGTGTTGTGAGGATTACACGAGTTAGTCATATGTAAAGTTTTTTTTTTTTTTTAATTTCACATGTGTTTTTTTTTTAGAAATTCACGTTTTGTTTTGTTTTGTTTTGTTTTGTTTATGACTGTGTTGGGTCTTCGTTTCTGTGCGAGGGCTTTCTCTAGTTGTGGCAAGTGGGGACCACTCTTCATCGCGGTGCACCGGCCTCTCACCATCGCGGCCTCTCTTGTTGCGGAGCACAGGCTCCAGACGCGCAGGCTCAGTAATTGTGGCTCACGGGCCCAGTTGCTCCGTGGCATGTGGGATCTTCCCAGACCAGGGCTCGAACCCGTGTCCCCTGCATTGGCATGCAGACTCTCAACCACTGCACCACCAGGGAAGCCCATATGTAAAGTTCTTAAGCAGCACCTGACCCCAAGTAAGCTCTAAACATATTTACCAGAGAATGTGATCTTAGAGCTTTTGTGAATGTACTGAATCATTCTTTGCTGTCTCAGATAAAATTGATATTTGTTAAAATGTCATGTGGTTTTGAAAGTAAGGTATACTTTCTGTTTATGAGAGGTATAATCTTATATAAAAAGAGTATATTTATGCAACATTATCATATTCCAGTCATCTAGGACTGGAACACTGGTGTGAGGACTAAGAAGAAAGAAGAGACTCAAGATGGATTTCAGAAGTAGGATGGACAGAATGCAGTGGGCCTGTGATACAATGAGAAAAAGGAATGAAAGATGATACTGGTGTTTCAAAGCTGCAAAAGAGATGGTTAGCAACGCGGGTCACTACAACAGGCCAAAAAGAGAAAGTAGGCTGCGAGTTCAGGGAGTCGACCAAGAAATGTTTGGTGTAAAGGAGTTTGAGTCACGGACAGGATATGATTATTAGTCCACTAGGCACATTTGCAGAAGTGTAACTTTATTTTTTATAAATGAACTTAATTCCTATTACAAACCTCATTCTACCTGGTCACAGAAATGTAAACTCAGTCGATTCAGAGTTGCTTCTTTCTTCTCCAAGTTACTTGCAAGTTTCAGAGGAGTTAGGAGTGGTGAGGCATCTGGGAGGGCACTGATTATGTTAACATTACTAGGACATTCTCTTTCTTACTTTGTCACTAGTCACTAGTCAAGGTACAACTGCTGAGTTTCCTCTTATTCTTAATAAAATTCTTAGAGCTCTTTGGGGGAGGCTTGTTCTTTAGTGTACGGGATAATTCTGCTACTCATTTATCATTCCAGGTTGGCAGAAAGTCAGGCGGGAATAGCTGTGTCTTCACTACTTCCATGCTGTTCTCAGCCGTACAGGGATCCTACTACTGCTCCCCTCCCACCCTGGGGCAACCTGTGCGAGGGAAGCGGACAGAACAGATTCTCCCGCACGATCTCAGAAGGAAACAGCCCTGCCAAAACCTTGATCTCAGATCTCCAGCCTCCAGGACTCAGACGGTACATTTCTCTTGTTTAAGCCATCCCGTTTGTGTTACTTTATTACGGCAGCTTTAGGAAACTAATACACCATGCTTCTTGAAATTAAGAAATATATACCTAAATAATTCTTCAGTCAAAGAAGAAATACTTGAAAACTGGACACATTTTGCATTGACTAAAAAACAAAAATAGTGTATTTCAAAAACTGTGGGGTACAACTAACATACTATTCAAATAACAATTATAGCCTTAAATTAGAAGACTGAAATCAGAAAATAGGTTTGCTCCCTTCACCTCTCAAATAAATAGAAATCTGAAAGAAAGAAATGATGAAAAACATATTAATGGCAATTTAAAAATTTTAGATTAAAATGACAAATCTATAGAAAAAACAACTTAACCAAACTAGCACAAGAGAAAACAGAAAAACTAAATAGCCCTAAAACTCTTTTTAAAATTGAATCCTTTAATTAAAAACATTCCCACAAGTAAATTCCAAGCCTAGATTAACTTCTAGGTGAGATATATAAAGAAAAATACTAATTGCATACATTTCTGCAAGATACAGAGAAAAGAGGGAAAATGTACCTTCTTGTTCCTAAAGCTAGAATAAACTTGAGGCCAAACCTGAAGGACACTATGAGAAAGGAAATTTCAGGCCATTACACTCATAAATACACAAGCACAAATTTCAAACAAAACAGCAAATTAATCCAGTAATATATTAAAGTATCCAGATGGGCTTATTCCAGGATTTTAAGATTCAGTTTTTGGTGACCAAAAAGGTAACGTGGAGGACCCAGCCTCTGTCCCCCAACAATGATGAATAATTAGATAGCTATCCATGAACAAAAACAGCTCTGGGAGAGTACTGGAGTCCGTGTAAGAAATTTTAGTAACACGGTGAAACAAAAAAACCTGAGAATAACCACACAAGAAAAGATATGTTGAAGCTTAATCCCTGATGTGATAGTATCTGGAGGTGAGGCCTTGGGGAAGTGATTAGGACATGAAGGTGTAGCTTTAATGAATGGGATTAGTATCTTTGTAAAAGAGCCCCCAGAGCGCTCCCTTATCCCCCTCCGCCATGTGAGGACACAAGGGAGAAGCTGTAAATGAACCAGGGAGGAGGCTCCCTCCAGACACTGAATCTGCTCATGCCTTGATCTTGGACTTCCCAGTCATCAGGACAGTAAGAGATAAATAATGTCTTGTTTATAAGCCGCCCGTCCTATGGTATTTTTGTTATAGCATCCTGAACAGAATAAAGCAGAAATTGGCACCGAGAAGTCGGGGTGCTGCTCTAACAAACCCTTAAGAATGTAGAAGCAGTACTGACTTTAAGTAATGGATAGAGGGTGGCGGAGCTTTGTAGTGCATGCGAGAGACACCCTACGTCGCTAAGAACCAAACTTTAAAGGAGATTGTACTGACAGCTCAGAAAGGAAAGAGGAGAGTGATAGAGAAAGCCTCAGTCTTCACAGAGAATACCTAAGTAATGAATAGAATGTCGGTATAAATATGGATGGAAAAGGCCATTCAGATGATATCTCAGCCAGAAATAAGGGATGTGTTATTGGAAACCGGAGGAAAGGTGGTCTTTGTGATAAGTAGCATAGAATGGGGCGGAACTGTGTTCACGTCCTGGTGTACTGTGCAAGGCAGAACTCGAAAGTGATGACATTGGAATTTCAGCTGAAGCAAAACTGAAGCAAAACGCTGAAGATAAGTTTGGTTCCTCCTGACTGCTTATCGTAAAATGCTAGAAGAGAGAAATGACATGACAGAATTGATAACAGAAAGGAAAGAGAACTTAAAGATTTTGAAAATTATCAGCCTATCCATATTATAAAAAATGAGAAAGTAGTCAGAAGAGAACACTAAGGGTGTGGCCTACTTAGCCAGAAAACTATAAAGGAAAGCAAGGAAATAATTATCATGGTACTGCTTTCCTGACGGCAAGGGAAAATGAAATTGTGACTGGGAAGGTGTTACTACAATACTTTTTTAAAATAATAAAAAAAAATAGGTGGAAATCTGTATTTCATACAATAGAGGGGATAGGATGGTGTTTCTATGTAATTCTAAATGGTGCTGTAGAAAAAAACTTAAGGACAAGGAAATATGTTCAAAATATACCACTAAGTGAATGTAACAGAATGTGGGGCTTCCCTCGTGGCACAGTGGTTAAGAATCCACCTGCCAATGCAGGGGACACGGGTTCGAGCCCTGGTCCAGGAAGATCCCACATGCTGCGGAGCAACGAAGCCCGTGCGCCACAACTACTGAGCCTGCGCTCTAGAGCCTGCGAGCCACAACTACTGAGCCCATGAGCCACAACTACTGAAGCCCACGCGCCTAGAGCCTGCGCTCCGCAACAAGAGAAGCCACCGCAATGAGAAGCCCGTGAACCGCAACGAAGAGTAGCCCCTGCTCGAACCAACTAGAGAAAGCCGGCGCATGGCAACAGAGACCCAATGCAGCCAAAAATAAAATAAAATAAATTTTTTTTTAAATGTGTCCTTTGGGATAATTCCGGTCTTTAAAAGATAGCTCTTTCAATTTTCCATAACCTTATCAATGGTTCGACCTAATTAGATACTCTTTGAAACATTAAAAAAGGAGTTAGGACAATTTTGTCACCAAAAATAGAAGGGTGAAAATGGCATATTAATGATTCATATCAACTTCAGGATGATAGTAATCACCAAAGAAGGAAGAAAAAGGCATGAAAAAGTGAAGCTTTAGCTGTATCTGCAATGATTTGTTTCTGTTTTTTAAAAAAAAGCCATGTCTTAACTTTTTACTTTTCTATATATTTTTAAATTTTTATAGAACTTAGAAGTATACAAACATAAAAGAAAAGGAGAATATTATATAATTCAGATTTCAAATTGAAGTGGGACATCTTAAATTAGAAAGAAAACCCAGATGTCTTAAAGGGTATTGTTGACAGACATGACTATATTAAAAGTTAAAACTCTATTTGATGAAAGTCACAAAAAATTAAGAATAGAAAGGCATTCCAGTAGAAAAATGCATAAAAGGTATGAAGAACCAATTCAGCAATAAAAGACATACAAATAGCCAATAAACATTACCAAAAAAAAATCCGTAATGTCTCTAGGCAATCACAGAAACACCAATTCTATCACAGATGACTTTTTAAAGTTCTGAATTTGGCAAGATTTTTCTTAAAGGATATTACCCAGTGCAGGTGGACCTATGGAGAAATAGGTACTCTCAAACCTCATTAGTGAGACTATAAATTGCTAAAATCTCTTTAGAAATAATCCAACCATGACTAATAAAATCTAAAATGCACCTGTCTTATTGTAGAGCAATTCCACTTAAGAATCTGTCTCATGGGAATAAGAACACAGTACACTAAAATATCATGCGCAAGAAAGCTTATTGCAGTGTTGTTTATAATGGAAAAAACCTAGAAACTGTAATCAGAAAGGATTGGCACATTTATACCATGAAAATTATTCATCTATTTAAAAGAATAAGTTAGATATATTTTAATCATCCTGAAAAGACATCCATGATAAATTATTAAATTAAAAATAGCACATTACAGAGTATGATTTTATTACTGGAAAAAATAAAGTGTGTATATATAGATAGATAGATAGATAGATAGATAGAAAAGAAAATGGAAAAGTAACAAAAGGATACTCATCAAATTGATGGCAAACACATCAAAAAAGTTGGTACCTCACAGGGAATGGATCACAGGTGAAGAGGCAATTATTAATATTTTCTTTGTATGTCTCTGTTGTTTCGGCATGTTATAATAACTGGAAATTATATGTATAACAAAAATTAAACATAAAAATTTAAGTGACTATGATTATTATTAACTTTGTAGGAAAAAATTAGAAATTTTAAGATAAAGATCATTCAAGATGTACGAATATTGTCACAGAATGAGCATAAATTTCTCACATAAGTTTAAATAAATCTCTCTGCCCCTTGGCCAGGAAGATCATGTGAAGAAAGATGAGTCTTTCAAAGAATTAAAAAAAAAAAAACCCGGTTGTTCTGTATTTTTCTGTTCTCTCTTCCCCCTTGAGTATAATCTGGAAAAAAGCTGCCAAACCGGCAGATTTTATGTGCCCAGTTGAGCGCCTCTCTTAGACTCAAAGAAATCTCTCACTGCCCCCGCTTGGGCTGCTCAGCTGACTACGCAGCACGTGCTCTTAGGGGCGGTCTAGTGGAGCCCGCATCCACCCGCGCTACTTCTCTCCAACGTATGTTACCGAGAGAAGAGACTCCTTCCCGTTACATGACCCTCGAGGGAGTTAGCTGTGGGTATTTTGGCACAGAAAACGGCAATGGTGCACCTTTTGCCTCCAAAGCTAACTTTTTTTTAGGGAGAATTTGAAGAACACTTCTGTGTCATCTGAGCATATCCAAGAGGACTTTCCTATAAACAGTCCAGCAGTTTCTTATTCCAATTTAATCTTATTTACCATTCAATAACACCTCTTCATGATTCTCTCTGCAGAAACTTTGCCATTCGAAGGGAAGGCATCCACTGTACCTCCTAATCCATCCTAATACCTCTGCACGGTTCTTTAGTGGGTATTTGACTCTTCCATTCCCTCTATTCTGAGATCACCAGTGAAGCATTTCTCATGTCCTGCTGCCCTACTTCTCAAAAAATCAAATCCTTGTAAAATTAAATATTTCCAACATGTTTTATTAAATCTATGTCTTCCCTATAGGGGACAGAGTACAAATCGTTAGTACCACAGTGGGGATAAGGATACCCTAAGGGTACCCTAAATAAGACACAGCTCCTGCTCCAAGAAGTACAGGACGTAGAAGGGGAGGCAGAGAAGCAGCGAGACAACTGCGTCCTCGGTCATACAGCGCTCCTGGCGCACCGGCCACCTCTAGATGACGGGCTCCTGCCTGCCACCATGGACTCACCCGTGATCTGCGTCTCTTTACCAACTATGTCTCCTATCTAAAGCACAACTGAAAATTTTATGGTTCAATATAAATATTCATTCAACTGGCAATGTGCTGCTTAACATCTGGGGGGACAAAGACCACTTTGAGAATATTTATGAAATATTTACTTATGAAAAAATAAGGAATTTATGAAAACTCTACCAAGAGAAGACTTTACATAAGTAAAACAGTTTCCATTGTTTTGTGACTTCCTAAGGACTCATGAACTCAGAGTAAACATCCACATTCGGGATCACACGAAGACTTGATCCTGGTACCAAGTCAAATCACATAAAAGCAGTATAACAAAATTACGTTACTTTAGAATCCCCAGGGGAAAGTCCCTACAGGTTACGACTGAGCATCATGCCCTTGACTTGAATTTGGAACTATTAATAAAAATATATAGGGACTTCCCTGGCAGTCCAGTGGTTAAGCCTCCAGATTTCCAATGCAGGGTGCACAGCTTCGATCCCTGGTCAGGGAACTAAGATCCCACATGCCGCATGGCCAAACAAATAAAAAAGAGAGAGAGAGAGAGAAAAGAAAAAAGCATATCTAGATTTAAATATTTAGTCCAACTAAAGTTGGACTTTAAAAATTATGATCAAAGACATCCAATATTTTCATCAAGATCTCTTATAAAAATGTGCAACATAACTTCCTCTCCAAATCCAAAGATTTCAATGAGGTTTAAAATTAAGGGTATTGATAACCACTGAGTGGAAGAGTTGGAAGGAAAAAAATTGTGGCCACAGAGTCGGAACGGCTGAATACAAGACTCCAAAGGTGACGCAATTCTAAGTGTTGTCAAAGCGCACAGTGTGAAGTGAAGATGAGCATCGCAGGAGGTGAGAGAGTCGATAAATGAAGAGGGTAGGGTGCCTGATGGTGTTTTTGTGGATGCTGAAGTCACTGAAGATGTTGGGAAAACAAGAGGTGGACAGAGCAATCCAAGCGTTAATAGAGAGACAGGAAAATGGAAGGATTTTACACTTTGGATGATATGAATGAGACGTGGGTACAGAACTTTGTAGTGGCTACAACCCAACAGACTCCTAGCAGACGGGGACACCTAGACATCTGAGGAGCTCACTGCAGCCTGAACTGCTTGTACTTCTCAGAAAGCCTAGCCTCTGCTGGACTGGGAAATGCTGGTCTCTCTTAAGGAGCACAGGCTGATTGGTTGAGTTAAGCTTTCAGAGAGGCTCATTTCCAAGGATGCTTATACTCAGCTCCCAAAAAGGCTTACTGGCCTGTTCTCAGCAGTGAAACTAGCAAAGAGGGGCTTAGGGGATAAGAAGTCTGAACTCCGTCCAGCCAGGCAGTGGGATGCCAAGGAATGTGCAATAGAGCCAAGAAGTGGGTTGATGAATGCACGTGTGTGGGGATGAAGGAGGGATGGAGTCTCTGCTCCCAGAGCGTTCCTGAAAAGATTTAGCAGCGCTGACTCTGCCCTGGGAAGCTTGCAGCAATCTCACTGAAGGAAGCGATCTAATCTGATGGCTAACTTTGTTTTCTCAATGTGGGGTAGAATCTGTCCTCTTTGGGTTCTGAAACACTATCCCTACAAAGAAAATGAGTTGAGACGTGCTCCTGGTTAGGTACCAAATGACTTCCAGTACCCACATTCAAGTTCAGATGCCCCCAGTATCACTAGAAGTGATTGCTTATGACAATTATTAAAACCTTGATTAGTGCCTAGATTCAAGTTTGGGTGAACATGTCACTGAACTAATGCCCAGACGCCTGAGGAAGCAAGGGGGATAATCAAGGGAGAACAAAACTCACCTAAGAGAATTCCAAAGACTGATCTAGGGGTGAGGAGGGACAGCTGTTTAGAACTCTGACCACTGTCCTCCCCACTCGACCACAGCCAGACTGCACAGGAGAGCTCTGCCACGTGGGCACAGAGGTACACGACTCATTCCCCAGGGAACACGGTGGCCAACCTGTTCTCTTCGGTGTGTGCACGGAGCGCTCCTGAGGCTGTAAAGACGGTACTGCTCCGGCCCTTGGGCATATAATGGCCAGCTGACAGCTGAAATGGTACTGTCCTAAGAGAAAGGTCCCTCCTCAGGCCACCAGCATCAACAGTCATCACCAGATTCTACTAACAGAGCCTCACTTCTGTTTGCTCAGCAAGCCTTCTCTAAGAGTCTCTTACTAAATGCAAATCTTCACACAGGGGACTCAAGTTTCACAAAACTTTGAAAACTGAAACCCACACCAGGAACATAACTCTCTATATTATTTTGCCCCATAGTAGCTGAGGTCAGCACAAATTCAGAACAAGACAGAATCTGCCACTTTTACCCATGTAGGTTCTCATCAGCACAAGCCCTGCCTGGTTGCAGCTGACCCCTTATCAGGTTAAAAGTTCTAGTTTCTGTTTTTCTATATATCGATCACCACAGTGACCTTGACAAACCTATGAAGGAAAAGATTCAATAAGCTCACCCTGCCATTCCTATGTAATTCTTCCCCTCACTGGCCATTTATTTGTTGGCGTTTTGGTCTTTCTTTCATTTTCTGTGAAGTCTTCTTCTCTCCCTCTCTCTTCTCCCTTAATAATGTCTTCTTATCACAGAAAAGGACAAACTTTAATCTTATACTGATTAGAATGCTGAGTGCCATTTTAATCTGTTCAGGCTGCTATAACAAAATACCATAAGATAGGTAGCTTATAAACGAAAGACACTTGTTTCTCACAGTTCTAGAGGTTGGGAACTCCAAGATCATGGCACCAACAGATTCAGCAAGGAAACTAAGGGTGGTTTACTTCAAAAGATAAAATTGACAAACATTTAGCTAGACTAAGAAAAAAAGAGAATAGTCAAATAAAATCAGAAATGAAAGCGAAGACATTACAACTGATACCACAGAAACACAAAAGGTCATAAGAAATTACTGTAAACAATTATATGTCAGCATACTGGATATCCTGGAAGAAATGGATAAATTTCCAGGAACAAACAACTTATTGAGAGTGAAGCATGAAAAAATAGAAAATCTGAACAGACCAAAAACAGGTAAGGAGATTAAATCAGTATTCAAAACCTCCCAACAAAGAAAAGCCCAGGACCAGAAGGTATCACTAGTGAATTCCACCAAACCTTTAAAAATAATTTAATGCCAACTCTTTTCAAACTCTCCCAGAAAACTGAAGAGGAGAGAACCCTCCCAAATTCATCTTATGAGACAAACGTTACCCTGTTACCAAAGCCACATAAAAACACTACAAGAAAATAAAACTACAAAACAATATCCCTGATCACAAAGATGCAAAAGTTCTCAATAAAATGTTAGCAAACAAAAGTGAACAGCACAATAAAAGATCATACATCATGATCAAGTAAAATTTATCCCTGGGATGCAGGGATGGTTCAACATATCAAATCAATAAATGTGATATACCACATTAACAGAATGGTAAAAATCATATGATTGTCTCAATAGGTGCAGAAAAGGCATTTGACAAAATACAACATCTTTTCATGATAAAAAAAAAAACTCTCAACAAATTGGTATACAAGGCGTGTACTTCAACATAATAAAGGCAGTATAGGACAAGCCCACAGCTAACGTCATACTCAATGATGAAAGATTGAAAGTTTTTCCTCTAAGATAGAAACAAGACAAGTGTGCCCCATATCACCCCTCCTACTCCACACAGTACTGAAAGTCCTATCCAAATCAGTTAGGCGAGAAAAATAAAGTCATCCAAATCAGAAGAGAAGAAGTAAAACTGTATCTGTTTGCCGATGACATGAGCTTATCTATAGAAAAGTCTAAAGACTCCACCAAAAATGGTTAGAACTAATAAAAAAAATTCAGTAAAGTTGCAGATACAAAATCAACATACAGAAAAGCAGTTGTTTCTATACACTAACAATAAAATACCTAAAAAAATAAACAATTCAATTTACAATACCATCACAATAAAAGATATAAGAATAAATTTAACCAAGGACATAAAAGATCTGAACATTGAAAACTATAAGACTTTGAGGAAAGAAACTGAATAAGACACAAATAAATGGAAAGATATCCCATGTTCTTAGTTAGGAAGAACTGTTAAAATGTCCATACTACCCAAAGTCACCTGTACCTTCAATTTAATCCCTAGCACAATTCCAGTGGCATTTTTCACATAAATAGAAAAAATGAATCTAAGATTTGTATGGAATCACAAAAAACCCCAGAGACCCAAAGCAATCTGGAGAAAGAAGAACAAAACTGGAGGCATCACACCTCCTGTTTTCAAACTATACTAAACAGCTATAGTAATCAAAACAGTATCATACTTACATAAAAACAGACACATAAAGTAACTGAACAGAGTCGAGAGCCCAGAAATAAATCCTCACATTTATGGTCAATTAATATTTGACAAGGGAACCAATAATACTCAATAGGGAAAATGGTCTCTTCAGTAAACTGTGCTGGGAAAACTGGTTAATTACAAACAAAATAATGAAACTGGATCCCTACCTTACACCAGTCACAAAAAATTAACTCAAAATAGATTACAAATGTAAACATAGGAAATAAAACTCCTAAAAGAAAACATAGAGGGAAAGTTCCTTGACATTGGTCTTGGCAATGATTTTTTTGATATGACATCAAAAACACCCGCAACATGAGCAAAAAATAAACAAATGAAACTACATAAAACTAAAAGCTCTTGCACAGCAAAGCAAACCACCAACAATATGAAAAGGCAATCTATTGAATGGGAGAAAATATTTGCAAATCATGTATCTGATAAGTGGTTAATATCCAAAACATATAAGGAACTCATAGACCTCAACAGCAAAAATTAATAATAAGAATAATAATCTGATTTTTAAATGGGCAGAGGCCCTAAATAAACATTTTTCCAAAGAAGATATACAAATAGCCAACAGGTACATGAGAAGATGCTCAACATCACTAATCACTAGAGAAATGTAAATCAAAATTACAATGATATATCACCTCATACCTGTTACAATGGCTATCATAAAAAAGACAGGAGATAAGTGTTGGCAAGGATGTGGAGAAAATAAAATCCTTGTGCACTGCTGATGGGAAGGAAAATTTGTACAGCCACTATGGAAAACAGTATGGAGGTTCTTTCAAAAATTAAAAATAGGGCTTCCCTGGTGGCGCAGTGGTTGAGAATCTGCCTGCCAATGCAGGGGACACGGGTTCGAGCCCTGGTCTGGGAAGATCCCACATGCCGCGGAGCAACTGGGCCCGTGAGCCACAATTGCTGAGCCTGCGCGTCTGAAGCCTGTGCTCCGCAACAAGAGAGGCCACGATAGTGAGAGGCCCGCGCACCGCGATGAAGAGTGGCCCCCGCTTGCCGCAGCTAGAGGAAGCCCTCACACAGAAACAAAGACCCAACACAGCTGAAAATAAATTAATTAATTAAAAAAAAAAAAAAAGGAAAAAACTCAAAAAACAAAAATATAAAAAAAAAATTAAAAAAATTAAAAATATTACTACCATATGATCCAGTAATCCCATACCAAAAAGAACTGAAATCAGAATCTCAATGTGATATCTGTACCCCAACTGTTTATTGCAGCATTGTTCACGACATTCAAGATATGGAAACAACCTAAGTGACTGTCTACAGATGAGTGGGTAAAGAAGATGTGGCCTATATACACAATGGAAAATTATTCAACCATGAGAAAGAGGAAAATCCTGCCATTTGCAACAGCATGGATGGACACCAAGGGCATTATTCTAAGTGAAATCTGTCTGACAAACAAAGGCAAGTATTGTACTTTATGATATCACTTACATATATGTGGAATATATAAAAGCCAAACTCATTGAAACAGAGAGTAGAGTGGTGGTGGCCAGGGGCTGAGGAATAGGGTGATGGGGAGTTGTCAAAGTATACAAACTTCCAGTTATAATATGAATAAGCTCTGGGGACCTAAGGTACTCCATGGTGACTACAGTTAACAATACTGTATTACACACTTGAAAGTTGCTAAGACAGTAGACCTTAAATGTTCTCACCACACACACAAAAAAAATGGTAATTATGTGAGTGATACATGTTAACTAATCCTACTGTGTAATTATTTTGCCATATATATATATATATGTATCATTGCTTTGTACACCTTAAATTTATACAATGTTATATGTCAGCAATACCTCAATAGAGCAGGAGGAAAAACCCTCAACAATAAGAAAATGAACAACCCAAATACGAAACAGGCCCAAAACCTTAACAGACACCTCTCCACAGAAGTAGAAATAGCAAATAGGCATATGAAAAGATGCTTCATATCACATGTCATCAGATAATTAAAAATTAAAACATCACCTAGGGCTTCCCTGGCGGCGCAGTGGTTGAGAGTCTGCCTGCCAATGCAGGGGACACGGGTTCGAGCCCTGGTCTGGGAAGATCCCACATGCCGCAGAGCAACTGGGCCCGTGAGCCACAACTACTGAGCCTGCGCGTCTGGAGCCTGTGCTCCACAACAAGAGAGGCCGCGACAGTATGAGGCCCGCGCACCGCGATGAAGAGTGGCCCCCACTTGCCACAACTGGAGAAAGCCCACGCACAGAAACGAAGACCCAGCACAGCCAAAAAAATAAAAATAAATAAATAAATAAATAAAATTAAAAAAAAAAAAAAAAAAAATCACCTATTAGAATGGCCCAAATCCAGAATACTGACAACAGCAAATGCTGACAAGGATGTGGAGTAACAGGAATTGGACGAACAGGAAGAGAAAAGATGTGCAAGATCTCTTCACTAAAAGCTACAAAGCACTGCTGCAAAAATAAAAGAAGACCTAAATGACTGGATATGCTATATTCATCATGAACTGGAAGACTCAATACTGTTAAGGTTCAATTCTTTCTAAAATGACCCCGTAGATTCACTGCAATCCCAGTCATAAGCCCAGCAGAATTTTTGTAGAAACTGACAAACTGACTCTAAAACTGATATAGAAATGCAAGGGACTTAGAATTTTTAAATGATACTGGAATAGAAAAAAAAAAAAGCTACATAACTAACACTGAATGAATTTAAGACTTACTATAAAACTATATTAAGAAAGGCAGCATGATACTGTTTAAAGACTGACTAACAGACTAATGGAACCAAATAAAGAACCCAGAAGTTGATCAACATTTACTGTCATTTGACTTTGTACAAAGTTGCCAAGGATATCCAAAGGGGAAAAGAAATCTCTTCAACACATGCTGCTGGAACTGTTTAATATTCATACAGAATATGGATATTTATTTACTTTGTTCATATGAATATAATATTCATATCCCCTACCTCACACCATACTCAAAAGTTAACTCTAGATATATCATAATAGAACGTAAAGACTAAGGTCACAGAAGAACAGAGGAGAATATTTTTGTGACTTGGGGGTAGGCAAAAGTTTCTTAGGACACAAAAAGTAACAACCACTAAAGGGAAAACACGTATAAATTTGACTTCAACAAAACTTAAAACTACTGATCACCAAAAAATACCATTAAGAAAAAAAAGAAGACAAACAAGAATTAGGAATTCAATAATAAAAAGGAAAAAAAAAGATAAAAAGGGCAAAAAATTGAATAAACACTTGACAAAAGAAATATAGAAATTGCCAAGAATCACATTAAAAAGTGACTGTCATCAGGAAAATGCCAACTACAATGACGTGAGATACCACTACACATACCCACTTCAATGGCTAAAAATTAAATATGCTGACAATACCAAATGCTGGCAAGGATGTGGAGAAACCGGAACTCTCATGCATTATTGGTAAAAGTGTAAACTGTACAACCACTTTGGAAAAAGTTCTGAAGTTTTCCTATAAAATTAAATATACATCCATACAACAGACTATCAGGCAACTTAAAAATGAAATACTAATACATGCTACAACGCGGATGAACCTTGAAAAACTTATACTAAGTGAAAGACACCAGTCCAAAAAAGCATATATTGTATGATTCCATATATATATGAAATGTGCAGAACAGGCAAATCGTCAAAAAGTAGATTAGTGGTTGCCTAAGGCTGAGCGCGGATGGAAAGATATGGAGAGTCTTATGGGCTAAATTCATGTCCCCAAAATTTCATATAATTAACTCCTAACTCCTAGTACCTCGAAATGTGACTTTATTTGGAATTAGATCAATTGCAGATATAATTAGTTAAGATGAAGTCATTAGGATGGACCCTAATCCAATATGACTGATGTCCTTATAAAAAGGGGAAATTTGGACAGACATACACACAAGAAGAATGCCATATGAAGCTGATGGCAGAGGCCTACAAGCCAAGGAACACCAAAATTTCCTACAAACCCCAGAAGACAGGAGAGAGAGAAAAGGAACAGATTCTCAAAGCCCCCACAACCAGCCAACCCTGCCAACATCCTGATGTTAGACTTGCAGCCTTCAGAACAATGAAACAATAAATTTCTGTTGTTTAAACCACCCAGCCTGTGGTACTTTGTCATTGTAGCCTTAGCACACTAATACAGGTTTTGCTATTGGAAAATGGGGTGTTGCTATAACAAATACCTACAAATGTGGAAATGGCTTTGTAACTGGGTAATGAGTAGAGACTGGAAGAATTTTGAGGTGCATAACAGAGTCTAGATTGCCTTGAGAAGAATCTTGGTAGAAATATGAACATTAAAGGATATTCTAGGGAGGGCTCAGAAAGAAAAGGGGAGATCTGTAGAGAAGGCTTCAGTCATCTTAAAGAATACATATGTCATCACGAATAGAAGGTTAGAAATGATGGATGCAGTTCTGGTGAGGTCTCAGACAGAAATGAAAAACACGTTACAAGAATCTGGAGGAAAGGAGATCCTTGTTACAAAGTGGCAGAGAACCTGGCTGAATTGTGTTGTTAAATGAAAATTAGAACTTGCAAATAATGAACTCAGGTGTTTAGCAGAGATGATTTCCAAGCAAAATGTTGAAGGCATGGCCTGGTTTCTCCTTACTGTTTATATTAAAATGCAAACAGAAAGAAATAAAGAGAGAATTGTTTAGGAAAAAAAAAGAACCAGAACTTGAAGATTTGGAGAATTCTCTGCCTACCCATATTGAGAAAAAAAAAAAAAAATGAGAAGGCACGCTATGGAGAGAACTCTAAGGGTGTAACTGGACAATAAGTGCTAAAGAGATCAGGTGTGCTTCCATTAGCCGAGGAATGCCAGCAAATGAGAAGCTAGGTGAGAGGCACAAAACAGATTCTCTCTCACAGCCTTCATAAGGAACCAACCCTGCTAACATCTTGATCTTACGATACAATAAATATCTGTTGTTTATGTTCCCTGGCTTGCGGTACTTTGCTGTGGCAGCTCTAGCACACTAATACAGGGAGTGACTGCTACAAGAGTTTTTTTGGGGAGTGATAAAAAAGAATGCTAAACTTGATTGTGGTGATGGTTGCACAACTCTGTGAATCTATTAAAAACCACTGAATTGTACACTGAATATATTAAAAACTACTAAACTGTACACTTTAAAACCACTGAATTGTACACTTTAAAGGGGTGAATTTTATGGCATTTTGGAACGTGAATTATAAATAAAGTTGTTTACAAAGAAAACTAAACCTAAGACTAACCTATGACTGAGAAATTCCACTCATAAGAATTTACCCAAGAGAAATAAAAGCTTATCTTTACAAAAAGATTTGCACAAGAATGTTCACTGTAGCTTAATCACAATAGCCAAAAACTGGAAACAGTCCAGATGTGCATTAGGAAGACAATGGATTAAAAAACTGCAGTAAAGTCACACAACAGAATACCACTCAGCAATAAAAAGGAATGGACTACAGATACAAGCCAACATCATGGAAGGATCTAAAAATATTACCTCAGGGAGGGAAAATCCTTACACAGCACAGTACACACTCTAATTAGACACTATACGTATGAAGTTCTAGAACAAGCAAACCTAACCTGTGGTTAATATAAAACATAACAACAGCTGCTGCTCAGAAAACAGAAACTTGGTGGCAGATATCAACTGGAAAAGGACATCAAGGAACGTTCTGGAGTGATGTAAATATCATCTTGGTAAGGTTCAGACTACAGGTGTATGCATTTGTCAAAGCTCTTTGAATGGCACACAAGACATGTGCATTGCATGATATATAAAATTTTTAACGTAAAAAGAAAATATTAAACTCTAACAATATCATTCTGAATTCTTGAGGACAAGTGTACTGATGCTTGTAACTTACTTGAAATGCATCAAAAAGTTAGATGGATTGGTGGATATATTTTTTACATTGATAGAAATAAGTACTTTGTGCAGAGTTGGAGGGATGATATTGGCCTTAATCTACTGGCAAAAGTTCAGTTGTATGTGGGGAAAGGGACAAAAAGGAAAAAAATTTTTGCAAAGATTCCTGGAAGGAGAGAGGAATGCAGACTCAATAGAATGGTATCTCTTTTCCTTCCAGGCCACATTAATATCTGCCTGAGTCCTGTGTGGAAAGAGGTTTCAGGAAATAGCAGTAAATGATGTTTTCAAAAGGGAATCATATGATCATCTCAGTATCTGCAGAAAAAGCATCTGACAAAACTCAACATCCATTTATGATAAAAACTCTCAGTAAAATGGGTATAGAGGGAACATAACTCAACAAAATAAAGGCCATTATGACAAGTCCACAACTAACATCAGAGACAACGGTAAAAAGCTGAAAGCTTTTCCTCGAAGATCAGAAACAAGACAAAGACGACCAACCTTGTCACTTTTATTCAACATAATACTGCAAGTACTGGCCAGAGTCATTATGCAAGAAAAAGAAACAAAAGGCATCCATATTGGAAAGGAAGAAGTAAAACTGCCACTATTTGCAGACAACGTAATATAAATATCACATATAGAAAACTCCAAAGAGTCCATCAAAGGAGTTTGGGATTGACATCTACACACTGCTATATTTAAAATGGATAACCAACAAGGACCTAATGTTTAGCACAGGGAACTCTGCTGAATATTATGTAACAATCTAAATGGGAAAAGAATTTGAAGAAGAATAGATACATGTATATGTATAACTGAATCACTTTGCGATACATCTGAAACTAGCACAACATTGTTAATCAACTATACTCCAATATAAAATAAAAATTTTTTTAAATAAAATTAAAATCAAAAATTACAAAAAAACTGCTAAAACTAATAAAGAAATTCAGTAAATCTGCAAGGTATAAAAAAATCAATATACACAAATTGGTTGCATTTCTTTATGCTGATAATGAACTATACGGAAGAGAAATTTAAAAAACAATCCCATTTACAACTGCATCAAAAAATAAAATAAAATACCTAGGAATAAATTTCACCAAGGAGTTGAAAGACCTATATAATGAAAACTACAAGACACTGATGAAAGGAACTTAAGAATACACAAAAAACTGGAAAGACATTCTGTGTTCATAGATTACAAGAATTAATATTGCTAAAATGTCCATACTAGGGGACTTCCCTGGTGGGCCATTGGTAAAGAATCCACCTTCCAATGCAGGGGATGCAGGTTCAATACCCAGTTGAGGAACTGAGATCCCACATGCCATGGGGCAACTAAGCCCACATGCCACAACTATTGAGCTCGGGCACCTCAACAAGAGAGCCCACGTGCCGCAAACTACAGAGTCCCCGCGCTCTGGAGCCCATGCACCACAACTAGACGGAAGCCCGAGCACCGCAACGTACATCCTGCGTGCGGCAACTAAAACCCAACACAACCAAAATAAATTTATTTTTTTATTTATTTAATATGTTTTAAAATGTCCATACTACCCAATGCAATCAACATCAAAATTCAAATGGCATTTTTCAGTGAAATAGAATAAGCAATCCTAAAATGTGTATGGAACCACAAAAGACCCTAAGTAACAATCGTGAGAAAAAAAGAACAAAGCTGGAGGCATCAAGTTCCTTGATTTTAAACTATATTACAAAGCTACAGTAACTAAAAGATTATTTCATTGGCATATAAACAGATACACAGATCAATGGAACAGAATAGAGAGCCTAAAAATAAACTCATGCATATAAGGTCAATTAACTTACAACAACAGAGCCAAGAATATACAATGGGGAAAGGACGATCTCTTCAATAAATGGTGTTGGGTAAAATGGACAGCCACATGCAAAAGAAGGAAACTGGACCACTATCTTACCCCATACAAAAAAATTAACTCAAAATGGATTAAAGACTTTAATGTAAGAATTGAAACCATGAAATTCTTAGAAGTGAACACAGGGGATAAGCTCTTTGACATTGGTCTTGGCCATGAGTTTCTTAATCTGACACCAAAAGCAAAAGCAAAATTAAACAAGTGGGACTACATCAAACTAAAAACCTTTTACACAGCAAAGGAAACCATCAACAAAATGAAAAGGTAACATACTGAATAGGAGAAAATAATTGCAAATCATATCTGATAGGGGCCAACATCCAAAATATATAAAGAACTCTTACAACTCAAAAGCAAAAAGCAAACCATCCCATTTCAAAATGAGCAGAATATCTGAATAGACATTTCTCCAGAGAAGACATACAGAAGGCCTACAGGTACGTGAAAAGATCCTCAACATCACTAATCATCAGGGAAATGCAAATCAAAACCACAATGAGTTCTCACCTCACACCTGTTAGGATGACTGTCATCAAAAAAACAAGAAATAACAAGTGCTGGCAAGGCTGGGGAGAAAAAGGAGCCTTCTGCAGTGTTGGTGGGAATGGAACTTGACACAACAACTATGGAGAACAGTACACAGATTCCTCAAAAAATTATAAACAGAACTACTATGTGATCTAGCAATTCCACTTTTGAGCACTTACCAGAAGAAAACAAAAACACTCATGCAAAAATATATATGAACCTCCAGGTTTCCTGAAGCATTATTTACAAAGCCCAAGCTATGCAAACAACCTAAGTATCCACTGATGGATGAATGGATAAAGAAAATGTATTATGTACCTACGGTGAAATATTAGTCAGGCATAAAAAAGAACAAAACATTGTCATTTGTGACAAAATGGATGGACCTCAAGGGCATTATGCTAAGTGAAATAACTCAAAGACAGACAAATATCGTATAATCTCTCTTATATGTGCAATCTTAAAAAAAAAAAAAAAAAAAAAAAACAAGGTCATGGATACAGAGAACAGACTGGTGGTTGCAACAGGTTGGGGGTAGGGAGGGTGGGAAAAATGAGTGAGCTGGGGATTTTTTAGTAAAAATAAATTTATTTTTTTAAAAATAATGCTATAAACAGGGCTCTCTATGAGACCTGAGACCATGAGCAGCATTGATTTGATACTCAGGTGATAAAAAAAACAGAACAGGAATATTTTCCCTATCTCAATATGGATCATAGCACAAGGCGGGCTCAGTGAAGCCTACAGGGAATGTGGCAGCCCTTTCTTTTGATGTCTCCCAAAATACTCAGAGACATCAGAATGAATAGGACAGCAACAATCCCAGTGGCAACCACAAAGGGAAGATGCCACCTTCCGGTCAAATTTCCAGTAGCAGACACCCCAACAAGAAAAGCAGGGAAGAATTTTTGGGGAGGTCACATAAGACACATCCAAGGTTTCTCAGCAGTAAGGAGTGACGTGAGGCGGACACGATGAGGAAGCACAATCTTAGCTCCATCACTATTCAGAGGCCTGAGGAAACGCATGTTATCACAGATGCTATTCAGTCAGAAAAATGAAGGCTAGCCTATTCCACAAACACATATGGATGACATGAGCAAACAACAGTAAACACTGAAAGAAGACAGAGAAGGGCAAGGGGAAGGGGAGGAGGAGGAGGAAGAGACAGAGAAGAAGAAGAAAGGGCCCTGTTTATTGGTGGTGGCAGATAAGGAAGGAACCACCCGTACTACTTATTCTCCCCATCTGAGCAGGACACTCTCAAGAGGAATGTAGCTGACAGTAGGAATGATGTTAACGACACTGAAAGATGATTTGGCTGTGCATATAATCACCTTTGTCC
This sequence comes from Balaenoptera ricei, assembly GCF_028023285.1. Classification (NCBI taxonomy): domain Eukaryota; kingdom Metazoa; phylum Chordata; class Mammalia; order Artiodactyla; family Balaenopteridae; genus Balaenoptera; species Balaenoptera ricei. The sequence goes on from NC_082644.1 coordinate 7,896,858, forward strand.
TTTTCTCAGAAGAGCCAAAAGAGTCTAGTCCTAGCTCAGTCTTACAACGCAATCTGCTCAGGATGGGTACTTCACCCATCACGGCAGGGTTTGTTTACAGCTCCAAACTTTGACAGTGTTCCCTCCAGGAGTCCATCAATCAGGAGCAGATCTATTCTTCCTCTCCCCATCACACTGGAAGCACTGCCTCTCTCTCATCGACCTAATTCCTCCTAAAACCTACTCAAAAAAGAAGGGGGTTGAAGTGTCATTAACTCAAGTGATTTATCTTGCTTAGGTTAATGAAATTTAAAAATACTTAAGAACTGAAACATTTTGATGGCCTGGTCATACTAAACAGTACAAAATTTCTGTAACTGTGCCTTGTAAACTATAACATACTCCATATTTAAACATCAATATTTTCAATACGAATTTCACTTTATTATTGCCAATGTCAAATAATGAGTTCCTTAGGAGGTTCCCAAGTAGAAAAAGTTAGACAATCCAGTAGAAAAATAGATGAAAGTCTTGAACAGTACATCACCAAAAAAGGATTATCTAAATGGCCAATAAACAAGTGAAAAGGGGTTCAGCTTCACTAGCCATCAGTGAAATGCATATGCCGTTACTATACACCTCCTAGATGGAAAAAGGGGGAAGATAATAATAGTTGTGGAAAAGGATATAAAGCAACAAAAACTCTCAGACACTGTGGGTGGGAGTTGTAAATTGGTACAACCAATTTGGAAAACAATTTGGCCATATCTACTAAAACTGAATACATGTACAGCCTATGACAGGAAATTCCATTCCTGGGTATATACCCACAGAAATGCTTGCATATAAGCCTTAAAAAACATCCACAAGAATGTTCATCACAGTGCTATTTAAAAGAGCCAAAACCTGAAAACTACACAAATGACCGTCTATATTACAATTTTCAAATACACTGTGGCCTATTCTCCAATGTAGTATTATACAACACGGAGAATGAATAAATTACAGTTACATCAAACAATAAGAATAAATGTCATTGAAATAATGTAGACCAGAAGACGCCAGATACAAAGGAGTACCTACTGTATGATTCCATTTACATAAAGTTCAAAAACAGGTGGCAGAACTCATGCTATTAGAAGTCAGGCTACGGACTGTCTTTTGTGGAATAGTGACTCGTAGTGACTGGAATATTATTACATTCTTTTTTTCATCTGGGTTCAGGTTACATGGACATGCTAAATTTGTGAAATTCATTATGAGGTTCACTTATGATTTTTACACTATTCTGATTATATGATTATTTCCATGGGAGAGACAATGAATGCCTCTAAATAAAGAGAAACACAGCCAACACAAAAACATCAGCTAAAGCCATCATTTTAATAGGATGGTACATCTGAGACGGTCCCCACAGGAAGTCAGCAGGGGCCTCACATACAACTATTTCCCAACCATTACAGGCAAATACTTTTTGTCAATGCAGCACAGCATTGCCACTTCACAGAAAATATGAAATATTTCACCCCTTCCACATGATCTCTTGCAAACACCTTTTGTTCGCCAGCATGTATGAAACAATCTTCTTATGTATGCATTCGGTCCACTTCTAACTGCCAACAAAAACAAAAATAAATGCACAGTGCTTGCAGGGTCATAAAGCTATGGATAAATTAGATTGAAGGCTACACTTTAAAACTTTTTAACGGTAAACTGGACAGGATCCAAAGACCCGTCACGTTATGGCTGAGTGCCCCTTTTTCAGTTGCTCTTCAGTTATTTTCCACAGACCCTATTATGAATCCTTAGTTCCCATGGTCCCGACTCACATGAATCACGAAACAACTATGTACAGGTAAACAGGGCCCAGCAGATTCGCTTGGGAGTATTTGCTATGGAAGAAACATTTACACCTCAAAGTAGACCAGGAAGTCTGTCGAGGCCCCATACCAGGAGACATGCAGGGTCCAGGATAGTAGCAAGGTAGTCTGAGATTACCAAGTGTCGGCTTGAAGAAGGAAAGTACACTAACACAGAATCACAGAAGCCCATGGTTCCAGGCCTGCCTTCCCAATAACATTCTATTGGACTTTTTGCTCCGTGCCTGACTACCTGCCTAGGCTTACTCACAGGGTAGTTGAAAGCATCCCGTGGGGTAACGAGTGTGAAATGGTTTGAAATACCTGAAACATGTATCTAAATCAATTGCTAGTATTTTTCCTAACCTTAAGACCGGGGTGCCTCTGGAAGCTGAGGGGTCGGGGAGAAGCGGTAAGGCAGGCAGTTTAAGAGGGTGAAGGTGGCTCTGAGTCCCCCTACTGAGTGACCCACTCTTCTGTGCTAAGCCTTATCAGTCTCTCCACCCAGCTGGCCCATGGGTGTGAGAGTAATCAGTGTGGTATGAGCAAAGGCCACCGGCAAGCAAATTTGCCTTTCACGTGCCCATTAGCCCTGGGGCACCTCTCGGAGGACAAAGGAGCCCAGTGGAGACGCCATGTGTCCAGAGGTCCTGCCATCCAGGACAGTGGCGGAAATCTCAACACAATCCTCACCTGTCCTTTGAATACTTCACCTTTGGCCCCCAAGTGATACCTTTAGAACATGAAGCTTCGGGGCAAAGGGTAAAAGCTTTCTGCAGACTTTAGCAAACCACAAGCAAAGTCTGAGAACCTCCACTGCAGTGCCTTAAGGGGACCCTCTTCAGTCGTGTCAAGCTGCTGGTGTCTGTCCAGAGGGCATAAACTCTGACCCCTCAAACTGACGTTCCATAGGATCCGTCATGCTTTAAGGTGACACACTGGAACAACTTGCTCTGTTGATTCTGCTCAGCATCAAGTCTGCCTTGGTTTCTAAACGTGTGTGAAAGAATAATTCAGGTAACTGACTTGGGAGTGCAAGTTCTAAGAGTCCTAAAGGAACAGCTCCCTTCCCACTCCCAAAGCCCACCTGCCCTCTAAAGGTCTCACGCTTCTGCGCTGCCAATACCATCAGTCCAACTTGCCCTGCAAACTTCACAGATTCCCCAGACCAAAATCCAGAACCGATTTCTTCTTGGAAACTACTATGTGTCCTTAGCATTTCTCTCCGTCCCCTGGAACAGCCTGGAGCATCCAACTCTGCTCACATCCCTCCCTGTTGCAACTGCCTTCATCCAAGTCCAGCTTCCTCCTCACGCTTATAGGACCTCATTCCCACTTTCCCTTAACTGTTCATAATTCCACAGGGAGGGGATTCCGTTTTACCTGGTGGAACACAGGAGAGCAAGACTAAGACCACAAGGACCAAGAGTAAGCTCCTCATGGCTGAACCAATCAGCAAAGAGACAGCTGAGAGCAGGGGAGAGTCACTCTATATGCAGCTCTCGTGACACAGGAGCTGCATGACTGGTGAACCTTTCAGGAACAAGAACATCTGCTTGCTCCACTGAGCAGTTCAATAAACTGCAAGTCTGACTTTGAACATGATGTCTCACCATTAAAATACACTTCCTGAGCGCCACTTGCAAACTGCATTCTCACCGTGGGAACAGCCCTAATGGCCTGGGAGATGCTGTGTAAGCTTCCTTGTATCTTCATTGTACATCCATTTAACAAACGCCTATAGTGTGCAGAGAGCTGTAAGGCTACTTTATTTAGCTGACAAAGTGTTTTCAACAGTTGTTTTCAATCTCTCGCCCTGAGAAAAAAGAAACCCCAGGTAGATATTACTCTCCCATTTTAAAAGCAAAGAACATGAAGCTCAGGTGGAAAAAATGACTTGCTCAAGTTTATACAGATCATAAATGACAGCAACACAACTTAACGTGACTCCTGCATACAGAAGAATTAAAGTATGCTCCAGCCCCGTTCTAGTGTGGCTACAATCTATTTAGGGAAATCAGAGCTTCCCAAAGAGCAGGGCAAAGCCCTATAATACCATCAACATGAGTCTTCCATGCTGGGCAACGTGGGATCTACAGAGAATTCGTGTTAGAACTCTTGCTTTGAGGGACTGAAGGTCAAGAGTGCTTGACAGTTTACTTGACAGTTTTCAACGTGTTTTAAGCTTAACGAAACCTCTATCTGACCTTTATAAAGAATATGGAACCCAGAATCAGGCAATCCGAGTTCAGATCTGGACTCAGCTTGATAAGCTTTCAATATGGCACTGCTTTGCCTCTCCAGACATCACTTCTCTCGCCCGTAAGACAGGCCGTGCACCACCCGTGCTTCTACCGCAAAGGCCCGTGGTGGGACCAAACGAGGCAGTGCTTGCGAAGCACCCTCTATAAGACGTGCACTTACGGGGCTGTCAGGTCCACAGAACACAAGAAGACGTGTGAGGCTGGAGACGCTAGAGACGCAGCCCCTCCAGCTAGAGCAGAGGAGACGGGGCAGCAACCCACTCTTCCATCCCTCTGTCCCACGCGCTTTTCACCTCATGAAAACTCACCTGCACGTGTACCGCTATGGTGGCCTCGTGCTTTCCAGCTTCAGGAAGCCTGTGATGTGACTGCCGTTACAGAGCTGTGCAAGACCCTAAAAGGACTGCAGAGCAAAACAATCATTCAGTACAGAAAAGGTGGAAGACATGAGTTTGGGGGAATGATCAAGAGAGCATGGGTGCACTCAGGGGACATGAGAACCGCTTTCCAGACCGAAGCAACAGGTACAGCCAGAAAGGCATTCTTTCACTTCATCTGGCTCTCATCTCCTCTTCTCCAGCCATCCTCCTTGGCCTCCAACTCCACTCTTACCACGGTGCCCTCCAGAACCCCAATTCCTTCCACTTTATACCTTCTCCCCAGCACACCCTTCCACCTCTACGTTCCAGTGAAACGCTGGGTTCTCCTCTGGAGGAGGCTGCTTCCCAGCAGCCTTTGGTGACCAGAGGCCATCCATCTGTTGAGGCCCCACACACCATGGAACAGGCAAGAGCATTTGCTAACAGCCCCATGCAGTTTCCAGAACAATCCCCGACATGATCTGACACCTCCTCTCCCTCACCCCACCCACACCGCACCGCTCAACAAACCTCACCCATCAGCTCACCCCCACCCACCCCTCCCTCTGCACGACCACCACGCAGCTCGAGGTATCACCATCTGTCGTTCGACTGAGTAAATGGCCTCTTAACCGGTCTCCTGTGTCATTTTTACGTATTTATCATTCCTCCTTCACGTAGTCATCAAAATGACCTTTATAAAACTGAAACTGGATCACGCATTTGCCACGCGTAAAGCCTTTCACCGTCTTCCTAATGGGCTGAAGTACCAGCTGCTTACGTGGACGCCAAGCCCCCCGACTGGCCCCCGACTACCTCCCCAGCCCTACTCCTCTCATTTGCCCACCCCCTCCCCTTGGTCCAACCCCTGGACTTCACTGTTCTCAAACACACCCCCTCACAGCTTCTACCCAAGCTATTCGCACATCCTGGAAATCCGCATCGCCGTCCCCCAACCTTCACCTAACGTTTACTCATTTAAAGAGATATTCTCGGTCTTTTCCACAGAATAAATTCTCCTGAATGTTCCACACCTAAATCATATTCTCCCTCGTTAATTTTTATCACAGGATCCTTTTCCATTGTTAGCATACTTACGTTTTTCTTGATTTAATATTTGCTCCCTCCACTTGACTACAAGCTCAATGAGAGCATGCACCACGCACATCACATGTATATGACATCACATCAACCAAACCCAAATTTTTTTCTATGGCACTGCATTAATTCCCTAGGGCCGCCATAATAAAGCACTACAACCTGGGGGGCTTAAACAACAGAAATGTATTGTCTCACAGTTCTGGGCTCTAGAAGTCTGAAATCAAGCTGTCTTCAGGGTTGTTTCCTTCTGAGGCTTGTGAAGGCAGGATCTGTTCCAAGTCTCTCTCTTAGCTTCCAGTAGCCCCTGGCATTCCATGGCTTGGAGATGGTGTTCTCCCTGTGTCTTCACATTGTCTTCCCTCCGTATGTGTCTGTGCCTGTGTCCAATTCTGCCCACTTATGAGGACACAGTCGTATTGGATCAGGACCCACCTTAACTCGATCATCTGCAGAGACCCTATTTCCAAATATGGTCACATTCACAGGCACTAGAGGTTAGGACTCCAGCATCTTTGCACAATTTAACCCATGACAAACATTAATCTTTCATCTTCCTGGGTAATATCTATGACCCAAATGACATCACATCAAACAATTTTTTTCTAGGACACTAACTGTTATTTTTTTTCTTCTATCACACTACACAGAAGAAAAGTCAGCCACAGAGCTGCTTCTACTCCTGGGCTTCTGAAAGCCACTGGAGAATATCACACAATCCTGCAAGCAAGCTGAGGGTAGAAATTAGGTCATTCCTTTCACTTCAGATGCTATTTGACCTCACCGCCCACCAGAGCCTGTCCTACTCTCAGCAGGTGATCTGGTTTCTGCTCCAGAAAAAAATAAACGTCAGAGGGTCTTAAATCATTTACCTTCGCACCCTATTCCCACCCACCTCACTCAATAAGCAACCATATACCTATAAATATGTATGTATTTTTCCTCTTTTCCTTCTTCTTCAGAGGAATAAGTGTCAATTCTCCTGCCAAGTCTTATCCTTCCAGCCACGCTCCTAGCACATTCCCACCCATCTCTTAAGTTATGCTGCTTTGTCATTAATCCCCTCTTCTAAAAAAGTAAAACTGTTTTTTTTTTTTTACTTTTATTTGCATTTATTTTTTGCAGCATTTCTTCAGTTTCTTCTGGGATATCTTTTTCTTCTGTGCAAGCTGCTCTTCTGCTTTAGGAAAAATCTGTTCTTTTTCAGTAAGGATCATCTCAGTGGGGCTGGGAGAGCTCATGTATGGGATGATCCGACCATGAGCTCTGTAAGTCCTGCGCCACATCTTGGCAGCTTTGTTCACCTGGATGTTCTCAACGACCACAGAATCTACATCTAAGCCCTTAACTTCAGCATTACTCTTTGCATTACTGAGCATGTGCAGTAAAAATTCAACACTCTTTTTGGGCCACCGAACCTGCATCCAGCCCCACTGTTTGGCCTGGACACACCTACCAACTCCACCATTGTAATGACGGAATGGCACACGTTGCCTCTTTAAAGTGACATCCTTCAGATACTTGGTGGCTTTTCGGATATGCATACCCTTAATGGCCTGGGCAGTTTCACAAGTGTTCTTAAAGTGAACACAAAGATTTGAACCTCTTGACTTGCATGATTTTGTGGGGTTTTCTGGGTCAAGTGAATAGCGAACCACTTTTAGAGGTCACCTCAGGCCGCTTACCGGAAAAGGAATCAAAAAAATAAAACTTTTGGTTGTAAAATACATAAATAACACATATACAAAAAACCCACAAGACAAATGTAGGGCTTCACAAATTATTATAAGCTTAACCCTATAGTAAACACCACCCAGATGATAAAACACAACTTTGCAGCCACCTAAGAAATACCTCCCTATATACCCCCATCCCAATCATAACCCTCACAAGTTACCACAACCCTTGACTTTTATTGTAATCATGTCCCTGAATTTCTTTCTATTTATGCCAACCAATTGAGCAAACTACAATTTACGAATCTTACAAAACTAAAATTTCATTTTGCTCATTTTTTATTTGATATATCTTTTGGTCTCTCTTTATCTGTGTGTTCTTCCTCCTGCTCTCTTACATTTTACTTGTTGAATAGCCTAGGACACCTGACCTGCAGATTTACCCACAACCTGGATTTTCTTGACTGTGTACTCACTCATGGTGAGGTTGAACTTGTACCTCTGTCCTCATATTTCCTGGAGATTGGCAGCTGGATCCAGAGGCTTGGTCAGACTCAGGTTCAATCCCTTTACCAGAACTACAAGTTTTCTTGTGTCTTTTCATCAAAATCTCATAATAGGCCTTCCCTGGTGGCGCAGTGGTTAAGAATCCGCCTGCCAATGCAGGGGACGCGAGTTCGAACCCTGGTCTGGGAAGATCCCACATGCCGCGGAGCAACTAAGCCTGTGCGCCACAACTACTGAGCCTGCGCTCTAGAGGCTGTGAGCCACAACTACTGAGCCCACGTGCCACAACTACTGAAGCACACACTCCTAGAGCCTGTGCTCCGCAACAAGAGAAGCCACCGCAATGAAAAGTCCACACACTTCAACAAAGAGTAGCCCCTGCTCACCACAACTAGAGGAAAGCCCTCGCGCAGCAATGAAGACCCAACACAGCCAAAAATAAATAAATGAATAAATAAAATTTTTTTTAAAATCTCATAATATCTGGTTGTGCCTCTTTTTGTGCTTTCAGTAATCATTGATACTTAACTCCCAGATCCATTAATTCATCAAGGGTTGAAAAGGGGTGATATTCTAATTGCCAATGGCAGTTTTTACAGAATAAAAGTAACAATTCTAAAATTCATATGGAACCACAAAAGATCCCAAATAGCCAAAATAATGCTGAGAAAGAACAAGAAAGCTGGAGGCATCATGCTTCCTAATTACAAACTATATTATAAACCTATAGTAATCAAAACAGTATGGTACTGGCATAAAAACAGGCACATACACCAATGGAACAGAAATAAGAGCCCAGAAATGAGAGCCCATGCATATATGATCAACTAATATTTTACAAGAGAGCCAAGAATACTCAATGGAGAAAAGATAGGGAGATGCAAATAAAACACACAGTAAGATATCACTTCACACCTGTCAGGATGGCTATCATCAAAAAGACAAGAGATAACAAATGCACATGAGAATGTGGAGAAACGGGAAGCCTGATACCCAACTGATGGAATGTAAATTGGTGCAGCCACTATGAAAAACAGTATGGAGGTTCCTCAAAGATTAAAAATGGAACTAACAACCCTAATATTCACAGCAGCATTATTTACAATACCCAACATATGGAAGCAAACTAAGTGTCCATCAACAGATGAATGGATAAAGAAGATGGGATGGATACACATACACACACACACACACACACATATACATATATAATCAATGGAATACTACTCAGTAATAAAAAAGAAATGAGATTTTGCCATTTGCAACAACATGGATGGACCTGGAGGGTATTATGCTAAGCAAAATAAGTCAGACAGAGAAAAACAAGTATCGTTATATCACTTATATGTGAAATCTAAAAAATAAAACAAACAAATGACTATAACAAAAAAGAAACAAGACTCACAGATATGGAGAACAAACTAGTAGTTACCAGTGTGAGAAGGAAGCGGGGAGGGGCAAGTCAGGGGGAGGGGATTAAGAGGTACAAACTACTATGTGGAAAATAAATAAGCTACAAGGATATATTGTACAACACAGGAATTATAGCCAATATTTTATAATAACTATAAATGGAGTATAACCTTTAAAAAATTGTGAATCACTATGTTGTACACCTGAAACTCATATAATGTGGTACATGAACTATATTGTAACTAATAAAAATCATCAGTAAACCTATTACTAAAAGATGCACTTCATAAAGCAGTAAATTAAGCCCAGAGACAAGAAATAAGATGAAAAAAGCATTAATAAGGAAATTATTTACATCAGACAATACTTATGAGCAACAACTATTAAAATAATAAAATATATAAATAAGTAATTTAGAGGTATAAAAATAAGGTTAAATTAAAATATTAAACACAACATGAAAGGTGAGCAGAAAACTACTGCAGTAAAACATTCCAAAGTCTATTGGAAAAAGATGAAGATAATGATTAACTTTAGACATTTTTTAATCAAGTTTACTGGTTAAAAATAAATCATCTCTATAAGAATAAAAATAGAATGTGTAACTTCAAAACCAAAGGAAGCACAATCAATACAAGCAAAAATCAACCAATAATCACTTAATCAATAAAACGGTAAATAAAAAGCACAAAAAAGAAATAAACTGTCACTTATCAAAGCAAATATAAATGGATGGTAATTATCAGTTAAAAGACTGAGGTTTTAAGATTGAATTTTTTTTAATCTGGCAATAACCTATTTATAATAAGAGTGAAAACAACACCAAAAGACAAAGAAAGGTGGGCTATAATAGTTGGGGGAAAAAAATGTCAATTCTAGCAAAAACTGCTGATTTTACATCCCAGTATACTTTCTCCTATTTTTCTTTAGTAATCAGCCAGAGCACAGGGCCACTGGGGACTTTCATTCTTTAGTTGCAGCTGAGCAGTCCATTCACTAATGAGCTTTATGATTTCATATCTCTTAGCAGCCATAAATAATGAGGCCCGCAAATTAGATGCACATTGCTGGGCAGAAATACCTAAGACCCTCCTGGTTTACAAAGATCAGGGCTCTGATATGTGCTTGGCTGTGTCCTTTAGCTTTGTTTTTTAATGCCATAAAAGTGGGCACCTACAGTACGTTTAGAATTATTATATCTTCCTGTTTCTTATCATTATGTAGTGACATTCTTTGCCTTTTTGCCTATAAACATTGTTACAGTTTTTTGCTTCAGATCCTCTTTTTGCTAATGTTCATGTAGCTTTACCAGGTTTCTATTAAATATAATTTTCCTGTGATGACACTTAGGATCTGGTATAATGTAAATAATGGGAAACCCCAAAATAAAAGTGACTTAAATAAGATAGAATTCTCTCTTATATAAAGGAGACCTAGAAGGAAGTTGAAATGGCTACCAAACTGAGTAGCTGAAAAATACTAAATGCCCTCATATCTCTGATGCCACCAACAAATCACGTTCAGCTTAGCCTAGGAGGAGACTATCTGCATCCCACAGCACCAAGTGGCTGAACACAGTGAGGAGACTTTCTGTCTTTAAAAGATGATAAGATATAAGGTATGGACATGTACTCCATCTACCACATAAGCCTCAAAGTTAATATTATTTCAACTTTAGGAAGCATGTATTAGGACACAAACCAAGGAAAACCAATGTAAGATGTGCAGACTTCAAACCCGTATCAATAAAATGCATTATTCTCTGGCCACCCCTCATCAGTGTAATCGTGATCATAAAATACTCCAACCGTGTCCATCCTCCAGCAGTGCATGAGGGGCTCAAAGTACTCTTGCTGCAACCCAGCTGACATGGACTATTTCAACCCTGTGATGACTGTTTCTCATCATAAATCAATATATTATGATACATGTTTTGTAAATAAATCTGATGAGCCTGGTTTATGTGAATCTAGATCCTGGGGGATGGATATGCTTTGGGAGAGTGGAAAACCAAGACACAGACCCTGGATTATGGCAAATACACAAGTGTAATGAGTACCCCAGAGTCAGACCACTCTTCTTCACATACTGACATTACCTCTCCCCTCAACATCTGCATAGGCTTCGCCTGTACAATATAACTTTCTTATTAATAGTTCTATAGTGGACACTACCAGCTTGAGCAATGTTTCAGTGTAAGGGATAAGCCAACAGAGGCATTGCCTAATGAGCTGACTGAACACTTGAAACAACCTTCTAACTTCCTTAACTCTAATCAGTGCAATCCTTATCATACTACCAATGCCATTTTTCACAGAACTAGAACAAAAAATGTCACAATTTGTATGGAAACACAAAAGACCCCAAATACCCAAAGCAATCTTGAGAAAGAAAGACGGAGCTGGAAGAATCAGGCTCCCGGACTTCAGACTATACTACAAAGCTACAGTAATCAAGACAGTATGGTACTGGCACAAAAAACAGACATATAGATCAATGGAGCAGGATAGAAAGCCCAGAGATAAACCCACACACATATGGTCACCTTATCTTTGATAAAGGAGGCAAGAATATACAATGGAGAAAAGACAGCCTCTTCAGTAAGTGGTGCTGGGAAAACTGGACAGCTACATGTAAAATAATGAAATTAGAACACTCCCTAACACCATACACAAAAATAAACTCAAAATGGATTAGAGACCTAAATGTAAGGCCAGACACTATAAAACTCTTAGAGGAAAACATAGGCAGAACACTCTATGACATAAATCACAGCAAGATCCTTTTCGACCCAGCTCCTAGAGAAATGGAAATAAAAACACAAATAAACAAATGGGACCTAATGAAACTTAAAAGCTTTTGCACAGCAAAGGAAGCCATAAACAAGATGAAAAGACAACCCTCAGAATGGGAGAAATATTTGCAAATGAAGCAACTGACAAAGGATTAATCTCCAAAATATACAAGCAGCTCATGCAACTCAATATCAAAAAACAAACAACCCAATCCAAAAATGGGCAGAAGAGCTAAATAGACATTTCTCCAAAGAAGATATAGATTGCCAACAAACACATGAAAGGATGCTCAACATCACTAATCATTAGAGAAATGCAAATCAAAACTCACACCAGTCAGAATGGCCATCATCAAAAAAATCTACAAACAATAAATGCTGGAGAGGGTGTGGAGAAAAGGGAACCCTCTTGCACTGTTGGTGGGAATGTAAATTGATACAGCCACTATGGAGACCAGTATGGAAGTTCCTTAAAAAAACTAAAAATAGAACTACCATACAACACAGCAATCCCACTACTGGGCATATACTCTGAGAAAACCATAATTCAAAAAGAGTCATGTACCACAATGCTCATTGCAGCTCTATTTACAATAGCCAGGACACGGAAGCAACCTAAGTGTCCATCGACAGATGAACGGATAAAGAAGATGTGGCACATACATACAATGGAATATTACTCAGCCATAAAAAGAAATGAAATTGAGTTATTTGTAGTGAGGTGGATGGACCTAGAGACTGTCATACAGAGTGAAGTAAGTCAGAAAGAGAAAAACAAATACCGTATGCTAACACATATATATGGAATCTAAAAAAAAAAAAAATGGTTCTGAAGAACCTAGTGGCAGGACAGGAGTAAAGACGCAGACGAAGAGAATGGACTTGAGGACACAGGGAGGGGGAATGGGAAGCTGGACGAAGTGACAGAGTAGCATGGACACATATACACTAGCAAATGTAAAATAGATAGCTGGTGGGAAGCAGCCCCATAGCACAGGGAGATCAGCTCGGTGCTTTGTGTCCACCTAGAGGGGTGGGATAAGGAGGGTGGGAGGGAGATGCAAGAGGGAGGGGATATGGGGATATATGTATAGGTATAGCTGACTCACTTTGTTATACAGCAGAAACTAACATACCATTGTAAGGCAATTATACTGCAATAAAGATGTTAAAAAAAAAATAGACATATAGATACATTTATGTATCACTTAAATACTTCCCTGTATACCCGAAACACTGTAAATCTACTATACTTCAGTAAGTCTTAAAAAAGAATCTGAAAAATACATATTTGCATAACTGAATCACTCTGTTGTATACGTGAAATATTGTAAATCAACTGTACTTCATTAAAAAATAAAATTAAATAAATTTTCACTCATGGTCCTCTGTAACCTGGCTCTACCTCCTTCTCCAGCCTTATCTGTAACCACCCCCCACGTTCTAGTGATACATAAATGTGCGTTCATATCAGCACACACCGAACTTTTCTATACCTCTCTCCCCTGATCCTATGGATCTACTGATTGTTCCTAGAGCCCTCTTTCTTGTACTTCCTGCATAATCCCTACTTACCCTTAAAGATTCTACTCCAGAGTATCATCTCCTCCAGTTCTTCCCTGCTTCCCTCAAAGCTCAGTTTCATGCCCCAAGTTTCCATAGCACCCTGTACATAAATCCTGTAGCACAGCTTTTACCTCATCATATTAAAGTTATAACCTATGGCCCATGCAACTGTGAGCGCAGAGTCTTCTCTCTTCTTTACGTCCCTAGAACCCAGCACAGTGCCAGGCATAAAGTGCCACTAATGCTGGCCACACTGAACGGAACTGAATCTCCCCCTTTTCCTGCTCTCTACAGTGCTCTACTTCCACGCCCCATGCTACATTTCTCCTCCACACCCATAGTGATCCTGGCCCTTCCGTATTTTCCCACATTGGGTCTGTGCCTCACTTCTTACAGATATGAGTCTGAGTAAGGGAAGGGTGGGCTGGTGATCTGCCCATACTTATGAGTAAGGCTGAATATTTGTCACGTGCCAGGCGCATGACCAGTGTTGCAGAACTGCCCTTCTCCACAGCCCCTCATAGAAATCCATGGAGACAAGGACAGCCCGGTTAGCTACAAGTGTGCTAAGAAATTTGAGGACGGGGCAGAGACTTCAATGCCCAAAGGAAAAAATCATGTTCTCTAGGCAATCTGGCAGAAGCTAAGGAAGAAGGCAAACTAGCCCTGGGGACTTCTGGGCATCAGTCCCAGTGGCATAAGGCCATCTGATCTTGAAAGAAGGTACTGAGAACATTCTTCCCTGCGTGTGGCCAGGGACCAGTTCCCAGCCAATATCTCCTCACAGAATGTCCTAAGACTCCAAACATAATCAAATCTTGCTAAAGGCAATAAATTGATTCACCTGATCACACAGCCCCTTCCAGGCAGATGTGTCTCTTTGATCACTTGGGACAACCAGACCTCACTTTCCTCTCTGAACTTCTCCAGGTCCAGAGAGTGATTTCTTCATTATCCTCATGTCGAAGGAGCTGTTATATGTAACCAGCTGGATTTTCCTACTTGGGTTTGGACTTGGGTTTTGGTCTGAAGCTGTCTCTCAGAGCTTGCAGGGTGTTAGAGACACTGAAACTATGATCTTAATCCTCACTCTAAGTCCTGCCCCAGCAAACAGTTAGAGGAACATGGTAAGAGTGGAAGGTTCTGGACCATGCCCTAGAAGAGCCTAGATTTAGGTCAAGTTTTGCCAGTAATCAGAGGAGCTGCTGTGCTCAGACCCTTTGTTCCTGTTCCTCTGCCCCCGTCGCTGCAGCTTCCGCTGCTTTGGGGCCTACCAGCCTGAAGAAAAAGTCTGAAGTCGCCCAGTTGCTAAGGAGAGGGCAGCAACGCACTCCTACCCTCTGACTTCCATGGAGTCTCCTATCAGCTCTTTATGGCAGAATGGGTCATACTGAAGCCCCAACAGTCCAGCCCAGCTTGAAACAAGGGTCTTCCCATCTTCCACTGGGAAGTTCTAGGGTCTGAACCATGTCCCTTCATCAGATATGGGAGGCCACCTCCTTGCATTGACCCGGATCTTCCTCTTGACGCGTGTGCTTCCAGATAAGGGGATGGGTGTAAGTTAAGCTGGGACACAGGAATAGGTCTCAGGCCTTCCCCGGGACTGACATCTCCACGGATTCTCTAGGGATGAGCTGGACGTGGGGCAAAGATCCTGCAAGAGGAGGCTGGTCTAGGGAAATGCATCTTTAAACCTTGCGATCCAGTGCTCTGTTGTGAAACCTTGGGCTCCTGGTCAAAACCTCAGGCACCATCCCTCCCTACTCCCGCGTTCCTAAGCCCCAGAGATTAACCACAGAAGTTAAAAGGAAAGGAGCTCTGTGTGCCCACTGGTATCTTCTGGGATTAGTGAGATGGGGGGACTTTTTTTTAATCCCAGGGATATTCACTATAGGAAACAGAATCTCTTCCCACTTGATTCTGGGTAAAGTATTCATTATAACATGAATATACTGAGCATTATGCAGTCCACGAAGGCAGGTGTACAGCAGATTGTACATCACAAAAGAGAATCATCAAACAAGCAAGGTTGTAGCAACATAAGGGTTCTGTTGCTGAAACAGGGACGGAATCCCTTGGGGAGCCCTGGCAAAGCCGTACCCTCATAAGCACACCTGGGAAAGATATTTTCTGAGGGCCATCCATCCCTGACCCTCACCTAAACTTTTTCCAATGAAAAAGCTGTGTGCCTGCTAGAACAACCAGACTTTCAGCTATTCCATCAGGGTCAGGCAAGTGGAGGCCAAAGAGGCGTTGCAGAAGGGATGAAACTGACAGAGAAACCCAGTTCTACAAGACTTACTGAAGGGCCACACTGCAGTAGGGAAGGGCCAGCCTGCCAAAGTCGCTCCTGTTCTTTTCCCATCCCCCTTCTCTCGCAATTCTTTTGACTTTTATACATATAAGGCCAAGCCACTTTCCACTCTTTTTTTTCCCTTTTCCTGATTAAAAAAAGGAAGAACAATCAACAAGAACCCACAGTCCCTGTATTTTATATTTGTCATCTCCATTTACCTCTACAATAACCTTATGAAGAAGTACATTTATTTTCATTTTACAGATGAAGAACCCGAAATTCAGACATATTAGGTAACTTAGCCAGTATCACATAACTCGTAAGTAGCAGAGCCCAGAGGCCAACCCATTCTAGCAGAAGCCAGGGTTTGTATTCTTTCCACTATACATGGCCTGCCTTTGCATCGGTACAAAAGTTGGGGTAGGAATCGTAAAAGAAACCGTTCTCTCTCATTTATTTCCATTTGGAGCGCCCAATTTAAGTATGGGACCCCACATACAGAGTGAGTTTTCTTTGAGCTTCCCCATCCAACGAGACTCGATTTCCACGTCTTTCATGGGCCTCAAGCTCTGCCGTGCCACAAACCTCATGCAACTTTTATGGCTTCTTTAGTTTATGTGCCTTATTTTTTTTTTTTTAACCGCTTACCTGTATTGAAAAACCTTCTCTTGTTCCTGGGTAGGGTGACTACCCTATGATACTTATTTCTAACAGAAGGTCACCCTCCGTAGCAGACAATAATAGCAAATAACTGATAAGAACGTATACTTTGCACTCTCCGCCCCCGGTCGCGGCAGCCTCCCCTGCTCTCAAGCCTAGCACCCTGAAGAAAAAAAAAGAAGAAAAGGTTTTTTTAAAAACCCTAAAACGCTTTAAAATCTAAAAAAAAGACGGGGGCGGGAGAGCGAATCCTCCTCGGAGAACCCGCGGGGAAGTCACTTTTGCACGCTTCCAGCACCTGGGCGACCGCTGGTCCCCGACCACAAGGCTAGCTGTGAGCCGCCCGCGTGCCCGCCGCCCTCGCCCGCGCACACCCCGTGTCCGCCCACCAGGCGTCTGCGCACCAGATGTCCGCCCACCACGTGTCCGCGCACCACGCGCCCGCCCACCACGTTTCCGCGCACTACGTGTCCCCCCACCACGCGTCTGCGCACCAGGCGTCCGCCCACCACGTGTTCGCCCACCACCTGTCCGCGCACCACGCCTCAGCGCTGCTTTGCTTCTACGTGGGAGGTGGCTTGCCCTCGCCGAGTCGGCATTTTCGTATGTTTGGTTTCCCTCTTCCCCGGGCTGCTGTAATTTTAAACCCCGGGAGCCCAAAGCCTGTGTTTATACAGAAATGCGTTTCTCGAGGCCACCGTGCATACCCGTCGGTTGCCTCTTGAAGTATTTGTGTCGTTTGCAGGGGAGTCCCCGTTTTAATTGTGTGTGTGTGTGTGATTCAACGCATGATGACATGTATTAAAATTTTTAAATACACACAGGAAGACAATGCTACATCTTTTTAGAAGCCACCCTCATGCTTAAAGACATACTAGACACATTAGAATGGAAGGGAGGGAACGAGAATGGAGACAAGGGACGAGAGGAGAGAGTCCTCGTTCTGATCAGTGATTACAAGGTGCTGTGAAGTCATTGGGAAAGAGTAACTCCATTCTGGGACCTTGAGAACAACAATATGAACAGACAGTCAAATGGGTTAATAATGTAAGTTGATCAGGAAGCAGCTCCCTGAAGAAATGGCATTTCACTTGAGACTTGAAGCACAATGGTTACTGATCTCAGGTGGTACATTTTCTTTCATTTCTTTTTTTTGGGGGGAGTAAAATTGTTTTACAATGTTGTGTTAGTTTCTGCTATACAATGAAGTGAATCAGCTATATGTATATCCCCTCCCTCTTGGACCTCCCTCCCACCCCCCCATCCCACCCATCTAGGTGGTCACAGAGCACAGAGCTGTGCTCTACAGCAGGTTCCCACTAGCTCTCTGTTTTACACACGGTAGTGTATGTCAAACCTAATCTCCCAATCCATCCCCCCCTCCCCTTCTCCCCCATGTCCACATGTCCATTCTCTACATCTACATCTCTATTCCTGGCCTACAAATAGGTTCATCTGTACCATTTTTCTACATTCCACATATATGTGTTAATATACAATACTTGTTTTTCTCTTTCTGACTTACTTCACTCTGTATGACAGACTCTGGGTCCATCCACATCTCTACAGATGACCCAATTTCATTCCTTTTTATGGCTGAGTAATATTCCATTGTATGTATCTGCCACATCTTTATCCATTCATCTGTCATTGGACATTTAGGTTGTTTCCATGTCCCAGCTATTATAAATAGTGCTGCAATGAACACTGGGGTACATGTGTCCTTTTAAATTATGGTTTTCTCAGGGTACATGCCCAATAGTGGGATTGCTGGGTCTTATGGTAGTTCTGTTTTTAGTTTTTTAAGGAACCTCCATACTGTTCTCCATAGTGGCTGCCCCAATTTACATTCCCACCAACAGTGCAAGAGGGTTCCCTTTTCTCCACACCCTCTCCAGCATTTATTGTTTGTAGACTTTTTGACGATGCCCATTCTGACCGGTGTGAGGTGATACCTCATTGTAGTTTTGATTTGCATTTCTCTAATAATTAGTGATGTTGAGCATCTTTTCATGTGCCTCTTGGCCATCTGTATGTCTTATCTGGTGAAATGTCTGTTTAGGTCTTCCACCCATTTTTTAATTGGGTGGTTTGTTTTTTTGATATTGAGCTCCATGAGCTGTTTGTATATTTTGGAGATCAATCCTTTGTCCGTTGCTTCAGGCCAGGACAGCTGAATATTAACAGACTCCCGGGGAGGGCCATATGAGCTTTGAGAGCCTGCGGTTTGGCAGTCTCTTGGGAGCCAGCCCCGAACTGCTCTCTCTGGTCCTCGGAGCCCCCTCCAGCTTCTCTGAGCTTCAGGCCACGGCTCCGAGCAGAGCCCCTGTTGTCCTGTGTGGTCCCGCTAAGAAGTCCTCCTGGCAGGTCTGGGAGCGGTCGGGGCTGGGGAGATGAGCGCTGCTGCCAGCGGCTACCCCACGGCCCCCCGTGTGTGGGTAACCTGCACTCTCACATCACTGAGGCCTCGCTGTGAGCAAAGTTCAGCCCTGCGGGGCCTGTGCTGTCCGCCCACGTGGGCCACTCCCTGGGTTCTGCCTGCGTCCACTTCCAGCAGCCGGCTGAGCGGGCCTTGGAGACCACGAACTTTGATGTGAGTAAGGGAAAGCTGACCCGTATCACGTGGCCTCAGAGGATCCCTCTTTGAGAAAACCTGGCATGGGAAACGTCTTCATCAAGAACCTGGACAAATCTATATGTATCAAGGCACTTCGTGATTCTTTTTCTGCTTTTGGAAACATTCGGTCCTGCAAGGTCCTGCAGGGTAGGGTGTGATGAGACTGGCCCTAAGGGTTATTCCTTTGACCCAAGAGGCTGCCGACAAAGCCATCGAGAAGATGAAGGGCATGACCCTCAGTGACCACAAAGTGTCTGTGGGCAGATTCAAGTCTCGAAAAGAGCGGGAAGCCAAGCTTGGAACCAAAGCCAAGGAATTCACCAACGTTTACATCAAAAACTTTGGGGAAGAGGTGGATGATGAGAGACTGAAAGAGCTATTCAGCCAGTTTGGT
This sequence comes from Balaenoptera ricei, assembly GCF_028023285.1. NCBI lineage: Eukaryota > Metazoa > Chordata > Mammalia > Artiodactyla > Balaenopteridae > Balaenoptera > Balaenoptera ricei. The sequence goes on from NC_082644.1 coordinate 7,916,340, forward strand.
AAGACCCTAAGCGTCAAGGTAAGTGAGAGATCCCAGTGGGAAATCCAAAGGCTTCGGCTTTGTGAGTCACAAAAAACACCAGGATGCCAATAAGGCCTTGGAAGAGACAAATGGAAAAGCAATCAGTGGGAAAGTCGTTTTCCTCGGCCGTGCACAGAAGAAAGTGGATCGGCAGGCCCCGTTAAAGCGGAAGTTTGAACAGCTGCAACAGGAGAGAATTAGTCGCTATCAGGGGTGAATCTCTACATTAAGAACTTGGATGACACCAGTGATGATGAGAAGTTCAGGAAGAGTTTTCTCCTTTTGGATCAATCGCCAGTGCTAAGGGGACGCGGGAGGATGGGAGAAGCAAGGGTTTGGCTTTGTCTGCTCCACGTGCCCCCAAGAGGCAAGCGGAGCAGTCACTGAGCGGATGCATCGTGGGCTCCAAGCCGCTGTGTGTCGCCCTGGCCCAGAGGAGGGAACAGAGAAAGGCTCACCTGACCAGCCAGTGTAAGCAGCGGGTGGCCGGGATGAGGGTGCCCCCCACCAATGCCATCTTAAATGAGTCCCAGCCTGCCGCTGGGGGCTACTTTGTGCCAGCAGTTCCACAGGCTCAGGGAAGCCCTCCGTGTCACACACCTAACCATCTAGCACAGATGAGACCTCATCCACGCTGGCAGCAAGGCGTCCAAGGAATGCCAAGCGCTATAGGCCAGTCTGGGCCTCGTCCAGCTCTTCGCCATCTGGCTCCATCTGGGTCTGAGTGCCCCTACTGCTTGGCTATGGACTTTGGTGGCTAGCGCTGCCTAGCAAGGTCTGGCTGACAGCTGCCCATCTGGAGGCGTTCCCCCGGCTCTGCAGAACGTACCACCTCGTGCTGCTGCACCTTACAAGTCCACCTCAAGCGTATCCCTCACCCTGCCGTACAGCCTCTGCAGGCACCCCAGCCTGCAGTCCACGCGCAGGGGCAGGAGCCGCTGAGCGCGTCCACGCGGGCCACCGCAGCACCTGCGCCCCTCCACCCCGCCAGGAACGGAGGCAGATGCTGCGCGGGTGGACGTTTGTTCCCGCTTATCCAGACCGTGCACTCAGAAACCCCCTTATGAGGGAGGGAGTGGGCAGGTCACTCAGTGGTGCACTAGGACCGTCGGTGGTGCTGGAGAACATCTGTTTCCTTGATCTGAGTGGTGGTTACGCAGTGTTTGCTGTATGTTCAGTCACGAAGCTACGTCTATGATTTGTTTATTTTTCTTTATGTGTATTAAATTTCATCTTTTATCAATAGTTTATGTTAAAAGTTTAAAAATAAGAACCACGGCAGAGCACAGAGAATTTTTAGGATAGGGTAACGATTCTGTATGATACTACAGTGGTGGATAGATGTTATACATTTGTCAAAACTCACAGAATATACACCACCACAGGTGAAACTTAGTGTAAACCATAGATTTGGAGGGATACTGTGTGTCAATGTAGGTTCATCGTTTGTAACAAACGTACCACTCTGGTGCAGGGTGTCGATGATGGAGGTGGTTGTACACGTGTGGGAACAGGAGGGAGCTGTCTGCTCTTTCTACTCAATTTTCCTGTGAACCTAAAACTGCTCTAAAAAATGGACTTTATAGATTCACAGGCATAGAGAACAGACTTGTGATTGCCAAGGGTGGAGTGGGGGAGAGATGGATTGGGAGTTTGGGGTTAGCAGATGCAAACTATTACATATAGAATGGATAAACAACAAGGTCCTACTGTATAGCACAGGGAACTATATTCAATATCCTGTAATAAACCATAATGGGAAAGAAAAACAAAATTTTAAAATGGAGTTTAAGTCATTTCACTCAGGAAGGGTCTGACTAGTGAATGAGGCAACTGAAAAGGAAGCGTGCTCCTTAAACAGGGTAATTCATTTAGGGTTACATAGGATGTGCAGTGGATGTTTTTTTCTCAAAGGTAAAGATGATAATAAGGAGGGCATGAGAATTCTAGCAAATTAAGATAAAGGAAGAAAGCACTAACAGAGCAACACTGAATCCATTTGTGTTTCCCTGGCAGCTTAGCCCAACAAGACCTTGGACAGAAGGTGGGAACACTTGGCTCACTTAGGAGAAACTCCTGCCCAACGGTCGGGACGGTAGTTTAATCAGGACATCTGTGGGTGGAAAGGAAAGAGTCTGTTCTGAACACATACTGACCCCCAGACACATATTAGATCTGCTTTTCCAGAACTGTGTGTAGGAGGGACTCAGAAATATTTAGAAAATGTTAGGTTCATAGTTCCCATATTCCCTAATGCACAATTGAACAATCTAAAATATATGGAGGACAGAGTTCCAAACCGAGTGTTAAGACAGCTGAACATTTGATGCCAGCACAGCCCACAGCTTGCTTCTTTCCTTTGTGCAAGCCCATTCACCAATCTGAGCCTTGTTTCCTCCACCTCTAAAAGAATAAGGTGTCAGTACTAGCCTATGCTATGTCTATGGCAGCAGATGGTCAGGATATGGCCTGGGCTCCGTGGGCGGGAATCATATGCCCAGTGTAGGGTCTCCTGGGAGCCTTTCCTGGGGACTGCAAGGGAATGCCCAGCCCTGATCTAGCACCGACCTCCATATTTCTACTCCACTAGCCCACCATCTCTCTCCCACTCCCATTCCAACCTACAGCCGTGCTCTCAACCATACGCATTGTTGGAACCCAGAATAAAACTTTCCCAGCAACATTTTGCATTCACTAAGAAGTCTCTTGGAGAGGGTCTGCAGAAGAGAAAGAAACACAGCTATAGTGGTGGTGGGATTTAATACAGAATAAGTACGAAGAGTAGCAGAAAGAGGAGGAGGAGGAGAGGAGAAGAAGGAAATCTATACCAGAATGAGCATGATGCATTTTTCAAGCTCTATCTCATTTCATCATCAAAAAAACCTCTTATAATGCACTTTTAGAGAAAAGGAAGCTTATCTGGGAAAAAAAAAAAAAACCAGAAACACTAATTTGAAAAGATACATGCACACCAGAGTTCATATTCATAGTAGCACTATTTACAGTAGCCAAGAAGCAACCTAAGTGTCCATCAACAGATGAATGGATAAAGATGTGGTGTATATATACATACAATGGAATACTACTCAGCCATAAAAAAGGAAGAAATTTTGCCATTTGCAGCAACATGGACACGGAGGGTATTATGCTAAGTGAAATAAGTCAGACAGAGAAGGCAAATACTGTATGACATCATTTATATGTGGAATCTAAAAAAAAGTACAACAAACTAGTGAATCTAACAAAAAAAGAAGCAAATTCACAGATTTTCAGAACAAACTAGTGGTTACCAATGGGAAGAAGGAAGAGGGGAGGGGCAGTATAGGGGTAGGGAATTAAGAGATACAAACTATCAGGTATAAAATAAGCTACAAGGATATTGTACAACACAGGGAATCTAGCCAATATTTTATAATAACTATAAATGGAGTATAACCTTTAAAATTTGTGAATCACTATATTGTACACCTGTAACTTCCATAATATTGTACAGCAACCATACTTCAATTTTAAAAATAGTAAAAAAAAAAAAAAAAAAAAAAGAAAGAGGAAGCTGACGCTCAGAGATGCTAAATAATTTATCCAACAGCCTGTTACTGCAAAACGGCATGTAATCAATAAAACTATGCTCTGTTGCCACTTTACAGACTCAGAATCCTACAGTCGTGGGTCAGGCGGGTACAAGCCTGCCTCAGGGGCAAGAATAAACCCTAAGTTCGTGTCTTCTCAACTCTCGGTCCCCCACCTCCCTCCAAGGAGGCAGACCTAATGACCCTTCCCCAGATCCACGTCCCTGTAGCTCCGGGGAAGCGTTGTTCTACTCCACTCCTGACAGAGGGCAGCCAACCCTGAACGTAGCACTGAACTGGCTCTTCCTGTAGCACTGAACTCCCCTTCCTTCAGGGGCCAGGAGAGGGTTCTAACCCACCCACTCCAAAAAGAGAATCTTTCTCAGAACCCTCAAGGTTGCCAAATTTCCAGCCAACATTTTATATCAGCCGTTTGGAAAATGAAGCCCCTCAGCGACGTTTTCTGGGGGAAAGATTCCCTGCAGCATGGGCCTCCAACAGGAGAATAAATCTGCATCCGAAGAGAAGGCTTTCCCTGCTCCACCATGTCTGAACACCTACCTAACTCTTGGTCAGGCCAAGACACCTTGAGATCCTTTGCTTCTTGGAACACTGTAAATTCTTGCCGACTTCTTTTCTGGCCTGAAATGAAGCCTGTATTTTATCACATCACCTCTCTGGGCTCCTGTGTTCTCAGTTGGACCAGAAAAACAAGCAGACATTTTCCTGCCATTTTTCCGTCAGTGTACCCTTGAAGTTACAGGGAAAGTGCCCAGGCCTGGCACGAGGATGCCTAGTCTCTGCTCCTGTTCTGCCTTGACTGAGTCGCTTCTGCTCCCATGATTTGTAGAAGAGGAAGTAGCACAGAATGGCCTAGGGACTGTTTTTCCTCTAACCCTGAAGAAGCCTGTCTCCCCTGGGTGTCCTTCCAGATAGAATGAGGCCGGCGTCCAGCCCCACCCAGCCTTGCCCGGCGCTATAAAGGAGCCTCCCAGACAGCCTCCCCCAGGAAGTTGCAGCTCTGTGCCCTCCTAAACGATGAGGCTCTGTCTCTCTGGGTTACTCTTCCTCTTGGTGATCTCATCGTCTTCAGGTAAGATGATGGGTACAGGTCTGATCATGCACATGAGGATCTTCCAAGGACTGAGGCACTTGAAAAGCCCTATTGGTGTAAGCCCAGCAGGGAGACACCAATATCAGATAAATCAGCAGACTAGGGCCAAGAGGTGGGTTAGTGGTGTTCGGCCCCCGCCCTGCTCATCTGTCGCTACATCCTGAAAATCTGCCAAAGCTTAAGAGAGGGGAGCCCATTTCACCACATGCAGAGATCACTTTCCAGCTATCCAAATTCCTGTTTCCCTCAACTTCCTCCGATTAGCGCTGGACTCAGCGGCCCTCGCCGAAATGTAACAGCAGGTGAGAGGGTAGAGTCCTTCACCAGGAAAGAGAGGACAGCCCTAAGATCTCCCCCAGCCTCTTGAAGACTGATTTTTTCTTTCTTGTGTGTGTGTTCTTTTCCCCTTCAGGGAATGGCTTGTTTGGAAATGATGGAGTGGAAGTTCGTACTTGCACTGCGCTTGGGGGCAGATGTTTCTTCGGCTGTAGAGTAGGTTGGAAATGGGTTGCCTACTGTCACAGTGTATTGTCTTGTTGCCTAAAACTGAAGAGACATACTCCCCCTCAGGTCTATGAAACATGAGCCTACCTCATGGGTCCGCATTAAAAGGATACACAAATGGCTAAAAGGACAAGACCTCCAATCTGTGCGTAAGGATGGCTAACGAGCTATGGGTAGCAAATGGGCACCAGATTCTAACCAATTTACTGGCGAAATTCCAGATGTGTTTTTCTAAAGGGGCATTGTGGCAAAAGGCATTCCTATTCTACTTTCTGCCCTCCAATCTCCAATCAATAATTCCTATATCCCATTCAGGATCAATTGATCAATACGTGACTACAGGCCCAAGGATATGACATCCACGGAGCCTAATAACGATAACTTACCACATGCCAGTCCCACTTTTAAGTGGTTTACATGTATTCAATCACTTAATCCTCACCCAAAACTCTTATTATTTCTCCCATTTTGCAGATGAAGGAACTTTTCCAGGGTCACACAACTAGTAAGAGTTAGTTAGCACTGGATTTGAACCCAGACAGTCTTGATCCAGTGTCTACACTATTAAGGTGTACCACCTTTCAATTACTAAGTAGAGGAATCTAACAGGATGTATTTTTTTTTTACTGAAGTATAGTTGATTTAGAATGTTGTGTTAGTTTCAGGTGTACGGCAGTGTGATTCAGTTATGTGTGTATGTGTGTGTATATATATATACATATATATATATATATATACACACACATATACATACAAATTTTTCAGATTCTTTTTCCATTATAGATTACAAAATATTGAATATAGTTCCCTGTGCTATACAGTAGGTCCTTGCTGTTTATCTATTTTATATATAGTAGTGTGTATCTGTTAATCCCAGACTCCTAATTTATCCCCCCGAGGCTTCCCATCTTCTCTTTCACTACCCAGTTCCCAATTTTGTATCTCAGGGGCTCCAAAAACCACACTGGGAGAAATTGTCCTTGGTGGGGTGGGCAAGTGGGGTGCGAGGCTGGAAAGGTGGGGAGCAGTTTTGCATCAAGGGGCGCCTCTGTGGCATCCTTCTCGTGTTCTCTCTCTGGCCAGCAGTCGAATCCAGGAGTCAGAACTCCGCGCAACAGAACCGGGTCATAGCGTCCCCCTGAGGTGTTTATTACATCCACCACCACTGGGATTGTGCCAGACTCTGAAAAAGGAAGCATTCTGTGAGCAAGACGATGTGCTCCCTACCCTTGGGTGCTCAGAGTTCCAGCCGAAGAGCAGAAGCCCCAGACCAACCTTTGGCAGGAATCACATGTCTTCTGTCTGCACAAGGACGGCCAGTCATGCTGGGCACACGCCCAGAGACCCCAGCAGACAGGATTGCGTGCGGCGTGGCGGGGTGTCACGGGGCCGGGCCATTCCGGGGCTGTGTTCCCCACCCTCTTCCCCCTCCGGAGTGACAGCAGAGCAGCAGTGAGCGCCACCTGCCAGGTCCAGGTGGGCTATCCTGCCCACAAGGTCCAGAGACGGCCTCTGCTTCTTAGCTCTTCTCCACAAGCCACCAGCAGAGAGGTTCTGACTCCATAACACATGAAGCACCTTGGAATCAGCCTGTTGGGACAATAGTGCCTCCTGCATATGCTGGTGGTTTGGTTTGGATACGAAACTGTGCAACTCAGATTGGGACTTGAACCCACACGCCAGAACTCAAACCCAGACAAAATCCAAATTGGGTCATGAATCCACGGTCTTTTAGTTGAGATCACACACCTGGTCTCAGGACTTAGTGAAGCTCAGGTTCTTGATGTCTCGTTGCAGAAAGAATTCAGTGAGAGACAAAGTGATAGGTAAGAAGTGGATTGATTTAGAGAGAAACACATTCCACAGACAGAGTGTGGGCCATCTCAGAAGGTGAGAGGCCCCAAAATATGGCAGAGTTAGTTTTTATGAGCTGAGTAATTTCATAGGCTAATGAGTGGGAGGATTATTCCAACTATTTCGAGGGAAAAAGCAGGGATTTCCAGGAACTGGGTCATCACCCACTTTTTGGCCTTTTATGGCTAGTCTAGGAACTGTCATGACACCGGTAGCGGTGGCGTTTAGCATATGCTGATGTATTTTTTTTTTTTTAATTTTATTTATTTTTGGCTGCATTGGGTCTTCGTTGCTGTGCACAGGCTTCCTCTAGTTGTGGCGAGCAGGGGCTACTCTTTATTGCAGTGCGCGGGCTTCTCATCATGGTGGCTTCTCTTGTTGCAGAGCACAGGCTCTAGGCACACGGGCTTCAGTAATTGTGGCACGTGGGCTCAGTAGTTGTGGTTCGTGGGCTCTAGAGCGCAGGCTCAGTAGTTGTGGCTCACAGGCTTAGTTGCTCTGCGGCATGTGGGATCTTCCCGGACCAAGGATTGAACCCGTGTCCCCTGCATTGGCAGGTGGATTCTTAACCACTGCACCACCGGGGAAGGCCCTATGCTGATGTATTACAGTGAGCTTAGAATGAGGCTCAAGGTCCGCTGGGAGTCGAATCTTCCACCATCTTGGATCTAGTTAGTTCTAACCAGTTTTTGTCATGTCCTATGGCTATGTCATTCTTTTAAAGGTTGTGCCCTGCCCTCTTCCCTCCTGTTTCAGGCACATGAGCAGTTCTGTTCTCAAACTGCAGCTCATCTTACAGAGCCGAGGCGTGGTTCTGAGGAGAACAGCAATGCACCATCCCGGAGCTGGCAGGGGTGGCAGTTCCTTAAGCTCCCCCCGCAGCCCCCAGATACTCAAAAGCTGCATTACAGCGTATTTCACAAGCAGCACCAGGTCCGGCGTGTGAATTTGCAAAAGGCCAGTTGAAGTGACAATGACGACTTTCAGACCTCAGGTCGCCTCTGGGTCTGAAACCTCTGAACTCAGACTGGACTCAGTACCAGCGGGAAACACAGAAAGTGATTGCTTACGAGCTCCACGTGTTCACACGAGTCCCAGGCCCTGATTTGTAAGGTTGTGTGCAAAGAAGTCTCGAAGTTCAGTTCTCGAACCTGGAGCAGGTTACTCAACGAATAGCCGGTCAAGCGAGTGACCGGATATTCTAAAATCCTTCACAGCCTAAGGAGCAGGTGTAGAAATGGACATGCAGAGCAGTTGAGAAATGTTCACGAGACCACACAGCAGCAGACCGCAAAGCTGGAGCCCCAGGCACGGGTGCACCCTCTCCCTTCCGGCGTCCTGCTCCGTGAGATAAAGCCCCCAGGCTCTCTGAGAGTCCTGCTGGCCCAGAAGAGGGGAGGACTAACCCTAAAATTTCCAGAGACGGTGAGAAAAGGTTAGAACAGCACAAACCAGGACTTCAGGGGAAACCAACCCCTCGAATAGGACCGTAAGCCAGGAAGGCTTAGGCTCATACACTTCCTTGGAGACGACTCTACGGTTTGAACCGCTTCCAAGAAATTCCCTTCCCAATACCCAGGGCAGGCGACTTCCAGCTTCTGGCTGGCTGGCTCTCCCCACAGACTGGTCCCACACTTCAGCTCAGGCCGGGAGCTAAACGAGGATGGAATGGAGCACAGGAGAAGAAAGTGGCCTTTCCACCGGCCACGCGTGTCACTCCCAGAAGGACAAAGACCTTGACCGGAGGTGTCTTCGCTGCATCTGGTGGGCTGCGCTCCCGGAGCTGGAGGCCTGGTCTGCTCCGCCCAGAGCCCTGACAGGTGCAACCAGTAGCTTGATGGCCTTCAGTGAGCCTGGAGGAAGGCAAGCAAGAGGAAGAAACAGGGCTTCCTGCGCGGGGAGAGGCGTGCATTTGATCTGACAGAACGTCCCTGGAGAAGGTCCTGACACTCCTCACACTCTCCACCTGTAGTCACGAGGCCTGTCACCCGCGGTTGGTCTCCTGACACCAAGCAGGTCTCCTAGGAGGGGTACGACCTCCACACACACCGCAAATACGTCAACTGGCTTTCTGACGTTACCAGCAGTTGTCTTGGGGGGTTGGTTACAGCAACCTAATTGCTTCTGGAGAAGCTGGCCAAGTCGACTTCCTGAACTTCTATTTGCTCGGTTAATTTCACCCCAAATTCTGAGGACCCGGAAGAGATGAGCCTGAGAGGATCTGCACAGCCTTGCGGCTTCCTGCACCGCTGCTCACTTCTGGACTGGCCCCGGGGGTCTCAAGGTCCTCTCAGGTCTGTAACGCCCTGCTGCAGGGTCAGCGCCTTCAGTTATTCTGGAAAGCAGCAAGGGCTTAGTTTTCGCCCAAAGTTAGTTTTTTCTGCTTTCGATGTCCTTCACAGGAAGACGGAAAATAACTGAATCCGTCAAACCTGAATTGAGGGAGAAGGTGATGTTTCCCCTTCACACCTGTAAGTGAAGGTCTGCTGGGGTGGGTGCCTGACCTAAAACCTTCTTGCTCCAGGCATGAAGATTCTCCCCTCTGTCTCTCTGTCTCTCCCTGTCTTTTTCTCCTTCTACCCTTGGCCCACTCTCTCCTAGGTAAAGCAGAATCTTGGGAGGAAACAAAGAAGGTAATTATTAATAAATCCTGGGTTCTGCTGGCCTGGGGTCACCTAAGGCCAGGTCTGGCCCGAGCTCTTCTGGAAGATCATGGTCATGCCCTGACTTTCTGCTCCTGCCGTTGGTAAACTACCACACGAGGACTGCTTCTCCCCACCTTCGATCAGGGCCTACAGGACACCTGGGGTGGGACCCGAGAACAGTCTGATGACAGAATGGATGAGAGGCAGTGAGACAAGTTCAAGCATAAGGACTCATGATGTTCCTGGGGCCACCGGCCGCCTGGCTTGGATCAGGGGCCCTGATGCCATCAGGACTCATTAATGGGAGCAGGGTCGTGTACTCATGCAGAATGGGCCTCAGTATCAGACAACCTGGATTTCAATCTAGGTCCTTCCAGAACCACGTCTTAGCTTGGTGACCTTGACCAAGTCATTTAACTTCTGTTAGCCTCCATTTTCTCTTCCCTGGGAAAGGAGTAGTAAGGGAAAAGAATAAGAAGGAGGAGGAGGGGGAGGGGGAGGAGGAAGGGGAGGGGGAGGGGGAAGGGGAAGGGGAGGAGGAGGGGTGGGGGAGAAGAGATTGGAATAATAAGAGAAGTTACTCCATAGGATGGTTGGGGACTTGAGTAAGCTAAAAAGTTCTTAACACGGAGCCTGGCACACAGTAACACCGGATAATTATTAACCCCTAGGTAAGCACTCAATAGGGACTAATTTTTTTTTTTCGGATTAGTTATTGTTGCTGCTGCCGTTAGTGTTGGAGCTGGCCCATTGCCCCCTGATTTCTGTCAAGTTCTCTTCTCACGGCAATGGGGCAACAGATCAGGGTAGCAGCCCCAAGAAGCCTCTACAACTCACTAACAGAATGATTTATTCCTAGAGGTACACACTGCTGGCGAGGACAGCCTTGTGGTCCAGCTGCTGGGGAGATACTCCCACAGCCAGCACGTCTCCCCCAGCCATGGCCACACCCCACCCTCACCACCTGCCTACTAGGAAACCACACGATTTGCACACAAAGTCCTGGCCGGGGAGCCCGGAAGCTGGGATTTTCCCTGCTCAAACACTAACCATCTCTATGACCCTGGACACATCACTTCAACTCTTTGCACTAGGAAGGGTGGGCTGGATGTACCATGGTTCTTCCTATGGAGGAGGGTGCCAGTCTAGAACGCAGCCTGGAGACAGTAGCAGACACTACTGTTCATGACTAGCTTGGTGGCATCACAGACACACAGAGTGTCCCTTGGGCAGCGTCCTACCAAGGGCAGAGAGGCAGTGGACACATCCCCTCAGCAGGCATTAGGGGGAGGGTGCACTGTCTGAAGAGGATTTAAAACGATCATAGGGACTTCCCTGGTGGTCCAGTGGTTAAGACTTCGCCTTCCAATGCAGGGGATGCAGGTTCGATGCCTGGTCAGGGAGCTAAGATCCCACATGCCTTGCGGCCAAAAATCCAAAACATAAAACAGAAACAATAGTGTAACAAATCAATAAAGACTTTAAAAATGGTCCACATCAAAAAACATAAAAATAAATAAATAAAAACAATTATAAAGCCAACTAACAGCCAGTCTACTCTTTATTATCACCACATGCCAGCAATTCTAAACAATGCCAATGATAAAACACTTCTGGGGACAGGGAGGGGGTACCACTCCTATTGCCTTAGATCCACAGCTCCCATCTCCTAGCCTGTATATTTCCTAAAATGCTCCCTGTCAGCACCCACCCCTCTTTGTCCAGAATAATGTTCTTTTTCTCTGTGCCCCAGCTGCTGACGTCCCCCCGCCACTGCAACCCCTGAGATCACCCAGATTTGAGACCCTCAACCTTGAAAGCCCCAAGTTGCCCTCACCTTTGCTGTGCTCCCTCCCGGCTCTGTACCTGGCATGGAATCCTGACCAGCAAAAGAGAACATAAGCTTGAATGTAAGTTGTATCACTCTGCCACCTTGGGCAACTCAGGTAGCCTCTCTGAAACCTCAATTTCCTCAGCTGTAAAATGGGGATAATACATAGTACACACACTTGTGAGTATTGACCAAGATACTGCACATGCAAGCATTTGAAAGATTTACATAAGTTTGAGTTGCTTTTGTCTTGTTTTGTTTATCCATCACCATTTTTATTATTTTGCTCAGCTCACTTCCTCTGAGCCACAGGACGTGGGTCAGAGCCCTGTGAACCTCTGCTCTGCTCTAAAGCTCGGTGTCCCAGGCACAGTTTTTCAGGCCTGCTCTGGCCAGCATAGAGACACCAGCAGCCTCCCCTCCCTGATTCTAGATTCCAAAATCCCACGAATGCAGCCTGAAACCAAATTCCCTTTGCAAGAATCGGTGACCACCAGTTTGAATGCTCCATCTACAGGACGCACTTTTTCTTTTTCTCTGATGCTGTAATTAATCTTCATCCTCCCAAAACGGATACTTGTGTCACTGATTTTTTTTTTTTTTTTTTTAAATTTGGCTGCGTTGGGTCTTCGTTGCTGTGCGCAGGCTTTCTCTAGTTGCGGCGAGTGGGGGCTACTCCTCGTTGTGGTGCATGGGCTTCTCATTGCGGTGGCTTCTCTTGTTGCGGAGCACAGGTTCTAGGCGCGTGGGCTTCAGTAGCTGTGGCACGTGGGCTTAGTAGTTGTGGCTTGCGGGCTCTAGAGCACAGGCTCAGTAGATGTGGCTCACAGGCTCTGAAGCGCAGGCTCAGTAGTTGTGGCACACGGGCCTAGTTGCTCCGCAGCATGTGGGATCTTCCCGGACCAGGGTTCAGACCCATGTCCCCTGCATTGGCAGGTGGATTCTTAACCACTGAGCCACCAGGGAAGCCCTGATTTTTTTTTTTTAATCTAAGGGCACAAACGTACATTTATTCCAGTTTGCCTTTGTTTTGTTAGATTTGGCCTCTCAACGCCAGTCTGTTGAGATCTTTCCGGATCCAGACTCTGCCACCCTGGCAGAAGGCAAGAAGCTCTTGGGGGGAGGAGAGGGGGGCGGGTCAAGCCTGAAACCTCCCCCAGGAAGACAGGGGGCCACAGGCCAGGCCCAGGGAACATCTGCGCCCCAGACTCCACTCCTGGGATCCTTGCCTTCTGTTTTGAGAGTATGTTCAGGGCAGTAATGAACAAATTATGAGGCGGAGGATGTTGATATTTGAAACCTTCCATCTTTCTCTTTGCTGTCACCTTCCTTCTCCTTTGCTAGACCACTTATTGCCTCACTTTCAGCAAAACTCATCCCAGAGTGTCCAAGGCAATTGACTCCATAAAGGGAATCTCAACTTGAGGAGTCAACACACTTTTTCTGGAAGGATCAGAGAATATACGTATTAAGCTTTACGTCCGGGCTTCCCTGGTGGCACAGTGGTTAAGAATCCGCCTGCCAATGCAGGGGACATGGGTTTGAGCCCTGGTCCGGGAAGATCCCACATGCCGCGGAGCAACTAAGCCCGTGCGTCACAACTACTGAGCCTGCACTCTATAGAGCCCACAAGCCACAACTACCGAAGCCTGCGCACCTAGAGCCCATGCTCCGCAATAAGAGAAGCCACTGCAGTGAGAAGCCCGCACGCCACAACAAAGACCCAATGCAGCCAAAAATAAAAAATAAAAAATAAATAAATGTATAAGCTTTAGGTCCATGTGATCCCTGGCACAACTACTCAGCTCTGCCTTTGCAGTGTGAAAGCAGCATGTTTCAATATAACTTTATTTATAAAAACAAGCAGTGGGTGGGATTCCACCCACAGGGCTTGGTTGGCCAAGCTCTGCTCCAGGGGATGTTTCAGCCCCTTGGCCGGCTGTGGAAGCCACGGGAAGTGCCGAGGGCCAGAGAGCCTGAGCCAGGGTGTCTGCCCTCAAGGGGCTTATAATCTACATGTATTCATGACAGATGAATAAGTACACGAATGGAAACATTTCATGGTATCTATCAGTATCACCGCTGCTTTTTCATTCACTCCTCGAATATCTGTTGTTCACCTGCTACGCGCCAGGCACTGCGCTAGCCTGTGGGGGACGTGGAGGTGGAGCCCCCGCACTGCCCTTGGAGCCCCTCCTCCCACTACCGGCTGAGTGAGCAAGGCTTCTGGACTTCTACCCCAGGGCTATGTCAGGGATCACATGGTCGAGAGGGTAGAGGACAGCAGCAAGAAGAAGCAGGGTCCCCAAGTCGCCCCATATACCTTCTTTCTTCATCCGTCAGTGTGACTTTGCACCAGTCACTGAACTCCAAACCTCAGCTTCTCCTCCTAGTGAAGAAAAAAAAATTATTAGGGTGCAATGGAGTCAGAACTATTCAGCAAAGAAAAAGTTCAAGTGCCACGACTGGAATACTAAAGCATGGACAAATGCTTCATGTGTACTGAAAATGTCAATTTGGGATTAAAAACATTTAAATGTCAAAAAAATAATAATATTTATCTCAAGGGATTTTATTAAGCTTAAATGAGACATTTGCAAGGCACAGGGCCTAACACATATTAGATGTTTAATAAATGATAGTTACATTGATTCAAAAAACCTTCCTTATAAACACTATTCCTGACCATTCTATGCTATTCTGAGTCATGTTTACTCCTTCCAGGGCAAGAAAGAAGCATCGCAAAATACAAAAACTCATTCGTGTCTTCATTCGTTTTTTGTATTCATTTATTCATCTAACAAAAATAAAATTCTTGGCTACTATGTGAATAGGCACACACACACACACAAAAAGGGTTGTGATCGCCATCTTCTTTGACTTTATAGCATACTAGAAGTGATAAACCAAAAGTAAATAAATAAAAAAGCAAGTAAGTCAATAATCACAAAAATGATTACATCATATCTTTCTAAATGTTTATTGGGTTATCATTTTAAAATGTTGCCTTCATCATTAGATTCTGTAGGAAAATCATAGTAAAACTGTCTTTATAAAAATCTATTCCCCCAAACATTTTAATGGAGCTTATATGACTTCATCAATTCTCACAAAATTGAAGTGAAAATTACTACTGCCTTGTACTAATAAAATATATTTTGGTGAAATTACTCAGTTAACAAAAAAAATCACAAAAATGGTAATTGCTTTGAAGAAAGGGTGTAGGGACACATTAATATATATGTATGTGTACATACATGTGTGTATGTACATATATACATAAGTGTGCATACGTAGTACACAACCTATATAACCACACCCCGATCAAGATATAGGATATTTCCACCACCCCCAGAAGATTCTCTCTTGCCCCTTCTCAGTCAATAACCCCTTCCTTTACCATCAATTAGTTTTGCCTATGGTTGAACTTCATGTAAATGGACTTATACTGTGTGCAGTCTTATGTGCCTGACTTTCATTCAACACAATGTTTATAAAATTCATCCATTACACTACATGTAACAGTAGCCCATGCTTTTTTATTACTGTGCAGGTACCACAGTGTATTTATATACCAATTTCTTCGTGAATACTGACAGTTTCCAAATAGGCTGTGCCAGTTTAACTCCCATCAGCAATGTGTGAGAGTTCAGGTTGCCCTGCATCTTCACAAACACTTAGCATTGTCAATCTTCACATTCTCACCATTCTGGTGGATGTGTCTACTGTCTCTTTGTTATTTTAATTTGCACTTCTTTAATAAGCATAATGCTGAGCATCTTTCACATGCTTATTGGCCACCTGGAGAGCCTCAGTTATGAAGCGCCTATTCATACCTTTGGCCAATCTTTTATCGGGCTGTTTGTCATTTTTTTATTGATCTGTAGGACTTCTAAAATATTTGAGTTGACAAATATGTCGACAGTAATGAAATGATCTTTATCTGCTTTAAAATCGAGCTCGACAGCCCTGGTACCATAGCTAAGCCATGAGCGCATCACTAAGTTAATGACGGAGCCCAGACAAGAGCTTGGGTCTCCTAACTTCCACTGTGTCGCCTATTCCTCGGAGTATTGTAATGTTCACGCACGCAAACCTGATACCGGGAAGATGAGATGGGATGTGGGGGGGAAATGAGCGCCACAAAATGCTATTAAATTGTTCCTTTTTAAAACAATGAACAGCTGAGTTGTCACCCTGGACCAGGTCCCGGAGGGTGTACCTTACTTGCTTATCACCTCTCGTTATGATTAAATAAATAATTGTGACCTGTCCTACAGACCAAGTCTAAATATCGATAGATCACGGGGCTGAAGGAAATCAATCCGTACCAAGGCAAAAACAACTTCATTTATGGAACAGTTCCTCCTGCTCTGTGTCCCAGACGCGTGGCCAGCCAGCTCTTCCCTTTCTGCCCCGCTTGTTCGGGGGAGGCGGGGAGGGGGGGGGCGCGGGGGAAGCTGCACAGAGCACCCCTTATGGAGCAGTACTCTTTCCTGCCACCAGGTGGCAGACTCTGTCTGTTTTGCTCCCTCTGCAGCCTTACGACTCAAAAGAGTCCACCGGGAGCACCCGCTGACCACCGCCGGACGTCTTCTCCAACGTCCAGCTTAACAACCAGCTCCTTCGTGTCCTTTGAGGTCCTCATGGTCAGCGCGATACTGGGCATAGAGTCAGCATTCGGTCAAAAGCACAATCAATGAATAGAAGCAGAGCCCCCTCTGTGCTGTGATTTCTCCGCAATACTGTCCACTGTCCACTGTCCAGAGGGCTCTGTTTACGGGACATGACAGTTTACAGAAACGAGGGCACAGACAGGTTAAAGCTGCGGTCCCAGCCACACAGCAAGTGAGAGTCAGACCCCACATGAAAATTTAAGCCAGGGACCACAGCCACTAGTGTCCTAACGGTGGGTTGGGGGCGGCAGCAGAGCGGGGTGAGGCTCTTGCCCTGCGGGGTCTGACGCAAGCACAGGCCGGTGAGGCAGCCCCCTCTTGTCTGAAAGACGCACCGACGCCTGGGTCTGGAAAGGCCCTTAGAAATCATCACCACAGGTGAGAAAACAGAGGCCCAGAAGGGGAAGGGACGCCACTAGTGAGGCCAGAACCCAGGAAAGACGCCAGGTCTTCTGAGAGGCAGTCCCGTGCTCCCTGCTCCACACCACGTGCATTTAGGGAAGGAGCTGGTCAAAATGATGGGCCACCATTTACATTTTTTAACCGTGCCTGTTTGGGAAAATTGATACGTGCCAACTTGTGTAGGACAAGAAAGAAATTGGACCGAAATTAAATGCAATCCGATGGTCCAAAAGGGACTCGAGTCGCTGAAAAGCCCCTAAGGGCTTTTGCTCTGCGCAGGTGAGAGTGACCGTGGGCGGGAAGACCCCGCCCACCCCTCTCCGGGTGAGCAGGTAGAACCTGTTCTCACCACCAGGGGGCGCGGCCTACCTGCTTTTCCCGCTCGGGCGGGCGGCGGAGGTGTCAGCGCTTCTCTCATCCTCATGGGGGGCGGTCTTTGCAGAGCCCAGACGACCACTCTCGCCACTTTTCCACCTGTAGGAGGCAACTTTCAACAACTTTTGAAAGAGTGGGACAGAAAACTGGAAGAGTGTGAACTTGGATATAACCTCACATCACACAGTAAGAACCAGAGAAATGAAATTGTACGTTGTTTGGTTTTGGGGTTTTGGGGGGGTTTTTTGGGGGGGAGGGGAAGGGGGATTGGAAGGGGAGAGTGTTTGTTCCAGTTTTGTAACGAAAGTCAATTTCTGACTGTTTAAGACATGGAAATCGTTAGCAAATATAAATTGTTAAGATGTATCAATTGGCGGTGAAGTTTTTTTAATTGTACGTTAAAATGTATATGAAAGGAAAGAAACTAATTTGGGGGAAAAAGGGGAAGGCAGAGCAAATGTAATGGAGAGTCAGTGACGAGAACAGCACTGAAGTGTTATAGACTCAGATGCAGCCTCCCTGCGTTCAGGCCCAAGTGTCACCTACTAGCTGAGTGATATTAGGAAAAGCATTGAACCTCAGTTACTCATACGTAAATGGAAAATAATAATCACTCAAGAGGCCATACATAAGTTCATGTGGTTGGCACCGTGTCATGGTATGAGTCAATAGATGTGGTATCTATTTGTTGATAATAAGAATCAATGGCACAGGTCAGGTCTGTACCCAGATTCTGTTTCACAAGAGGTGAGAAGAGGCATTTTCCAAGGTACATAAGTGTTTTCTTATATAATAGTTCTAATTTTAATATGACCTTTGAAGTTCTCTGAATATGTATTTTTCATATCCATTTTTATACTTCAGTATACTTCTTCCTTTTATTTCACCGTATAATGTTCAACTAGTTTATAACAATGAGAATGGATTTTTGAATCCATAGGAAACATTCCAAAAGAATGATGCTCTGACTTTTGAAGGTGTGTTTCAAAATAATGATGGAGCTCTAATTTGAGAATAGTCACTGTCAGCTGGCTGGGTATCACTTAAAGAGCACGTCAGCTGCAACTAGTCAAGAGCAGCTGAAAAAGGTAAAGACAGCTTCAGGGCCACACCTTAGAGCACCGCCCTGCCCCCGAGCCTCACCTAAGGCCTTGCCCTTCCACTGCTTACCAGCCACACCTTAGCAGGATGCCTGGCACTTGGGCACCGGTGGCACCACCTCCTCCAGCGGCCCCAGGGGCACCTGGTGTGTAACTGTCAGGTGGGCTCTGCAGCGGGCTCAGGCGGGTATCAGGGATGGGCCCCCTCTCCTGCTGTGCTCTACATACTAACAGAGCAGCCAGCTCTGGATGTGGGCGGTCCACAGGGAGCTCAGAACCAGCTCCTGGGGCCCCACCCTGCCCGGTGTCCTGATGAGGCTGTGCTGTCCCAGGCCCAGCCCAGGGCTAAGGGCGTCAGCTTGACAGCTTAGCCTGTACCGGCTGCTCTAACAAGATACCGCAGGCTGGGTGGCTTACAAACAACAGAAATTCACTGCTCACAGTTCTAGAGGCTGGAAGTTCAAGATCAAGGCACCAGCAGATTGGGTGTCTGGTGAGAGCCCAATTCCTAACTCACAGCCTTCTTGCTGTGTCCTCACATGGTAGAGGGGCTAAGGAGCTCTCTGCAGTCCCTTGTAAGGGCACTAGCCCCCCTCCTGGGGGCTCCACCCTCATGACTAAGCACCTCCCAAAGGCCACTCCTTCTAACACCATCACCTTTGGGGGTTGGGATTTCAACGTGTGAATCTGGGGGGGACACAGAATTCAGACCACATCAGAGGGTGTGAGGCTCTGGGTTCCAGGCTTTCAGCTTCCCTCTGTTTCTGACCCCCTTCCCTGAGTACATGCGCATCATATCCCATGCCTGAGGAAGAGCACAACGTCTCTGTCTGCACAAGCATCCCAAGATGGGCCATCAGTCCAGTCCAAGAGACCCAGCCAGCGCTGGACTCAGTTTCCCTCGTGCTCCACTAATCAAGAATAATGGCTGACACGGTGAGTCTTCCTCTGTGGCTCTTTGCTTCCGCTTCCAAGGCTCCGCCTGCTCTTGTCCACCTCCCGTCCAGAGCTTGTCTCCAGCCTCTCTGTCCCCTAAGAGACACATCCTTCACCGTGCCTGGGCCCTGGACCCTGGGGCACAGATGGTCCTTCTCCTGGTCTTGATTTCTTGATGCTTGGTTGGTTTGGTCTTACGCCCATGGGTGCCCTTGCCCTGAGTGGGCTCACACTTCTGTCATCCTTGTTACCTTGCCCTGCAACATTCTCTGTTGCTTCATTTGGGCGCGAGGAGGTAACTTCCAGCACCATCTCTCCAGGGCGCCCCTCCCCCTCTCAGAGAGCTGGATTGGTCCACCCCTTCCCCGCGACCTCGGCACTTTGGAATGTCCTTTATGTTCTTTCCTTCTTCTGTAGAGTGGCACATGGTCAAAGGAGTGCTTACATCAGATCACGATTGAATCATTCCCGGTATCAGCCAGACAAACTTTGCAGAGACCTACAAATGCCCCGATCCCTGACATTTCCACCAAACTCTCATTTTCTCTTCCAGATTTGCTGACAATACACAGGCCTTCCCACCCGGCCCCCTGCCCTCCTAGGGCCCCCATTCCCACCCACCATCGCCTCCCCGCAGCGGGCACTGCCTAGATAAGACTCAGGCTTTCCAACCCGTGGCGCCAGCCTGGGGAAGGCAGACAGAGCGGGGGCCCTGTGGCCCCTCCGCCTGCTCCCCCAGCCCTTCCCTTCCCTGGCACCAAAACAGATGACTTCATGGCAGAACCCAGCTCCTATCAGCTCGGCCTCCCTGGGACCGGAGAGGGGAGGGAGCCTGGAGGCAAAGGACAGCCCGAGCTCTGGTTACTTTGGCACAGGCTGGGCCTCTGCGGACTGTCAGCCGCAGCCTTCAAATCCGCGTGGCCCCGGCCTTTTTCTCGGGGTTCCTGCTGCCCCGGCCATCAGGGCACGTGGCCACCTCTCCCAGCTCAGCTTCCACCCCCCTCCAAGCTGCACTTGGGAACAAGGCCAGCTGCAAACAGAGCCACCACTTAGCCAGGCACGGAAGGGCAGAGGGAGTCTCCCCTTGTCCCCTGAAATAAAAGTCCATGCTTGCTCCCAGGTCCCCACGACCCAGGCCATTTATTTCCATCCCTGTTGGCCGTCTCGGTCCAGCCCAGCGTGGCATTCATCCAGCTCAGGAATTAAAGTCTCCGGCACGGTTCAGGCTCAGCACCCACCGTCCTCCTCCGGTGTCGCGTGAGGCTATGGAGAGAGCTGTGGGGAGCTGGAGCCCAGGGAAACGGCCGTGTCCTGCCGGCCGTGTCACTGCTTTGCTGGCTTCACAGCTGGGGTCAGTTTCCAGTCTGGTCCAGCACTGCAAGGGCTGGTTTCTACCCCGGCCAGGTGGGGCTCGCCTTGTCACCCCCGGAGGACGGGCCTGGAGCTGGGCTTCCCACGGCCATGTGCTCTGAAGTAGAGGCAGTTCCCTGCAACCCCAGTTGCCACATCTGTAAAATGGGAGTGTAACTGTTACTCCTCAGAGCGTGTTGCAAGGACCAAATAGACTAATACATTAGTACTTCATGCCCGGCGGGCAGCAAACACTCAGGAAACATGTTCTTTTCGTCCTGTCTCTGTGAGATGGCGGTCCGCCCCCGCTGGGCTCCCTCAGCCCCCAGCAGTCTGCCTGCACCACCTTCAGGTGTACAAATGAGGGTTCCATGACTCCCCCCAGGGGTCCCTGGGCCCCCCTCTTGCTGGATCACAGGCCTCCAACCTCTCCCCCCAGACCAGGACACACAGTGATTCCTGGTGCCCGGGCACTTCAGCCAGCTCCTGACTTCAGGAATCGCTAGATGGAGAAGGGGACATTTGTCACACATGAGGGGAGAACTGCACCGTGCCTTCCCCTACCCGACACGGGTGAGGTGCCAGTGATGGAGAATGTGCCATCCGTACACATCCCCGGGCCTCTCTCTCCCTTTTGCTCACTTCCTATGCCCTTCCGGAAGCACCAGGCCAGTTGACTCTCACGAACGTTTGTGCAGACTCTGAGTGTCCCTTCTTGGCCAGGAGTCATCTCCCAGGTAAACCCTGCACCTCCCTCCTAGAGGTTGGATGTAGGGCAGATGGTCAGGGAGCAGAAGGGGCCTAGAACAGTATTTCTCATCCCACGTGCCACCCAGATCTCACACTGTTGCCCATCTCCCTCTTAATACCTCCGATAGCTTGCTGCATTTTTGTGAGACTTTTATCTTTCCATACCTGAACTGAATGTACCTCAGCTCTCCGACAACAGCTCCACCTATTGGAAACGTGGTTTTTCTGTCTCTATCTTGTGCTCAAGAACATTGAGAAAGGAGAGAGCCAGTGACTTGCCCAAGGTCATACAGCTGGTTCCAGAATAGGATCTGGACCTTCTGGTTCTGGTTCTAGAGAGCAGGCCTATATCTGTCCGGCTGCCCCCAGGGAAGAGGCTCGCTCCCTCCTTTAGGGATGGCGGGGCCAGGACACCTAAGGCTTGGCCTCCAGACTCCCCTCCCAGGCTTGCAAACCCTTCCCCTAATCCGGGTGATAACTGTGAATTGCTAATGCTTACTGAGGGTCTTCCACGTGCTGGGCACTTAAATTCCGCCAGACAGTAAGACCCTCCAGGACCACAGTCTCATGAGATCCCATTTTTTAGTTGTAATATCAAGTACAGCAAGTCCCCTACATATGAACCTTCAAGTTGCGAGCTTTCAAAGGTGCGAACGTGCACTCGCATGTCATCACATAAGTTAGCTCACGTGTCTGATGTACATTGTCACGTGGCGTGCATCCTCTACAAGTGGTTGTGCTTTTGTGTACTGTACATGACTGTATAGAATACAGTAGTACAGTATCTTTATTTCAAACCCAGGCTGTCTGGAAGCAAGCATAAAAGCAGCAGTGATGTAGCTGGTACTACTGTACTTTTCAAGGTACTGTATTGTAAGCTAAACAATTAAAACTTTTTTTTTTTTTAATTTATTTTTGGCTGTGTTAGGTCTTCGTTTCTGTGCGAGGGCTTTCTCTAGTTGTGGCGAGCGGGAGCCACTCTTCATCGCGGTGCGCGGGCCTCTCACTATCGCGGCCTCTCTTGTTGCAGAGCACAGGCTTCAGACGCGCAGGCTCAGTAGTTGTGGCTCACGGGCCTAGTTGCCCCGCGGCATGTGGGATCTTCCCAGACCAGGGCTTGAACCCGTGTCCCCTGCATTAGCAGGCAGATTCTCAACCATTGCGCCACCAGGGAAGCCCCCCAAAACATTTTTAAACATTAAAAATGTTTATTTTTTGTGTTTGTTTTTTTATGTATTTTTTGTGTGAAAAGTATTATAAACCTATTACGGTACAGTACTATATAACCGATTGTGTTAGTTAGGTACCTAGGCTAACTTTGTGGGACTTACAAACAAATTGGACTTACGAACGCACTCTTGGAAGGGAACTCGTTCGTATGTAGGGGACTGACCGTATGGGCAAGAGTGCTGGTCAACAGGAGCTGTCACCCCTTGCTGGGAGCAGTGAAAATTGAAACAACCATTTTTGGGGGGAGATCGGGCTCCACGGCTCAAAACACGTTAAAACCATGACCCCCAAATACTCCAGTTCTTCTCCCTGACCCTCCCTTCTGCTTCCAAACCTCTTCTTCACCCAGCTCCAAATCCCAGCTCCACATTAAAGCTTTACTCTTGCTTCTGGCCCATTTTGGCATTTGGCTTTCCCACTGTTTGATATTTAACCCTAGATTCTTTTATAGAATTCCTCCTTGGACCCCAGCGTTTGACTCTTCCCAGTCCAGACAGGCTGTGCTTGGACTTGCGCAAGTTGTGGCCCTCACATCCAAGCTCAGAGCCCCGTCACACGGCTGTCACTGTGGCCAGGACACCAATGGTCGGTAAATCAGCAAGTAAAAAAGTCTGAGGGTTTGGGGTCTCAATCTAACTGGAGAACAAAACGCTCAGACTATTTCTAAGGAAAAAACCAGCAGTTTCATCAACTAGTGCTGGGAATATTAGGCTTATACACACACACCCAGCCCATAAACCCCTCAAGCCCACCCTTAATGTTTAATTTCCCCTTCTTAACCAAGTTATACCTGGAGGCTCACGTTGGGGGCTGAGCAGGGCATAAATGTGACTTGCTCTGTCTCCCGTCTCCCTAAGGATGCACACAGGGGCCTGGGCCCCAGGAGAACACAAGGGATGCCCCCGCCTCCTCCACCGAGAGGGCACTGGCCAAGCTCCCGTGGATGTGACCCGTGGCTGGGCCCACATTCCCCAAGTCCAGAGACCTGGGTTCTTCCCTTCCCAGCTGTGCCGCCTGGGGCGAGTCATTTAGCCTTTGCAGGCTTCAGCTTCTCGTCTGTAGCGGATGTGAGGAGCCCTGCCCCTCCTTCCCAAGTGGGGGGACCACAGACATCATCAGGACGGGCCCCCTTCACGCTCGGCACAGCCTGACAACATCTCCAGGCTTCCAAGCAGAGTCTCTCGGGCTCCAGCCTCTCCTTCCGAGCCCTGGAGGTGGGGACGTGGAGCAGTGTGTTTATTCCTCTGGCCTCAGGTTGGTTCGTCACTGCTGGTCTCCCATGTGCCCGTCTCCAGGCTTTTACTTCACAAATAGCAGTAAGGACTCAAAACGGGCCTCGTGAGCAGCTAGGTCGGTGGCATCGAGACCGTGAACGTTGGACACAGCAGCAAGGAACACGGGTCAGGGAGACATGGTCTAGGATTATAAAGTAATTATAATGCCAGAGGGATCCGAGACACGTCTCCAGACCATGAGGTACTTGAGGGCAGAAGTGAGCACTTAACTGTGTTTCGTTTCCTTTAGGACGAGCAGAGTCCCTGGCACTGGCTAACCTATCGCAGAAGCCGCAGCGTGAAGGCTGACACGGCTGGGAAAGGAGGGAACGTCGGCAGCAGGGCCGTCCCACCCAGAGTGCCTGGTAGGTAGAGCGGAGGAAGGTTTACACGCCTGTTGGACGCACCCCTCAAGCTTGGCCACTTTGCATCCTCGCTTCCAGGCCACGGTGATGATGTGGGCCCCTGGGGTTACTCTCATTACTCTGATTGGCTGCCACCCTTCCCAGGTGATGCTGGGCACCGGGCATCCCCAGCCACGCCGCAATCGTGGCTGTGACCCCTGCTCCTAGGTCCTCATGGCTGCCCACCCATCCGATCTGCTCAGGGCTGCTGGCCCAACCCAGCGCGGGCACAGCCGTGACGACGGTGACTTCTCAGGGCGGGCGGGCTGAGGGCTGCAGAGACGCTGTCAGCTGGGGTATTATTGTCCAGATGTGGGAGGCCACTTATCTGGGACGCCCACACGGGGAAATGAGATAGTTTGCAGCACTTTTCCCACCAATAGTCTTATCTTGACTGGAAAGAAGATTGCATTTGTGTGTGAAGACGTGTGTGTGTGATTTTACAAATTCCCGTGGATGCCTGTTTGAGTGATTTTCACTCCATGACTTCTGACCATATGGATCATGTTTGTGTGATTTTATGACTTGAATACAAACTATGAGTCTCTGAAGTGTGTCTGTGTTTGGTGTGTCGGAAGAGAAGTCGATGGCACAAAGGGATGGAGAAGTGGGAGTGTAGTATGAAACAACGTCAGGGAAAACATTTAAAAGAGGAAAACAACTGGTTTTGGTGAAAGGATGAAGAAATAGGTATTGTTATCATTCTTTAAAATTGATATATAGTTGACGTGCAGTGTTATGTTGGCTTTTGGTGTACTACAGAATGATTTGACATTTGCATATATTATGAAATGATCACCACAATGAGTCTGGTAATCCTCTGTCATACAAAGTTATTACTATGTATGTGTGTGTGTGTGTATATATATATATATATATATATAATTTATTTATTTATTTATTTTTTTTTTGCTGCGTTGGGTCTTAGTTGCTGTGCATGGGCTTTCTCTAGTTGCGGTGAGCAGGGGCTACACTTCGTTGCAGTGTACGGGCTTCTTATTGCAGTGGCTTCTCTTGTTGCGGAGCATGGGCTCTAGGCGTACGGGCTCAGTAGTTGTGGTGCACGGGCTCAGTTGCTCCGCGGCATGTGGGACCTTCCCGGACCAGAGCTCAAACCCGTGTCTCCTGCATTGGCAGGCGGATTCTTAACCACTGCGCCACCAGGGAAGTCCTGGTATTACAGTATTAATAGCCATATTCCTTATGCTGCATATTAACATCGCTATGACTTATTTATTATGTAACTCAAGGTTTGTACGTCTTATTCCCCTACACCTATTTCACACACACACCCCACTACCCTCCCTTTTGACAACCACCTGTTTATTTTCTGTATCTATGAGTCTTTTTGTTTTGTTTCTTTGTTTTGTTTTTTAAATTTTTATTTATTTATTTATTTATGGCTGTGTTGGGTCTTCGTTTCTGTGCGAGGGCTTTCTCTAGCTGCGGCAAGCGGGGGCCACTCTTCATCGCGGTGCGCGGGCCTCTCACTATCGCGGCCTTTCTTGTTGCGGAGCACAGGCTCCAGACGCGCAGGCTCAGTAACTGTGGCTCACGGGCCTAGTTGCTCCGCGGCATGTGGGATCTTCCCAGACCAGGGCTCAAACCTGTGTCCCCTGCATTGGCAGGCATTCTCAACCACTGCACCACCAGGGAAGCCCTGTTTTGTTTTTTAGATTCCACATTTAAGTGAGATAATGTGGTATTTGCCCTTCTCTGTCTGACTTATTTCACTCAGCGTACTATTCTCTGGATCCATTCATGTTGCAAATGGCAAGGTTTCATTTTTTATGGCTGAGTAATACTCCATCGCGCATATATATATATATATATATATATATATATATATATATATCTGAGTGTGTGTATGTGTGTGTCTACCACATCTTCTTTATTCATTCAGCTCTCAGTAGACACTGAGGTTGCTTCCATATCTTGGTTATTGTAAATAATGCTGCAATAAACATTGGAGTACATATATCTTTTCAAATTAATGTTTTTGTTTTCGGTGGGTAACTACCTAGAAGTGGGATTACTAGATCATACAGTAGTCATATTTTTAACTTTTTGAGGAAACTCCATACTGTTTTCCATAGTGACTACACCAATTTACAATCCCACCAACAGTGCACAAATGTTCCCTTTTTCTCCACATCCTTGTCAACACTTGTTATTTGTTTTCTTTTTGATGATAGCCATTCTGACAGGTGTGAAGTGGTATCTCATTGTTTTGATCTGCATTTCCCTGATGATAAGTGATGTTGAGCATCTTTCCATGTGTCTGTTGGCCATCTGTATGTCTTCTTTGGAAAAATGTCTATTCAGGTACTCTGCTCATTTTTTAGTTGGGTTGTTTGGGGTTTTTTTCTATAGAGTTGTATGACTTCTTTGTATATTTTGAATATCAACCCCTTATGAGATATATGATTTGCAAATATCTTCTCCCATTCAGTAGGCTACCTTTTCAACTGTTGATAGTTTGCTTCACCGTGCAAAAGTTTTTTGTCTTTTTTTTGACTGCGTTGGGTCTTCGCTGCTGCGCATGGGCTTTCTCTAGTTGCGGCGAGCCGGGGCTACACTTTGTTGTGGTGCGTGGGTTTCTCATTGCGGTGGCTTCTCTTGTTGCGGAGCACGGGCTCTAGGCACGCAGGCTTCAGTAGTTGTGGCACATGGGCTCAGTAGTTGTGGCTCGCAGGCTCTAGAGCACAGGCTCAGTAGTTGTGGTGCACAGGCTTAGTTGCTCCACGGCATGTGGGATCTTCCCGGACCAGGGCTCAAACCTGTGTCTCCAGCGTTGGCAGGCGGATTCTTAACCACTGCGCCACCAGGGAAGCCCTAAATTTATTTTTAAATCCTGTTTAGGACTGTGTTTATTGAATCTAAGGCTACTTGTCTTTCATTAATTCTGGAAAATTCTTAGATACTACCCCTTCCAATATTGCCTCTTCAAATAATGCATTTTTTTAAAATTAAGGAACATTTCTCTTGACTTTTTTTTTTTAATTTTTTTTAATTTTATTTATTTATTTATTTATTTATGGCTGTGTTGGGTCTTCGTTTCTGTGCAAGGGCTTTCTCTAGTTGCGGCAAGTGGGGGCCACTCTTCATCGCGGTGCGCGGGCCTCTCACTATCGCGGCCTCTCTTGTTGTGGAGCGCAGGCTCAAAAATTGTGGCTCACGGGCCTAGTCGTTCCGTGGCATGTGGGATCTTCCCAGACCAGGGCTCGAACCCGTGTCCCCTGCATTGGCAGGCAGATTCTCCACCACTGCGCCACCAGGGAAGCCCAAATAATGCATTTTTTGCATTCCCACCTTGTGCTTTAGTTTAACCTGAGAGAAGGATTTAGGTGCAAGTAGTTTATTCAGGAAGTGATCTCAGTGACCAGAAATAGTGAGATATGGAGAGTGAAGCAGGAAATTCAAAAAAGTCTGCATTATTAAACTAGTTACCACTGTGACCAACTGGGACTCAATCCCGCAGCAGATTCTTTGGAGAACTTTATAGCATACACCCCCAATTGTTTCAACAAAGGACAATTTAATTGAGACATTTATTTACTTACTCCCATCCTCCACTGACTGAGGGCTGCTACTGGAAGTGTTAGTACCTTCAAACTTCCAGCCTGTGCTTACGTGTAAACTGAGTGGGCTTTTGCAGTGTTGGTGAAAGCCCAGGGTCAGAACAGAGACAGTGGCACATGGTTGAGAAAGGATGTTGGCACTGTGCTTGGAATTACCCACCACCGCTGCTCTAAATCAGGTGGGTCCAGGGACTATCACAGGGCACCACCAACATCATCTTCAGATTTATAGTGAAACTTCTCATTCCATCTTTCATGCCTCTTAAACTCACTTTTATATTTTCCATCTCTTTTTTGTTCTGGGCCTCATTTGTCAAAGTTTCCTCAGACCTGTTTTCTCATTTGCTAATTTTCTCTTTACCCATATCTAAACTGCTATTCTTTTGTATATAGTATGTTTTAATGGTTTCTAGTTCTTCTTTCATCTCTAAGATATTTATTTTCTTTTAGATTGTCCCATTATCTCACTCTCTTGGGTGGTAATCCTGCTGTTTCTCTATCATGGTCAGTGATTTTCCTGTGTTTTGTAATTTATTACTATGAAACTATTTTCAGTGAGGATTCACCCTACCCCATCCCCTGTCTCTCCACTCTACTGTGGGAACCAATGCACTCTGAGAAGAGGATTGTTCCTCCAAGTAGAATTTTATTTGATTCTGCCAAACGCTCCAGGGGTACCATAAACTTGGGACAAATTTTTTTTATTGTGGTAAAATATACATAATATAAAATTTACCATTTTAATCATTTTTAAGTGTACAGTTGAATGGCATTAAGTACATTCACATTGTTGTGCAACCATCACCACCATCCATCTCCCAGAACTTCTTCATCATCCCAAACTGAAGCTCTGTCCCCATTAAACACTAATTCCCTACTCTCCCCTCCCCTCTGCTGCTGATAAACACCATTCTATTAGTTTGACTCTATGTCTCTATGAATTTGACTACTCTAGGCACCTCACAGAAGTGGGATCGCACAATATCTGTCTTTTTTGTGACTGGCTTATTTCTCTCAGTGTAATGTCTTCAAGGTTCATCCACATTGTATCACGTGTCAGAATTTCATTCCTTGTACAGCTAAGACTAATACAATGTTATACATTGATTACATCTCAATTTTAAAAATAAAGAGAATATTGTTCCTTTTTAAGGCTGAATAATATTCCACTCTATGTATATGCCACATTTTTTTATCCATTCACCCATGGATGGATAGTTGAGTTGCTGGGGATTGAATTTTAAGTGAATTTCTCAGCTGGAGTTTGGATTACCCTGGGAGATGTTTTCCCACCTAGAGCCCCAGGCACACAAAGTCTCCCTCACCAGTGGGTAGGCGATTTCTAGTCCCCCCTTTCACTGAGCAGGGGTCTCAAGTCCAGCTCCCCTTTTTCACAGGCCTGGGGCCTCATCACCTGTCCCCATGAGAATGTTGAAACCCAAGCCTTTAGCCAATCAGACCCATTTCCTGGTCAGAATCCACCCACCCAGACTCTAGGGCCCACAGCACCAGCTTTCACACCAGCACTCTGGCTTTCAATTCCCTCTTCACCCCCAGAAACTTGGCATTTCCCTTTCTTGCTTTGAAGAAGTGGTTTTCAACCTTGGCTTATGTGAGAATCAACTGGGGACATTTTAAAACTCCCAGGACACAACCAGACCTATCACATTCAAATCTCTGGTAGTGAAAAGTGAGTTTATTTCAATAAAAATATACTGTGTAAATAAACTACAAGAGGTACCCAAACATGTAAAAAATTATGAAGGTGAACCCGAATTGTCAAAATATGGTGATCCCTGCTGTAGCCCTGCTGACTTTGTTAGGCGACTTCTGGGTTATCGTCGCAACTGTGGGAAGCTGGGGTCTGTGATCCTCCCTAGGCTGCAACGTTAATCTGGAGATAGTACTGACTGTCAATTGTAACTACCTCCTTCAGCCTCCTACATGAGACCTTACGTGCAAATCCCAGATTCGATGCCAGTAACATTCTGACGTTTCACACCACATCTCCTTATGGAGACTGGACCATTCTTCAGCAACAACAAAGAAATGAGTCTGTTCAGTATCAAACCAGCAAATGCATGTATCATCTTCATCTCATCACCTCTACTGAAGAGCGCCATTCATCTTTAGCCCATACATGAGTCTTTGGTTGCTTTTCAATTATTTGCATCAACTGCGGTAAACCTGTTAACTATAATAATAGCAGCCAGCGAGTATTAACAACTTTTGCTATTTAAGCTGCTCTGCTGCCATCAGGGCCAAAAACCTGGACCCCAAATTTTACATTCTTATTTTTTATTGTCCTTACATACATGTAATTATACGATACACAGTGAATATATAACTTTACTATATAATATAGTACAATAAACATATACTATATAATAATCATTACTATTATTATAACCTATCTTAAACGAAGAGGTAAGTGCAGAAGAACACTCCATTATTACCTCATCCAGGATTTAATAGATGTTGGCACTTTTTCATATCAGCTTCAGATTTCTTTAAAGGAAAAAAATAATTATTACATATAGAGCTAAAACCCTTACCACACTCTCCATCTCTACCCTCCCCAGAGGTAACTTCTATCTTGAAGTTATGCTTGTCATTTGAAGGCATATTTTATACTTTTTCTGCATGTGCTTATATTCATGAATAACGTATGAATTGCATGCTTTTAAACTTCTTTACACACTAAATTGTGTTGGAATCAAAGAATGACTCGTTGCCCGGCGCACATGCAGTGCCTACACATTCCGGTAGATGTCGCTAGCGCTCCAGTCATGGGGATCCGGTTTCTCCGCTCTCAGCGCCGGGCTTGGGATTTCCTTCTGCGCAAGTTTTAACTCTCGTTTGCAGTTGGAAGCTGTCTACAGGCAAGATACCGAAGCAGCAGCACCGTAAGCAGTGAGACCTCCGATGATTTCTTTCAGTTCTTTCCCTAGAGGGAAGGCCTGTGAGCTCTGGGGTGCGCAGAATGCTTTCAGCAGCGCCAACCTGGTCAGGCACGTTTGGTCCCTGGGCCTCGGTGCCAAACCCCTCTCACCACCCCCTCACCCCACCCCGAGAATCAGGGGTAGCAAATCGCTGCATCTCCCTGAGGCACTCCGGTCCTTTGATAGAGGCTCCCTGGGGGCTGCTCTGGGCAGAGGAAGGAAAGATTCCCTAATGCACGAGGACAGAGGGGAACTGGCCGCCTGCAGCCCGGTGTTCGCCATCCCAGAGGTGATGAGCTCTGGGGGGTCCTCCCGGCTCTAATCCACCTCCCACCCTCCCCAGGTGCTGTGTAGCCGCCCCCGGCGACTCGCAGGCCTGGGCCGTGACCATCTCCCACCGTGGTTACACGGGTTTCTATTTATCATTTTCTTTTTGAAGTGGCTGGGGCTTGAGTCCCAGGAAGGCTTAGCTGAGATGAAACCTCCTCGGTGGCGGATTCAGGGTCAGAGCACAGAGGTTGAGAAAATGTTTGGAGCATGACCAGGCCTTGGCTTTTCCTGAAACCACCGCCCAGATTAACCCCGGGTACCCTCCCACCCCATCCACAGCAGGGCCCTGAACACGGAAGAGCCAAATCGGACTACATGCTGGATCTGGTTCTTTTACTTTAACCTTTGCTTTCCGCTGCTTTTGTTCACTGAAAAGATACTGTGTATACATAATGGCCTGCCTCGGGGAACCCTGCCCCTCTGCCTGAATGTAGAACCAAAGTGCCTTTGTTCAGGGAAGCATCCGGACCCTGTTCCACCTGTGACAGGCTGCAAGAAAGAAGAAATTAACACATCCCCTCCCCGAGGCCGGCGATTCCAGGGGATATTTGCAAAACTTATGGCCTTTTTACTTTAACTTCCTCATCTCCTCCCCCTCTCTGTGCTATAAAAGAAACTGACATCCAAAGCCCGGTAAGATGGTTATTTGGAGACTTTAGTTTGGCATCTTCTCGGTCCGCCGGCTTTCCCAATAAAGTCGCCTTCCTTGCCTCGACACCTCGTCTCCGATTTATTGGCCTGTCGAGCGGCAAGCAGAGCGAGCTTGGACTCGGTAACAAATGCCCGAGTCTACTCCCCCACATACTAAGATCTGCCAACAGATACAGCAAATCGCGATGAAAAAGGAAAAAGTCCAGGGAAGGAAGTGCTGCCAGTTTGACATCTTCCCAGGAGTTACTGTGGCCAGTGGTCTTCCCAGCACACATCCGTGCGTCCTAACAACGGTTTGGCCCAGAGGCAGGGGCTCGGACCAACAGTAAGGCCCTGAGCCCAGGAGGCCCGGGCCCCTGTGGGATCTCCTGAGGGCCCCCTCCCGCTGGCCCCTCCCTGACCTGCCCCCTCTCTGGCCTCAGGGCCCCGGGGGAAGCCTGCCCAGGCCGTGGGAGTTTGGCTACCATTATCCGGCCCTTATCTGGGCGCACTTAGTTCAATGACCAGGAGCCGACCTGAGGGTCACGCCTGTCTCCAGGGAGCCAGTGCTATCTCGGTGACCTGCAGAAACCCCGGCGTGAGCTCATGTTTTCTGACGACAGAGAGGACCCCGCCGTATCGCTACCCTGCATGCCCACCCCCAGCGTCTGGCGGGAGCCCGGCGGAGGCTCCACGGCTCCTCACTGAAATAGCAACGTTGATAACTGCGGCAGACAGAAACACATTGATGAATTTCCATTGAGAAAAGTGCCCCCTCCCCGCTGTGTTCACGAGGTCCCACTCCGGGGGACATTCGGGGCTCACAGGCGGGACCTTTTTCACAAGTGTCCTCAAAATTGTCCCCACCCCTGCCACCACCACCACCATGAAGTTGTGCTGCGACCCCAAACCCCTAGAGAAAGGATGTATCCAAGAATTCGTGCTGAAACGTACTTGTTCCTCGTTTAGGATAAGTAAGGATAGAAACTTTGTTTTCACCCATCTGTATGTTCCAAACTCTGACACCAGCCAGCACACAGTGGGCTGCTCAGTACTGAGAGGCTGGGTTTGATTGGACTGGGTAGGGCTGGAAGAACACAGGACTAGGAAGCAGGGTGCTGCCTCCTTCCCCAACCCCCGGACTCCCTGGGGACTTGGGTAGGTTAGTTTCCTCTTTCTGGTCCACACAGAGTTACTTTACACCGTCTTAAACCCTTTGTTAACAGGAGCATTTAGTGCATTTACATCTAATGGGATTACTAACATATATGAGTTTACATCTACCACTTCTTTTGTGATTTTCTTTTGTCTTGGCTGCTCTAAGTTTGTTTTTCTTTCTCTTCTGGGCATCACTTGACTCGATTAATTTTATCATTCCTTTTTTTTTTTTTTCCACTCTACCACCTTGAAAGTTATAAGCCCTAATTTTATCATGATTACCCTGGAAATCACAGCATGCAGAGTTAACTACTTATCAAAGTGTAAAGTTGAACAAAATGTTTATATCACTCCCAGACAGTATAACATTCTATAACACTGTAATTCCACTTACCCCTCCAGCTGGCGTGCTATTGCTATATATGTCCGTTTTCCCAGTTCTTCTTTCAAATTGGTATTGTTGTTTGATACAGTGTATGTTCATTTACATTTACCCATATTTTCACTCACTTGCTTGGATCTCTATTATTGCAGCTCAGTCCTTCCATCTGGGATTGTTTTACTGTCAGCCTGTAGAATTCCCTTACATGGGTCTAATATTGAAAAATTCCTCTGGTCTTATTTATCTGAAAATGTCTTAATTTTGCTCTTATTCCTAAAAAAAAATTGTACTGTATAGAATTCTAGATTGGCAGTTATTTTCTTTCAGCACATTGAAAATATTGGATTACCTCCTAGATTCCATTATTACTGGTGTAATCATCTCTGTTTTTACTCCCTCTGGTGACTTTTAAGATTTCTTTTTCTTTGTCTCTGGTTTTCTGCAGTTTTAGTAAGATGTGTCTAGTGTGGATATATGTTTTCTTTATCCACCTAGGGATTTATTCTATTACACTTGAACCTGTGGATTGGGATCTCTTACCAATTCTGGGAATTCCTTAACTATTATTCCTTCAAAGATTGTCTCTCTTCTATTCTCTCTTGTCTCCTTCTGAGACTCCAGCTATACATATGTTAGACCCTCGTATTCTATCTTCTATATCGCTCACCCTTTCTTCTCCATTTTCCATTGTTTTGTCTCCCTGTGTTGCATTCCAGATGATTTCTTCTGGCTAATTTCCTATTCTTCTACTTAGTTGTGTCTAATGGACTGTTATTTCCAGCCACTGAACTTTTAATTTTTGGTTATTGTACGTTTCATTCATAAACGTCCTGTTTGGTTCCTTTTAAGATCTGTTATGTCACTTTGGAAAATTTCCTGCAGATATTTTCAGGCTTCTCTTTTATTTCTTTAAGCGTATTTAGTATACTTTTTGTGGGGATATACTTGGAATATTCAGACAGAGAGGAGAGCGACGTATTTGTGTGTCTGTTTCTATTATCTGTTCTTTATGCTGGTTCTCCTCATGGTACCTTGTTTTCTTTTGGTGCCAGTTTATCTTCTATTGTAAGCTGCTCATTATACTTGAAAAAATATTTAAAGCAATAATTTAAGATCTGGGGTCAAACTACCATTCTCCAAAGAGGATTTTGCTTGCTTCTGCCAGGTATGTAGGGGCTATGCACCTCCAAAGCTGCCTTAAACTAAGTTCAAAGCTTAAGGTTCCTTGGACCTCCCAGACAATGGGAATGCAATTTCTAACCCCCAGTAGGAAGGCTGTACATCAAGTTCACCCTTACTCTAGGGATGTAGCCCTTTGTGATGCCAGCATATTGTGGGAGAAATTTTCTATTAGACTTTCCAATTTACATGGGCTTGGACTTTTATTTCTGTCCTCTATTATCCAACCCATGAGGCTGTCAGAGGAAAGTCCAGATTTGCCAGGATCAGCAAATGCCCTCAAGGTAAAAGTGGTTTCCAGATTCTGCTTACATCTCTAGGTACTTGTTTATACTTCAGTTTTGACCTGATAATTTGTTGCTGTTATATCCATACTCAAATGCTTTTAAGACTTTTTTTTTTTTCATTCCAGAATTTGTTGTTTTCGGGGGGGTTGGTATTTGGCCCAAATAACTTATCAATAACTTGCCATGGCCTGATGTCTTGAACTTATTTAACATTCATTTAATGAATGGTGGTTTCCGTCAACCAAAGAACATTCTGTCTGTCTCAGAGGACTATTTAAAGACAGTTAACTGCCTACATCTTTGAAAGGACAGTTTTTGTGACTTCGTTCAAGATGTTTAAAACTAAAAGTAGTGTATCTTAATCTTTAACTTAACTGGATAATATGATTCCCAAAGTTTTTCATGTTATTTGATGTACATCAGTGTTTGCTACCTATTGCCACATAACAAATGATCACAATCTTAACGACTTAAAAAAAACCATGTATTTATTATCTCACAGTGTCTGTACATTGAAGTCCAGGAACAGCTGACCTGAGTCCTCTGCTTCAGCTTCTCTCAGAAGGCTGCAATCAAGAGGTCAGTCGGGGTGTGAGGGCTGACGCTGCCTTTAGATACAAGGGTACCTGGAGCAAGTCAGGTCACCTGTCTGTGCCTCTGTTTCTCCATCTGTGCTGAGATCCTTGTCCCACCCACCTCCCAGGGAGGACCTCCTGCTAGATGGTAAATTTGAGCTCCTTGTAGCTAAAGCATTTTATAACGTGGGTTATGTTCCCCTCCTGTTCCCCAGCTCCTCCCTGCCAACCCAGGCAGCTGGCACAACCCTCCGGGGACCTCCAGAGACTGCATGAAGGATGCTGGCCAAATCCGAGTCCCATCCCCATTTTCAACGCGGTAAGTGTCCCCTCTCGTAGCACCCGCTCCACCCTTAGACTTACTGAACTGCCCCGGGAGCCTGTTTCAGGGTTCACGTCCTACCCGTTCATTCACTGAACTGACACTCTGGATGTCCACTGGGTGTCTGGCCCCGTGTTAGGCCTCTGCCACCAAGGGAAGACACAGCTCACAGGGCCACAGTGGTCAGGGCAACCAAGTGAAGAAGTGCAGGGTCTCTAGAGCACAGGGGAGGGTGTCCCACCACCTTGCCAGCCAGAAGAGGAGGACAGGCGGCGCTGCCCGGGCCCAGGAGGGTGGCAAGGGCCCGTGAGGGGACTGGTCTGGGCCGTAGGAGACGGGGGAGGGCCCGGGGGTGGAGCTGGCCCACTCTCTGAAAGGGGGCCACCCCCCGCCCCCTCCCAGGGACCACGGCCCTCTCCAGTGACAAGGATGTAGGATGCTCAGAGCAGTGACAGCAGCGCTGAGACGCCACCAGCTGAAAATCTGAGACCCGGGCTCCCTGCCAGGTGAAACGCTCAGATTTGTCCCCCCAGATAGGCTTTTTTTTCCCCTTTTCCTCTTATCTGTGTCAGTACCCACACACGTTCCCCCGTCCCCCTTGGCTGAGACCAGGTCCAGCGACCTCTGAGTCTTTCCTTCCTCGGCACGGCCTCCCCCCTGCACCCCCCACCTCAGCCCTGTGTCTGCAGCCACATCCGACACCCGGGTGTCCCTGAGGACAGTCAGACGTGTGGGGAGACCTTGGGGAGATCAAGGGTGCGGGTGGGAGAGGAGAACAGGAAGGTGGAGGTGATAAGGAGAGAGTCTCGAGGGAACTGGAAAAACAAACTTGAAAACAGCAGATTTGGGGAAATCCTGGCCTGAAGAGTAGCAGTCCCTGGTCATCAGAATGACAGCAGAGCTGGCCCAGGAGCACTCTCTGGCGCAGGACAGGGAAGGAAGAGCCTGACCCCTTCATTTACTCGATATAACATTTATGGGGACTTCCCTGGTGGTCCAGTGGTTAAGACGCCACATTTCCACTACAGGGTTCGATCCCTGGTTGGGGAGCTAAGATCCCACATGCTGCACAGCACAGCCAAAATATATATATATATATGTGACATTTATGGACAGCCTGTTATGTTTTGCACTAACACAAATGTGGCAGGTCCCTGTGGGCTGAGGTGTCTTTTCCTGAACATGCCAGGTACACTCCCACCACAGGGCCTTTGCATGTGCTTTTTCCTCTGCCTGGAACGCTCTTCCACAGATATTCACATCACTCCTTCCTCATCTTCCTCAGGTCTTCAGGAAAATATCACCTTCTCTGTGATGCCTTCCTGACATCTGATCTAAAATTGCAGCGATGCTCCCCCCACCCCAAAAACGTCCCTCTCCTTATCTTCCTGGGCCTGCCCCTAACATCTGTGGAGCCTGCAGCAAGAGTAAAATGGTGGTCCCCAAAATGCAGCCCCTCCTTCCTCCTCCCACCCCCATTTCCACCTGGCCCCTCAAGGTCCTCACCCACACATGTGAGCATCCCAGCTGTGTCCCCAGCAAGCAGCCACCTCCTGATCACAGCGCAGGCTTAGGGGTACGCACACCTGTGTTCCGTTCTAGCCGCTAAGATCAGACCTCAGGGAGATCCGTACAAGCCCTCGACGTGGACTCTGCGCCATTTGGGCAGGAACTTCTGAGACTCTGGGTAACCAGGGTGTGGCCTAAAAAGGGGGTTCAGGCTCCCAGGGGTGCACCTCCTTGGCTTGGCAAGCTCCTCCCCCTGGAGGAGGCTGGGCAGGCCTCTAAAGTGTGGGGCTTAGGGCAGGGGTCCTTCTAGCCCAGTCTAGGGATGGGACTGTCCCTTCCCTGCTTTGTTTTTCTCCATTTGATACAGTATATATTTTACTTGTTTATTTGGCTTATTGTCTGGTTCCCTCCAGTAAAATGTAAGCCCCAAAGAAGGCAAGGATCTGTTTTGCTTGTTTGTTAATTTTTTTATTTTTATTTTTTGGCTGCATTGGGTCTTTGTTGCTGCAGTCTTTCTCTAGCTGTGGTGAGCGGGGGCTACTCTTCGTTGCGGTGTGCGGGCTTCTCATTGTAGTGACTTCTCTTGTTGCTGAGCACGGGCTCCAGGCCCACAGGCTTCAGTAGTCGTGGCACGTGTGCTCAGTAGTTGTGGCTCGTGGGCTTAGTTGCTCCACAGCATGTGGGACCTTCCCGGACCAGGGATCGAACCCATGTGCCCTGCATTGGCAGGCAGATTTTTAACCACTGCGCCACCACGGAAGTCTGGCAGAGATCTGTTTTGATCACTGTTATATTCTCTGTACTTACAATAGTATCTGTCACGTAATGAGCGTCCAATAAATGTTTCTTGAATAAATAATGGATTTGGGGGGTATGAGATACCAGGATAGAAGCCAGGCTGGGGCTCCCCTGTCTTCATAAAGCTCCTGTGTCCTACAGAGGGCTTCTGGCATCAAGGGTGATGTGATGCATGTTGCCAAACTCCTTCTTTTCAAGTCTACAAACTCTGGAGAGGAAATTATGAGTTTTGCTCTTAGAGGGTAGTTTAAAAATTCAGTGGCTTATTTTTAATTATGTGCATGATATTTACTTCAGTACATACATACTCAGTGGATATGTTTTGTGACAAAGACTCTCTCCTTGACCAAATATTACAGTCAGGCTCCTCTGAGCCCTCCTCTCAACTGGGTCTCGACCTTGGCCCCCATCCTGTCCCCAGGCCACTTGACTCAGTTTAGCAAGAATGCCCCCACCCTTGATAACAGACCACCCTGATATCTGATCACCCTGGGTATCTGATCAAGTTCCTCATGCCCCACCCTTGCTATCTAAGTCCTTGTCCTGTCTTTAGCAAGAATCCTGTTAGATCAGTTCAGCAAGACTCTCCCCTACCCTTGACATTTTCTCTTAGTAATTTTCCATCCATTACCCCCACTCTGCTCCTTGACTAGAAATCCCCACTTGTCATTTTCTTGTGTTTTTTTTTTGGCCAGGCTGCATGGCTTGCAGGATCTTAGTTCCCGACCAGGGATAGAACCCGTGCCCCCTGTAGTGGAAGTGTGGATTCTCCCCAACTTGTCCTTGTTGTAGTAGGAGTTGAACCCCATCTCTCGCTCCTACTGCCAGAGTCATAACCCCCTTTGCAATAGTCTTGAATAAAGTCTTTTTTACCATTTTTTTCATTTTCATTTTTTTAAATTGCAGTATAGTTGATTTACAATGTTGTGTTAGTATTTTTTAACATTTTCACAAGTATCAGAATAATCTCTCTTTATAGGTAGGAATACAAAAATCTATCAGACAGGGTCCCAGCCTCAAAGAGTTCCAGCCAAGTGGGGAAATCAGTTGCCTAAACCAATAGCCAAATGCAAGATAATAAGTATGGAAGTAAAAGTATGGTCAAGCTGTCGTCAACACCCAGATGAGAAAGCAGTTAACACTGCCTGTGTGAATCAGAGAGTCCTTCAGACAGGAGTGACATGGGCTGGGCTTTGAAGGGTGAGTAGGAGTTCATGCTTTCTGGAAGCTCAGTAACTAGCTTCAGAAGCATAATTATTTTTTTCAGAAGCATAGCTTTTGCACATTAAAAGATGGTTAAGGGACTTCCCTGGTGGCTCAGTGGATAAGAGTCCATGCTCCCAATGCAGGGCGCCCAGGTTTGATCCCTGGTCAGGGAACTAGATCCCACATGCATGCCACAACTAAGAGTTCGCACGCCACAACGAAGGAGCTGGCAAGCCACAATTAAGGAGCCCGCCTGCCACAACTAAGACCTGATGCAACCAAATAAATTAAAAAAAAAAAAAAGATGGTTCATAGATATGATCTTATGTTTGTAAAATACA
Source organism: Balaenoptera ricei (assembly GCF_028023285.1). Classification (NCBI taxonomy): domain Eukaryota; kingdom Metazoa; phylum Chordata; class Mammalia; order Artiodactyla; family Balaenopteridae; genus Balaenoptera; species Balaenoptera ricei. Next base: position 7,955,615 of record NC_082644.1, read on the forward strand.
TGTACTTTCACAGAAAAAATTATAAGTCTAGAGGAATGTACTAATTAAAAATTAAAAATTAATAGTAGTTATATCAGTGTAGTAGTTTAATGGGTGATTCTTACTTTTTCTTTAAATGTTTTGTACAGAACAGCACACATATCACCCTTCTAATTAGAAAAACATTAAGATAATTAACAAACCGTGTCCACACGTCCAATATGAGCTTTTGGTCCTGGAGCTCGGGTGGCAGAGACTCTTGTCAGATGTCTGTGAAGGCTCAGGGAGCAAGCAGAGCCTGTGTGGATGTGCAGATTTCAGGCCAAGGGAGCTGAGCTGCCTTCCAGGGGGAGACACTAGTGGGAAATTATGGGAATGTTCTGGGGGAACAGCGAGGCCACCTGCCTGGGAGGTGAGGCTGGAGGAGTAGGCTGAGCCAGAAGATGGGGTCTGGGATTCCGGGGGCCGGGGGGGGGGGCTTTTGTCCCCCGACCTACAGGCTCAGGGCGCTCCACAGCAGAGCTTGGAGGGTGCGAGCCAATCAAGGAAGCTCTGTTTTCGACCGTGAGCCTCTCCTGCCCCACGTGCCCTAGGACAAGATGCTCACACGGGGCACAGCTGTCTCTGGATCCCAAGTCCCTTGACTGCACGCCTTGGGTCATTCAGCGGCAGACACCTGCGTGTCCAGAAAACGGAGGCGTTTAATGAAAAAGAGGAAGGAAGGGGAGGAACAGGAGGGGACACGAATTCCCAGGAGGCCTGCGGGGAAGGCGAAGACAGAAACCCGCGCGCCGCGTGCATCTGTGAAAATGCTGCAGGTGCGGACGGGAGCGCCCCCCGACAGACCCAGCACAGGGCTCCCCCCAAGTCGCAGCCCTGGGCACACACAGAGCCCACTCCGGGGACGGGAAAAGGGGAAAACCTTAAGTCACGACAGCAGAAGCAACGGAGGTGGCTCTAGCTGGCTTGTGTGTCGCCGTCCGTCCTCCACGGGGAGAAGGCCCCCGCCCCGGCCTGGGGTGGTTTCCATCCGACCCAGCGAATCGGGACCAAAGCGGGGCTCCCCCACCGCTCCGCGCCCGGAACCCCCCTCCCTTTCTCCGGGCGGTGGCGACTGTTCCCAGGTGAGCCGCTGGGTGGCGCTGTCGGCAGTAACGGAGGATATGCCGCGGCCTCGCAGCGGCTGGAAAGGCGGCCTGCGGCTGACGTGGATCCTGGAGCCTCGCCGGGAAGACCGAGGCTCGTGGGGTTCCAGGGACCCATCCGCAGGCTGAATTCGAAACGAATACAAACCCAGGGCGCCAGCTCTTGGCTGGCTTCAGCGTGAGGCTCCAGAAGGGGGTCTATCCAATCTACGTACGACGAGAGGGCGCGAACGGCGGCGGCCCGTCTGCGAGCCTCGGGGAAACTGGTCCCTTGAGATTATAGGATTTACTCGGGTTCCTGTGGCTCCGGAGTCCAGTAAGTACACTTGTTTCTCATTTCGTTATTGGTTCGGTGAACAGTGTATGTTTGTTCAATAAATAAAAATGGGAAGGCGGGATCCACAGGGAAGAGGGAAGATAAGGTACCCCTGAAGCAGGTAGACTCTGTGGGAGGCCACAGCCATGCGATGCTGAGGCTGCCCCGGGAAGGACTCCACAGGCCTCTCTGGGCTGGAGAAGGGGTCCTGCCGCCGTCACTCCCAGCCTGTCAGACCCTCAGTCAGTTTCCCTGTAAAATGGGCACACTGACCAATGCCCTGCCCGTCTCAAAGGGAAAAAGGACACTAGGCAAGGACAGACTTTTTATTTTATTTTACTTTATTTTTTAAAAATTTTTTTATTTTTGGCTGTGTTGGGTCTTCGTTTCTGTGCACGGGCTTTCTCTAGTTGCGGCAAGCGGGGGCCACTCTTCATCGCGGTGCACTGGCCTCTCACTATCGCGGCCTCTCCCGTTGCGGAGCACAGGCTCCAGACGCGCAGGCTCAGTAGTTGTGGCTCACGGGCCCAGCTGCTCCGCGGCATGTGGGATCTTCCCAGACCAGGGCTCGAACCCTTGAAGGACAGACTTTTTAAATTGTTGTGTGCTCAGTAAGTGTAAAGAATTATTAATATCCTCACCCCAGTCATCATTACTGGCAAATCATTGCCCTGTGATCCACAAAACCTCCCTGAGGCAGCAGAGCAAAGACCACCAAACCCACATCCTGGCTGCTTCGGCTTTACTCAGACATCAGTTTGGAGATAAGATTAAGCTCTGGTGTTTGCGCTTTGCAGCCACATTTCCTGGTAATTTGTATGTCCGTAGTTTGAGGGGATTTCAACCTGGAGCCATATAGGGGCTGAGATCAAAAAAGTGGGAAGGGGTGCCCAGACGCAGTGACCTTTCCAGATACATGGACCCTCTTTCAGAGGTTATGATGCCATAAGATGCCCGCCAACCTCACCCCACCCCCGTCCTCTGCATGTGACCCTGTCGGCTGCATTTGCCCAGGTCCTTATAGTTCCCCTCTACCACCACCACCACTAGATGTAGGCAGCAAGCTATAAAAGTCAGAAGGAAAACTAGGCAGGGCGCACTGTCCCTGTGTAAATAATTTACATGTTCGTAGCACTCTCTATACTTTGCATTTCACTCACTCAGAAGAAGACAAATGGCCCAATTTCAAAAATGGGCAAAAGGCTTGGATAAACATTTCACAAAAGAAGGTATATGAATGGCCAATAAGAACATGAAAAAGTGTTTAACATCACTAGTCATCAGCAAATTAAAACCATGACAAGATACAACTACCTGCCCACTGGACTGTTACGCTAAAGGATGACCACACCAGGTGCTTGTGAGGATGTGGAGGAGCTGGAACTCACCCACTGCTGGTGGGAGTGTAAAAAGGTATAACCACTTAGAAAAACAGTTTGACAGTTGCTTGAAAAATTCAGCATACACCTACAGGTGATCTAGCCATTCCGCTTTTAGGTATTTGCTCAGCAGGAATTAAAATACTGATTCACACAAAGACTTGCGCTCAAGTGTTCATTGCAGCTTTCTTTATAATAGCCAAGAAATGGAAACAACCCAAACTTCCATCCATGGTGAGTGAATAAAACAAACTGTGGTCTATTCAATGGATTACTACTCAGTAATAAAAAAAAAAAAAGTGAGCATGTACCTACAGAGACGAATCTACATATAAGAAGCCAGACAAGGGACTTCCCTGGTGGTGCAGTGGTTAAGAATCTGCCTGCCAGTGCAGGGGACACGGGTTCGAGCCCTGGTCCAGGAAGATCCCACATGCCCTAGAGCAACTAAGCCTGCAAGCCACAACTACTGAGCCTGTGCTCTAGAGCCCGTGCTTCGCAACAAGAGAAGCCACCACAATGAGAAGCCTGCACACCGCAACTAGAGAAAGCCCGCACGCAGCAATGAAGACCCAGTGCAGCCAAAAATAAATAAATAAATATATTTTTTAAAAAAAGAAGCCAGACAAAAAGGAGCCCATACGATATGATTCCACATATATAAAATTCTAGAAAATGTAGTTGAATCCATAGTTAGAGCCAAATCAGTGGTTGCCTGGGGCCGGGGGGCGGGGGACAGAGAAAAGCAGCAGTGCCCCCAGGGGCACAAGAAAACTTTGGGGAGTGATGGATGTTTTCATTATTTTCATTAATGTGATGGTTTCATTGTGCATATTCATGGGTCAAAATTTATCAAAGTGTATACGTTAAATACATGCAGTTTATTGTATGCCAGTTGTACCTCAATAAAGCTGTTAATATTGTTTAATTTTTAAAAAGGAACAAACTCACAGGGAACTCCACTGTACTGTAGAAACTAACACAACATTGTAAAACAACTATACCTCAATAAAAAAAATATATTTTTTAAAAAGGAACAAACTATTGATACACATAATAACATGGATGATTTTCAAAATCATTATGTTGAATGCAAGGAGCCAGACATAAAAGAGAATGCCCTGTGTGGTTCCAGTAATATAAAATTCTCGAAAATGAAAATACTCAGTAACAAACAGCTTATCAGTGGTTGCCTGGGGACAAGGGTGAAAGCAGGGATGAATTACAAAGGGCACAAGGAAACTTTGGGGGGATGGAAGTCTGTTCCCCGACCAGGGATGGAACCTGTGCCCCCTGCATTGGAAGTGTGGAGTCTTAAGCACTGGACCGCCAGGGAAGTCCCAATGTAGGCATGTGTTGAAACTCATCAGCCTTATTGGTGATCTGGAAAGCGTTTAGTGGTCTGGATAGAAGATCAAACCAGCCACAACGTTCCCTTAACCCAAAGCCTAATCCAGAGCGAGGCCCTAACTCTCTTCATTTCTTTGAAGGCTGAGAGATGAGGAAGCTGCCGAAGAAAAGTGAAGCTAGCAGAGACGGGTTCATGAGGTTGAAGGAAAGAAGCCGTCTCCACCACGTAAAAGTGCAGAGTGAAGCAGCAAGTGCTGATGTAGAAGCTGCAGCAAGTTACCCAGGAGATCTAGCTCAGATAATTCACGATGGTGCTATGTAATAAGGAAGACCCTTTGTATTCTATTACAAGTTAATCACTGAAAGGATGTTTCCCAGAAGCTTAAATGATACATAATCGCCCATCCCTGGGAACCCTGCCCCCCAGGTAGTGAGCATTAAGCTAAAATACCTGTGTTTAGCTCCCAGGAAACATCCTGACCAGGCCCACCTGTGAATGGCTGCAGGCAGGAAGAAATGAACCTATCCCCTCTGGAGGCTGACTGAACCAGGACTTTACTCCCACCCCTTTCAGTATAAAAGAAGTCTGAATACTAACTAGGGGAAGATGGCTCCTTGGGACACGAGTCTACCATCTTCTGAAGCCAGCCAGGAGCCTTGCTGCTTGTGGCCTGCAGGCCCCAGATCGCGGAATTTTCTGGTAAGGCCCGGACAGCTGCTGGGAACACTTGTCCTGAGACTCTTTGCTTCAAAATTCCCTGAAGCAGCGCTGGCTGCCACTTGGCAAGTGGAGCAGGGAATTGACATCTGGGAGCTGAGAGGCTCAATACCGTAGGGTAAGTCACTCTGGTGTACGGCCAGAAATTTTATTTCCTCTGTTTTGGGCTTTTTTTCTCCAGAATAAGCCAGTTTGCTTTGTATTTGAGTGGGGTACCCTGTTGGAGAGAGGAATGAGTTGCTAGACTTGTACCTGATCTGTGAACCAGTTCGTTTGTTTCTTTGGATGCTAGCATTTGTGTGTGCCATTTGTGTTTTGTTTGTCTGGTATTTCTGTCTTTAAAAATTGGGGAACTGGGCTTCCCTGGTGGCGCAGTGGTTGAGAATCCGCCTGCCAATGCAGGGGACACGGGTTCGAGCCCTGGTCCGGGAGGATCCCACATGCCGCGGAGCAACTGGGCCCGTGAGCCACAACTACTGAGCCTGCGCGTCTGGAGCCTGTGCTCCGCAACAGGAGAGTCCGCGATAGTGAGAGGCCCGCGCACCGCGATGAAGAGTGGCCCCCGCTTGCCGCAACTAGAGAAAGCCCTCGCACAGAAACGAAGACCCAACACAGCCATAAATAAATAAATAAATAAATAAAATTAAAAAAAAAAAAATTGGGGAACGTTTCAACTATCCCTAAAGAAGGTCCTCTGGGGTGCATTTTGGACAAGTGGTCTGATTACAGCTATGAACCCATGACTGACAGGAAGATGACATTTTATTGTAACAATGTATGACTACAGTGCCTGTTAGGATCTCCAGGAGTGGCTTAGGCAGGGTTATCTTGGGACCCTGTGCATCATGTACTGTCACCCTTGCTCTGTTAATTACATTGTTTGTGGTCTCCTGTATCGTTGGCCTGGCCAAGGAGTCACATTGCATGGGGGTTGGGTTGACGGTTCTTGTGATATGTAAAACCCCGAGACAAAACTTGAGGGTTTATTTAGGGTTTTCTGTTTGTTCTTTGGGTTTCTTATTTCATTTTATTTTGGTACCATTTCTCCATTTACAGACTGATGTCAAATTGAGGAAAAGAACCAAAATACCTGTCTGCTCTTTTCCAAAAGTGGGACATTCCCAGGGAAAAGAGAAAGTTTCCACTTGGTTCCTAAAATCACCAAAAGCCGCATCCCAGAATTCAGCCCAGTTGGTTGATGCCAAGGCAAAAAGGCGTCCTTTTAATGGTTAGAGATGATCAATTGCTATTTATGGTTTCACGGTGGCCTTGAGTGGCTCTATAGCTATTCTGTGAAGACGTGAGGAAGAATGACGAAATCCTCTATGTGAAAGCATTTGTGCTCTTATATCCGGGTGGGAAAAAGTCAGACAACTGTCACCTTATGGTAAAAGAAATCCAAGGGAAAATCTGTCATACAGGAAGAAGAGAAAGGGAACAAGGTTTAGGATATGGTGCTCCAACCTCTGGCCAAGCTGGCTGTCCCAGCTGCTCCAGCTGTTATGCCAATATACCCACCCCTCCCACTGCCTCTCATTCCCATCCAGCCCCAGTTCCCGACACTGGGGCTCAGGAAGCTGTGGTACTGGCTCCCCCCCCCCCCATTGTAAAATCCTGTGTTAGTTCCTGGGACACAGGAACCTAGTCTGGTGTTGTGATCTAAGACCCAATAGGGCACCCAATTTGGGCCAGGAGCCACTCCCAGGGCAGGGCAGTTTCCCTTCCGTCATTGTCCTATAGGGGCCTAAATGCAGTGCGAGCTTGGACTCCATAACAGCTACACTAAAGAACAGATTTTCAGTGTAGATGAAATGCCTTATATTGGAAGAAGAGGCCACCTAGGACTTTCATAGCTAGAGAGGAGAAGTCAATGCCTGGCTTCAGAGATTCTAAGGACAGGCAGACTGTCTCATTAGGTTAATGCAGCTGGTGACTTTAAGTTGAAACCAGTGCTCACTTACCATTCCCAAACTCCTAGGACCCTTAAGAATTATGCTAAATCTACTCTGCCTGTGCTCTGTAAATGGAACGACAGGGCCTGGATGATATGACATGTTTAGAGCATGGTTTACTGACTATTTTAAGCTCATGTTGAGACCTACTGTTCAGAATAAAAGATTCCTTTCAAAATATTACTGCTCATTGACAGTGCACCTGGTCACCCATCATCTGATGGAGACATACAGTAACATTAATGTTGTTTTTGTGCCTGTTAACACAATGCCTGCAGACTATGGATCAAGGAGTCCTTTCGACTTTCAAGTCTTACTACTTAAGAAATACATTTAATAAGGCTATAGCTGCCATAGATAGAGATTCCTCTGATGGAACTGGGCAAAGTCCATTGAAAACCTTCTGGAAAGAATTCACCATTCTAGATGCCATTAAGAACATCCGTGATTCATGGGAAGAGGTCCAAATATCAACATGAACAGGAGTGTGGAAGAAGCTGAGTCCAGCCTTCATGGATGACTTGGAGGGGTTCAAGACTTCAGTGGAGGAAGTCACTGCAGATGTGGTGGAAACTGTAGGAGAACTAGAGTTAGAAGTGCAGCCTAAGGATGTGACTAAATTGCTACAGTCTCATGATAAACCTTGAATGGGTGAGGATTTGCTTTTTTTTTTTTAATTTATTTATTTTATTTATTTATTTTTGGCTGAGTTGGGTCTTTGTTGCTGTGCGCATGGGCTTTCTCCAGTTGCAGCAAGCAGGGGCTACTCTTCGTTGTGGTGCGCGGGCTTCTCATTGCGGTGGCTTCTCTTGTTGCGGAGCACAGGCTCAAGGCGCACGGGCTTCAGTGGTTGCGGCACACGGGCTCCGTAGTTGTGGCACACGGGCTTAGTTGCTCCGCAGCATGTGGGATCTTTCTGGACCAGGGATCAAACCTGTGTCCCCTGCATTGGCAGGCGGATTCTCAACCACTGTGCCACCAGGGAAACCCTGAGGATTTGCTTCTTATGGATGAGCAAAGAAAGTGGTTTCTTGAGATGGAATCTGTGAAGACTGTTGAAACAACAACAAAGGATTTAGGATATGACATCAACTTAGTTGATAAAGCAGTGGCAGGGTTTGAGTGGATTGACTCCAATTTTGAACGAAGTCCTACTTTGGGTAAAATGCTATCAAACAGCATTGCCTGCTACAGAGAAATCATTCATGAAAGGAAGAGGCAACGGATGAGGCACACTTCACTGTGGTCTTACTTTAAGCAATTGTCACGGCCACCCAGCCTCCAGCACCCACCTCCCTGATCAGCCAGCAGCATCAACATCGAGACGGGACCCTGCACCAGCAAAAAGAGTGTGATTTGCTGAAGGCTCAGATGAGGGTTAGCATTTTTTAGCAAGAGAGTATTTTTTAGTTAGGGTACGTACATTGTTTTATTTTATTATTATTATTATTTTCTCTTCTGGCTGAGCCGCACGGCTTGTGCGATCTTGGTTCCCCAACCAGGGATTGAACCCAGGGCCCCGGCAGTGAGAGCACAGAGTCCTCACCACTGGACCGCCAGGGAACTCCCCGTACATTGTTTTAGACTTAATGCTGTTGCACACATAACAGACTGCAGTATAGCATAAACATAACTTTTATATGCACCGCGAAACAAATTCATGTGACTCGCTTTATTGCAGTATTCGCTCTATTGTGGCGGCCTGGAACCAAACCCACAGTACCCTGAAGCAGGCCTGTACTAAGTTTTGGTGTAATCGGTTGCTCATAATGTAGTCAGCAATGGGCAAAAGCACTCAACCTGAGACCCAGGGCTGAGTTTCAGTTTCTGCTCTTCCCCTGGTTTCTGTGTCACTCTACACTGTGAGCCTGGTCATCGTCCTAGACAATTCAGAATCAATAACAAGGATCCCATAGACTGGGTAGCTAACCCAACATTTGCTTCTCACATTTCTGGAGGCTGGAAACCCAAGACCAAGGCGCCAGCAGATCCAGTGTCTGGGTGAGAGGTGCCTTGGCGCTGTGTCCTCATGTGCTGGAGAGAGAGCTCTGATCTTTCTCCTATGAGGACACTCATCCCATCATGGGGGCCCCAATCTCCTAATTTTATAAAAACTTAATTATCTCCCAAAGGCCCCGCCACCTAATACCATCCACTGGGGGTAAGGACTTCAACATGTGAATTTAGGGGGTGGAGGGAGGAACATAACAGTTGTCTTTTTTAAAAAATAGCATGAAAATACTACTTGCCTCACAAGTTTGTTTAAAGGGTCAAGCGTGTACAGAGCACGCAGTGCCGGGCAAGGCCCAGAGAAGAGTCTTAATAAATAAATGCCAGCATCTTCTCTGACCACACTTTTCCCACCCCATTGTCCCACTTGGCAATGGACCATCCCCTCCGTCAAATGGACTTGGAGTGCCTGCCTGCCCGCAGGGTTGCTGCAGGAATCATATGGGAGTGTGTCTGGGGAGGCTTTGTAAACAAAAGCAGCCCGTGAGGGCTGTCATTAGCGGGTCAGGGCCTGTCTCAGGACAGTGTGCGCTGTGGGTTCCTCTAAGGAGGCTCAAATCGGGGCGCCCCAGGAGTCACTGTGCTCACATGGACGGATAGAGAGTGACGGAGAGACTTGTCCACACTGCTGACATCAGGCCCACACGTTACCTATTGCCAAAGAGCTGGGGCTTTATAAAGCTCAGACTCCAAGGTAGAGAAAGGCATGTGACTCCACAGTCAGGAGACGCTGAGGTCACTTCATGGGCCAAAGCTGCAGAGAGGAAGCAAAAATGCCAAAAATAAAAGACCCTTCCTAACCACTTCCGAAGAAAGCAGCGGAGTTTCACTGCGCCGTGAGGTCTGCGCCCTGCCCTGAGCCGTCCAGGGGCTCTGCCCTCGGGTCTTCCTGAAATGGGAGCTGGGCTGGGCAGGCTCAGGTCCGGTAAGCACGCAACCCTCTGAAATCATGTCCTGGCAGCAGGCGAGGAAATACGCAAACCGGGAGGGAAAGAGGAAAGAAAACAACCATGACTTGGTCAAATCATGCCACAGGTCCCTGTGTGCAGAGTTTGGCTCTCTGAAAATTTTGTCTCAAAATCTGATTTTCCTTTTTCCCCACCTGTATTCCTTTATTCCCAAATACCTGGACAAAGCCATAAACGAATACATTTGAAAAGCAGGCTATACAGCAACGAAACTGAGTGAAGAACAGCTATATAAATCAATATGGATCAATGTTAGGCGTATAACATTGAACTAAAAAAGCATGTCACAAAACTAGGATGTACACCATTCTAATAAACCTCAAAATAAATAGGACTGAACAATTACCATTTACAGATTCATAATTCACAGCAATACTATTTTTAAAAAGGTAAAATAGTGATAGAAGTTCAACTTTGAATATGTATTACCTCTGGGAGGGAGGGGGTAGATAGGGAAAAAGTATACAGGTGATGTACTTTCATGGCTAACACTGTTACTCCAGAGGTGGGTAGTGGGGTCACAGACTCATGTCATTATTATGTTCCATCACCTACATGTTTCACATACACTCTTAAAATCTGGATTCCTTTTATGCAATTTTCCTATAATATTTTCCACAGAAGTGAATATAAACATATTAAAGAATTTTGAAAAATTAAAAGGGAGAAAATCTTCCACAGTCCTACTATTTCAGCTTTCTCTCTGCAGTGGGTCTCCTTTTTACCCAGTCATAATCACACTGTACATAATTCTGCTTTCTGTCCTTAATTTGGAAAACTGTTTATAATAGTACCCAAAAATCTTCAAAATCATCCTTCTTCATGGCTACATAGTGGAATATCTATACTTCATGAAAATTCCAAGAATATCAATGACTTCTGTATAGTATACATACATTTAAAAGAAAATAAATAGGGCTTCCCTGGTGGCGCAGTGGTTGAGAATCCGCCTGCCAATGCAGGGGACACGGGTTCGAGCCCTGGTCTGGGAAGATCCCACATGCCGCGGAGCAACTAGGCCCGTGAGCCACAACTACTGAGCCTGCGCGTCTGGAGCCTGTGCTCCGCAACAAGAGAAGCCGCGATAGTGAGAGGCCCGCGCACCGCGATGAAGAGTGGCCCCCGCTTGCCGCAACTAGAGAAAGCCCTCACACAGAAACGAAGACCCAACACAGCCAAAAATAAATAAATTTAAAAAAAAAAAAAAGAAAAAATAAATATACTGTTGTATGAGTCTCCTAGGGCTGCCATATCAAATTACCACAAACTGGACTGAAAACAGTAGAAATTTATTCATTCACAGTTCTGGAGATCAGAAGTCCAAAAATCAAGGTGTCAGCGGGACCATGCTCCCGTCAAAGGGTCTAGGAAAGAATCCTTCCTTGTTTCTCTCGTAGCTTCTGCTGACTCCTGGCAGTCTTTGGATTCCTTAGCTTGTAGCTGATCACTCTCATCTCTGCCTCTGTCTTCGTATCCCCTTCTTCTCGGTGTGTCTCTGTGTGTCCTCCTCTTCTTTTTTTTTTTTTTTTCCCTGGCTGTGTGGTGTGGCTTGTGGGATCTTAGTTCCCCGACCAGGGATCGAACCCAGGCCCTCAGCAGTGAAAGCACCAAGTCTTAACCAGTGGACCACCAGGGAATTCCCTTCCTCTTCTTATAAAGACACCAGTCATTGGATCTGGGGGGGCCAACCCTAACCCAGTAGGATCTCAACCTAATTACATCTGCAAAGACCCTCCTTCCAAATAAGGTCATACTCTGAGGTTCTGGAAGGGCGTGAATTTTGGGAGATACTATTTGACCCACTTCGGCTGCCTTCTGCAAAACTCTGAAATGCCCAACACTGGCTTTGAAGCAAGGCGTCAGTGGGCTGCCACAAGCCAACCAACCCAAGTGTGCTGGCTGTCGTCTCTTAATCATATCGTAGAAAGTTGGCACCAGAAGAGACCTTGGAAATCTGTCCAAACGTCTCATTTCATCAGTGAGGAATTTGAGAGTCAGTGGAGAGGTGATTCATCCCAGGAGACTCCAGTTTCCAGGTACAGTCGAGGAGTCTACCTCAGGCCAGTGTTAACTGGGCCCAGAATAAACTCCAGCCTCCATCTCAAAGCGCTATTTCAGGATTGTGTTATTTACCTACTGCCAAGTAACATTAGCGCACCATTCCTTAAAACGCATCTACTGTCACACAGCTGCTGTGCGTCGGGAACCTGGACACAGCTTTGCTGTCCTCTGCTCAGGCTCTCTCACAAGGCTGTAGTTGGCCAAGGCTGAGGTCTCGTCTGAAGGCTCAGCTCAGGGAGGAACCACTTCCAAACTCACTTCTGTGGTTGTCAGCAGGATTCAGTTCCTTTGGGGCTGTTGGACTGATGAGGGCCTTAGTTCCTAGCTGGCTTTTGGCTGGAAGCCACCCTCAGTTTCTTGACTTAAGCAATAGAAATTAATTTTTTCACAGTTCTGGAGCCTGGAACTCTGAGATCAAGGTGTCAGAAATGTTGGTTTCTTCTGAGGCCTCTCTCCTTGGCTTACGGATGGTCACTAAATTAGGTTCCTGAACCCAATTCTAATTGGGGGGGGGGGCGGTGGTATCCCATACCAACAAACAATCCTCAGACACCACCAGGGTATCCTACAATTCAACTCAATTCTAACATGTCTACCCAGAGATAGCATCCGATCCCACAGGTTAAGGATTCAGTCCTACAAGACTGCCCCTCTCCCCCACTTCAGACACAGTTAATTTGCTAGAGCAGCTCACAGAACTCAGAAAAACATTTTACTTACTAGATGACTGGCTTATTACAAAAGAATGTAGCTCAAGAACAGCCAGGTGGAAGAGATGCACAGGGCAAGGTATATGGGAAGAGATGGGGCCCTTCCATGCCCTCTCCAGGCACACGGCTCTCCCTGAATTTCCTCGTGTTCATCAACCCAGGAGCTTTCCAAACTCCATCCCTTTGGGTTTTTTGGATACTTCATTACATAGGCATGGTTGATTAAATCATTGGTGATGGCAACTGATCCAACCTCCAGCCCCACCCACCTTCCCAGGGGTTGCGGGTAAGACTGAAAGTTCCAACCCTCTAGTCACTTGGTTGGTCTCCCTGGCAAACGGCCCCCATCCTTAGGTGGGATCCAAAAGTCACCTCATTAACATCTATCACTCTCAAGCCTTAGGAAGTTCCAAGGGTTTGGGGAGCTGTGAGTCAGGAACTGTGGACAGAGACCAAATATATATGAGGAATATATTTTGGTCATCTGGGTGACCAAATATATATTTTTTATATATCACAGTATCACAGTCTCCTTCTCACCATGTGCTCATGTGGTCTTTTCCCCTCTGTGTCCTCTGCCTGGTCTCTACATTTTTTTCTTCTTATAAGGACAGCAGTGAGATTGGATGAGGGCCCACCCTAAAGGCCTCATTCTAACTCAGTCACCCCTTTGAAGACCGTATCTCCAGATACGGTCACACTCTGAGATACGGGGGCTTCAACAGATGAATTTGGGAAGGGGCACAATTCAGCCCATAGCGGGGACCTGGCCTCATTTCGCAGCCCTTACCACCCCTGGCTCTCACCAGAGCCCCGGCCCCAGCGTCTGCCTGACAGGATGGCTGGACCAGCAGCCCCGGAGCTCAGGGGAGACCCTTCCCCTGGGGGAGAGTCCAGCGTACTCTGGAGATCAGCCCCAGCATCCGGGGCCCGCAGGGGACACCTCTGGACAGCTGTTTATCCTCCTCCACAAATTCCCACTCACTCCTCAGGGCCGCTCCCCTCACACCCTGGCCCTCCCTGAACTGCTCCTGAACGCAGCCCCCAGCTCCACGCCACTCTCTGGCCCACCAGGGACCCTCACCCGGCAGGTCTGTGCAGCGAGCGACTGTGTAGAGCTGCTTGGAATGCGTTCTTCATGGGATTCCCCGAGGACACACCCTCCTGGTCCTCCTCCTCTTTCCCACCGAGAACCAGCTCACTGCTTGAGGGCTAGTAAGGGCACCACTGTATCCAAGCTGACTCATCCCTTTTTTTGTTTTTCATTCTTTTTTTTTGACTGCACCACGCGGCATGTGGGATCTTAGCTCCCCAACCAGGGATCGAACCCACGCCCCCTGCGTTGGCAGCGCAGAGTCTTAACCACTGGACCACCAGGGAAGTCCCCAGATGGACTCATCCCTGAGATCAAATGTCCCAGCCTTGCTGTGAGGACAAAAATGTGTTCATCAAGAAATTATGATATATATATGTGTAACTGAATCACTTTGCTGTACACCTGAAACTACGACGTTGCAAGTTAAGTACATGTCAACTTTAAAAAATGGTTAAAATTTTTTAAAAATTAAAAAATAAAAAGAAATTATGAACGACAGGGTCCTACTGTAGAGCACAGGGAACTATATTCAATAACCTGTGATAAACCATAATGGAAAAGAATCTGAAAAATAATGTATATACATGTATAACTGAATCACTTTGCTGTACAGCAGAAATTAACACAACATTGTAAATCAACTATACTTCAATAAAATAAATTTAAGAAAAAAAAAAAGGAAGTTATGGAACCAAAGCAGGGAGGATGGTGCCATCATAAGAGGAAAATCCTGCAGGTCCTATAGGTGCTGCCTGGCCAGACAGCCTTCAGAACTGCAGTCTGCTGCCCGAAAGAATGTCTCCCTCACTCTGATGACAGTTTTCTTTCTCTGTGTGGGCGATGAGAACTACTCACTTCTATGGCCCGAATCTTCCAGAACTGAGTAGAAGTTATCCCTTTCTTTAAGGCTTACATGCTCTATTTCTCCCAACTCCTCACCACCCTCTTAGTTTCTCTCCAACACTGAGGCCAAGTGTTAGTTACCACTTCGTCATAATCCCTGAATTGTTTTTTCTTCTAATAGAGAAATAGTTCTCTGAGCCAGACTCTTCTCAAAAACGGGAAAAGGACCTCAGAGCCGCCAACTCAGGGAAGCCTCTGATGGACTCTGACGTGACAAAGACAGGGCATGCGATGCAGAAGGGGGCCCACGAGGTGGTTGTGTACCTTTGTGCATTCACCCCCTCACGTCTGTGAATGGCTCCCCCCAGGGTTGTGCAGTGAACAATCTGCACAGCTGTTCAGTGTTTCCTGGAGAAAGATAAGATACAGCAAGAAGGATACAGATGTGGCCAGCGGACGATGGCCCCCAGATGGGGCTGGGAAAGTGCACTAAGGCTGACAAAGGAGCCCTTTCAGCTTTACTAGGATAGAGAAGAGGAATGAGGAGGGCTTGGGATGGCAAAGCACGGAAGGAAATGAAGGCCTTTCACGCCTTTCTCCTTTCATCTTCACCAAAGCGCGTGAAGCTCAGCAGGGAGGGGCAAAGCAAGCACCAGGAGGCCTCTGGTGTGCCAGGTCAGCGATGGGCGCCCCGCCTGCCCTTGTCCGCGCAGGGGCTGGGGCCGTGGAGGACTCTGGGCTCGGGAGTGAGCCCGGCACAACCGGCCTCCCTGGGTGAGGCCTCACCTCCACACTTTCTGTCACAGTGAGAAGCAAGTTTCTGGACAGTAAGAGACGGAGACCAAATGGCTTTGTGTTCCCTTTATTTCCTGACCTCCAGACTCTCCCTGGGCCACAGGGTGAACCTTGATGGGTGCCCAGGACCTGCAGCCAAACTCTGGGGCAGCACACCAGAGACTGGCTTGGAGCCCCTCTGTCCTTCCCCTGGGGCAGGCAGGGGGCCCACAGAGATGCGCTGTCGTAATTCCGCTGCATCTGTAATAATGAAGGGCAAGTGTCCTGGGTTTGAGCTGTCCAACAGAAACATTAAAATGCCAGCGAACTTTGTAGACCCAGAGGGGCTCCTGCAAGAGATCCTGCCGGCAGGAGGCAAGGCGTCCTCCTTCGCTGCCTGGCACGTTTGCTGGGAAAGGGGAACACAAACCGTGTGAGGGTCCAGACTAGACAGGGGTCCAGCTTAGCTCCGTCTGCCCCCGGAGGAGAGAAGCTTATTGCACAGTGAGTGCCGCGGCCCCCTGGGGCCGGGGGGGTGAGCGGCCAGGGGGCTCCTGGGGCAAGTCCGCGGACTTATTCAGAGGAGGGGCTGGGATAAGCACCACGTGCAGGGACAGAAACGGGGTCCTGGAAAGGGAAGAGGTGAGCAGGGCACCGTCCCTGCCTCCCAGGGCTCGCAGTATACTTACCCCGAATGACCACAAGGCATCAGCTCCAGTAGCTCGGGAGGGTGAGGTCCTTCCCGCCACGGGATCAATAAATGCTTCAGGGAAGAAGTGCGTTTATTCTTAGCCTGGAACTCAGGTGGAAATAAAGAGGGGAGACCACTGGAAGCGGAGGGCACTGCGAAGACAAATTCCGAGTTCCAAAGGCACGACAGGGAAAGAGCGTATGTAGAAATTCTTCGAAACAGAAGCCGTGCTGGGTCTACCGTCACCCCAGTCTAACCCCTGCTTAGCCCCCTCCCCCAGGCCCCAGGCCACACCCAGCCCTCCTCAGGTTGTGCCTGCCTTGTCCCTCGGCCCAAAGCTTTGTTCCTGCTGTTCCCTGCCTGGAGGGATCTGCGGCCTCTGCTGCCCAAGTCCCTTCCTCCTTTTCAGACTCTACTGTCGTTCAAAATCTAACTCAGAGGTCACTTTGGTAAAGCTGTCCCAGATTCTCTCAGTCAGAACCCCAGTCCTGCTCTCTTTCTCCCCCTCCTTTGCCGGACACGGACGTGTGTGTGTGTGTGTGTGTGTGTGTAGTGTACGTGTGGTATGTGTGTGGTGTGTGACGTGTGTGCTTGCAGTGTGTGTGTACACGTGTGTATTTGTGTGTGTTGAAGTACAGTTCATCTGGCTCCCCAGTAAAATGCCACCAGCCGGTTGGGCTGCGCTCTGGGGCCCCCCTGCTTTCTGCCCGCCACCTTCCCCCGGCACCTGGCTCTAGGAGGGCCCTTGGTGGCCTTGGTTACTGGTCCCGGCTTTAGTGCTGACTGGCTCTGGGTCCTTGGACAGGTTACCTCACTGTTCTGCCTCAGTTTCCTAATCTGTTAAAAGATCTTACAGGGTCGATGTAAAGACTGAATGACATTGTGCACTGAAAGTGCATGTAGACTATTATTATCTTTTTTTTGGCCATGCGTCGCTGCTTGCAGGATCTTAGTTCTCTGATCAGGGATTGAACCCAGGCCCTTGGCAGTGAAAGTGCGCAGTCCTAACCACTGGATTGCCAGGGAATTCCCTACTATTATCATTTATATTTACTTGTTATGTATGTATAACATATATTTTAAAATCTGTCCTTGCGAATTCCAAAGTCCTTTTCCTCTGGAACCCAGAGATAAGAATTTGCTTCAATGACTGCTGTTGAGCAAAAGAGGCTGGCCTGTCCTTGGGCTCACAGCGACCTGGGACTGTTCTGGAAAGACAAAGGCATACCTGTCATCCTCTTTGCAGCTCAAACCACAGGTCAGGCTCTTAGAAATCCATAAAATATTTAAGGCAAGGCCTTTGTTACACCATAGCTGGTCAACATTACTATAAATAAATGAACATTATCATTCATAACAATAAAGGGGATGAGAGACAGGTGACTTGATTATGTAGCCCTAACCCAACCCTAACCCTAACCCTAACGCAGAGAAGGGAGAAGTCAAGTGATTTAATGAAGAGTCTGAACATTAGGAATTTGAGAAAAAAGACTCTTGCCTTTAGAGAAACCATCCATGACTGCACTGCTTGTGGAGAAAATGGCCCTTGGGTCTTGGTGGGGAGGGCTGTCCCCCATCCCACCCCAGGCACTGCACTGCTCTGGGTTGGGTCCATTCTGGAGGCCATGCTTTCAGGGAGATAGTGGTCAATGGTAAGAAACCCGAACAGGATGAGGTCAGGTCTGGGAACCGAATCCCAAGGGCATGAGCTGATGGAATCGAGGCCATTTGGCCCAAATCAAAGGATGTGGCAGCCTCACCTGGGCAGAAAGTGATACTTGAACCTGGGGGGGGTGGGCAAGTAGGACAGAGATCTAACTCCGTATTCAGACGTCAGGGAGGCCTGGTGAGGTAGCAAGCATCCTGGCACCCTCACTGTTCAGGCACAAGGCCAGTGACCACCAGCCAGGGTTCAAGTTACCTATAGAAAGTACTACTGCCTTGTAACCTTTGGCAGTGGATGTATGGGCTATTGTAAACAGTTGACCTCCGCGAGAGCAGAGAGCCTGTCAAGACCCTCTCTGTATTCCCAACATCCAGGACAGTACCTGGCACGTACAAGGCCCTCAATCACGTTGAGGTGCCTTTCAATTTTAAGATTACTTAGACTTTTTCAAGGACAATAAAAATAAATAATAATGCTACTGGACTTCCCTGGTGGTCCAATGGTTAGGACTGCACGCTTCCACTGCAGGGGGCATGGGTTCGATCCCTGGTTGGGGATCCCACGTGCCATGCAATGTGGCAAAAAAAAAAAAAAAAAAATGCTACTAAGAGAGACCTCACCAAAAAGGCTCCACTAATGTGGATGTAGAAATATCCTCTAAACACCCTTTCTTCATTTATGCAGCAAACAGCCCATCACAAAAGGCACAAGAGGTGGGTTGTAACCACAGCATGTTTTTGACCTGGGAGTAACACATTTTCCACATATTCAGAACCAGCAGACAATTTCTCTACTAGTAAGACTAGCCCAAGGGAAGTTCCTGAGGGTAGACCGTAAAGCAATGCTGAGCAGGCTTTTCACATTTCCTCTCTTCTTGCTATTAATTAGTTTTTACTATTAAGCTCTGTGAAAAATACTACTGTCACCCCCTGCATAATTATCAAAAGCACAAAAACATTCCAGATTTAGGAGCAGGGAGAAAGAGGCTGGGGAAAGAAATGGCAGGGTCTCATAATAATGAGGACCTGTGGAGGCCACTACTTGGCTAGAAGCTTTCCCTGGTGTTACGGGCTGAATCGTGTGTTTCCCCCGCCGCCCAATATTCATATGTTGAAGCCCTAATCCCCAGTACTTCTGAATGTGACTGTGTTTGGAGATAGAGCCCTTAAAGATGTGATTAAGTTAAAATGAAGCCAGGCCTTGAGGGTGGGCCCTAATCCAGCCTGACCTGTGTACTTATGAGAAAGTGAAATTGGAACACAGAGAGACACCAGGGGTGCTCAAGCACAGAGGAGGGACCACCACAGGGCTGAGAGAGATGGCGGCCATGTGCAAGTCCAGGATAGAGGCCTCAGAAGAAACCAACCCTGCTGACGCCTTGATCTCAGACCTCCAGCCTCCAGAACTGTGAGAACGCAAATTTCTGTTGTTGAAGCCCCCGAGTCTGCGGTTCTCTGTTGCAGTAGGCTGAGCAGACGAATGTACCTGGGATACTCCCTTTCACCCTTATAACCACTCTGATTATTTTGCAGAAGAAATCGAGGCTCACAGACATCAGTTAACCTGTCCCAGTTCGCACAGCGAGTGAGTGGCAGAGCCTGGATCTGGCATCAGGTTTGTGGGTTGCAAAACTCACATTCTGGGCTTCCCTGGTGGCGCAGTGGTTAAGAATCCGCCTGCCAATGCAGGGGACATGGGTTCGAGCCCTGGTCCGGGAAGATCCCACGTGCCGCAGAGCAACTAAGCCCGTGCGCCACAACTACTGAGCCTGCGCTCTAGAGCCCGCGAGCCACAGCTACTGAGCCCACGTGCCACAACTACTGAAGCCCGCGCGCCTAGAGCCCGTGCTCTGCAACAAGAGAAGCCACCACAGTAAGAAGCCCGCGCACCGCAACGAAGAGTAGCCCCCGCTCGCCACAACTAGAGAAAGCCCGCGCGCAGCAATGAAGCCCCAATGCAGCCACAGAAAAAAAAAAAAAAAGAAAAGTGAACCCTAATGTAAACTGTGGACTCTGGGCGATAATGATGTTCAAATGTAGGTTCACCACTTGTAGCAAATGTACCATCTGGTGGGGGATGGCGGTACCGGGGGAAGCTGTATGCTTGCCGGGGGCAGGGACTATACGGGAAATCTCTGTACCTTCCCATCAATTTTGCTGTGAACCTCAACAGGCTCTAAAAAATTGTCTATTAATAAAACAACTGAGGAGTTCCCTGGCGGTCCAGTGGTTAGGACTTGGCGCTCTCACTGCCGTGGCCCCGGGTTCAATCCCTGGTCGGGGAACTAAGATCCCGCAAGCCCTGTGGCACAGCCAAAAATAAAAAATAAAAAATAAATTTACAAAAACTGAAGAAATCTTCAGGGCAACCTTGGTAGGTGTGTCTGGAACATGTTCCCTTGCCTGGGAGGGTTTCTGCAGCATGAGCGCCTCACTCGTGCCAACTACGAAGGAGCTGCACCTCCACCCGCCTCCCGCCGCTGGGCTCCCCTGGGGCACCTGGAACCCGGGAGGCCAGGACAACGTGGAGTCTCCACGCGCGCTCAACCCCACAGCAGTCCTGCCCTGACCCGCTTCGTGCAGCTGAGCAAGGTTGGGATTTCCAAAAGGAACTTTCCTGGAGAAACAAAATTAAAAAGAGAGAGCACAGCTGAACCCAGAACTGCAACCGATACAGGGAGGATCTTGAGCTAGGCCAGGTTGGGACAGATGAGACCCTGTGGGGTGGATGAATGTCCGCAAGGACCCCGACCTCAGAGAAGGGGGCAGGCAGCTGTACGTGAGGCAGGGAAGGAGAGAGGAGAGGTCGGGGTGACATGAAATGCAGCACGGCGGGGTCCGCAAAGAACATCTTCTGGAAGGAGATGCCTCGTGTTCTGGATGCCTTTCTGCAAGGTACAGCCCTCCTCCACCTCATGGCCTCGAGCTGCCCATCCTCACGGTCTATTCCTAAATCTCCAGGAGGGTTTACTAAACTCACCAGGTTCAGTGTGAGCTTCAGAAATGGAACAAGCGTGGTGGATCTTCTCCGGCGGTCCAGTGGTTAAGACCTCGTGCTTCCACTGCAGGGGGTGAGGGTTTGATCCCTGGTCAGGGCACTAAGATCCCCCATGCCTCACAGTGTGGCCAAAATAAATACAGAAATACATAAATAAAGTAATAAAGAAGTTGAACAAGGGTGGAGTTTTACGTCTTCAGAAAGCAAGCACGCCCTCCTCCCCCAGTATCCTCCTTCACCTGGAGATTTGCAACATCTAGGGACACCTTTAACATCCAAAGACCGTCAGAATGGAAGTTTTCCATCCATTTTACCTGAATCTAAAGGGAGGGGAGGTCCCAGGTGAAAACCTAAAGTGCAAGAAAATAGCAAAGCGTAAAAGGGAGCAAGGATATTTTTGCTAACAGAGCACAGATATTTTTGCCTTGATTAACTCAGACTTGTCTCAGACACACAGACCCTGGTTCCCCTCCTGCCCCTGGGCTTGAGCTGATGTGCTGGTTCACAGCAACGGCTGGCTGCAGGCTTGAGCTCAGCCTGTCCTCCTGCCCTCGGCTTCCTGATGGACCTCTGGCCCAGCGCTACCAGCAGATTGCTGACAGCTAGAAGCCGGCCTCCTACAGGTCACATTCCCTCTGCTGGCAGGAGGCACCATTCTTTTTTTTTTTTTTTTTTTTAACTTTATTTTTGGCTGCGTTGGGTCTTTGTTGCTGAGCGCGGGCTTTTCTCTAGTGTGGTTAGCGGGGGCTACTCTTCGTTACGGTGCACGGGCTTCTTATTGCGGTGTCTTCTCTTGTTGCAGAGCACAGGCTCTAGGCATGTGGCCTCAGTAGTTGTGGCTCGCGGGCTTAGTTGCTCCGCGGCATGTGGGATCTTTCCGGACCAGGGCTCGAACCCATGTCCGCTGCATTGGCAGGTGGATTCTTAACCACTGTGCCACCAGGGAAGCCCAGGAGGCACCATTCTTTTATGGGTTCACGAGCCTGTTACCCCAGCCATGAGCGTGTGTGAAGCTCCGGCTCCAGGACTGAAGGCCACTTCTGGCTGAACTGAAGGCAGAAAACTGAGCTGGGATTCAGGCTGTACCCTGCCCCCAACGAATGCTCAAGCCCTTCTCAGCTCTTGTTGCAAATTCACCAACTTCCCCCACCTACTCCCTGATGACTAATCCACTACTTCCCTTCACACACGCAAATTAGATGATTAACAATCAGAAGATACTTTATTCATCCAGTCACAGATCAATGCCAATTAGAGGAGGTTTTCTCACCTCCACAGAACCCAAGACAAACAGACGAGGATGGGGAGCTCACACAGGTAGACATCTGGAGGAAACAAAGGATTTCATATCTCACCATGGATTTCTTTTCTTTTCTTTCTTTTCTTTTTTTTTTGAATTTTTTTGGCTGTGCTGTGCAGCATGTGGGATCTTAGCTCCCTGACCAGGGATCGAACCCGTGCCCCCTGCAGTGGGAGCATGGAGTCTTAACCACTGGACCTCCAGGGAAGTCCCCTCACCATGGATTTCTAAAATCTAAAGACATCCTCAAGCAAAAGAAGAATTCATGAGAAATAAAAGCTCTTCTCTGAAGATTAGTTGATTTTTGAAAAGTACTTATTGGCCATCTACAGCAAACAAGCCTTCTGAAATCGATAGAGAAATTAGACCATCCGTCCTTGGTGACCTCACTGGTCTCTAAAATGAGCCAGAGCAATGACTATGCATTTAAATGGGAACAGTTTACTCTTTACCTTCCCTTAGCAAAAAGAATCTCATACTCAGAAACGATTTCTGCTGGTGTACAGTAATAAAACTTTTCTCCCATTTGAGCCCCAAATGATGGAGAACCCTGAACTGGGGTACTTCCCTATTGTCACTCTTCCTGATGACTTTGCTGATTGTATGTTCTGTATTCACTGCTGACGGCATGGAGCTGCTTTTTCATAGAGAGCTAAGTCAACAGATCTGTCTCTAGGGGAAACTTAGTACCTAGGACAGAAACAGTCTGACAACATTCCAGGAGACCCCCAAGTATGGGACACAAAGCAGACTTGTCAATTCTCTGTAACTCAGACCCCTTTGCGAGCTCCTAGGCAGCCTTGGAGTGGGCCCAAGGGGACACATTTTGCTAAAGGTGGTGCCGGTGACCTGAGAAGAAGAGACAGGAAACACATGGGCTGAGTCAGGAGACTTAGCTGCTTAAGTGCGCGTGACTTTGGCAAATGGCCCAGCCTCTCCTGGGTTTTCTCATCTGGAAGAAGCCTCCCTCACAGAGTGGCTAAGAGGCTCCAAGTGGGAAAGATTATGAGGGTGAGACTGCTTTGCAAAGTGTAAGGAGCTATATGAGTACAAACATACTCACGTGTGTTGTCAGCACTCTTGATCTGGAGCGTGTTTCCTGTGCTGGGCGCTCGGTGCCTTACACGTATTAACTCCCTGCCGCGGACTGAATCGTGTCCCCCCAGATGTCACATGTTGAAGCCCTAACCCCCAGTGAGATGGTATTTGGAGATGGGGTCTTTGGGAGTTAGCTAGGTTTAGATGAGGTCCTGAGTGTGCCCTTATCAGAAGAGACGCCAGAGAGCTTGCTTCCTCTCTCGCTCCACTTTTTATTAAAAAAAGAAAAGAACCCCCATTGCTTCACATCCTTGCCAACATTTGGTATTGTCCATGTTTTAAGACCAGGACTTTCTATATATCTTGCTCTGGCCATTAGAAAGTGGGAGGAGCTTTGTAAACTTGAAGAGTGTATTTGTGGGTGTTACCAAACCAAACTTGTTTCCGCTCACCCAGATGTGCAGCAAAGCCAATATATTGACACCGGGTTGTGGTGAAGGAAAGTACAGCATTTATTGCAGGGCCAAGCAAGGGGAACGGACAGCTCACGCTCAAAAGACCTGGACTCCCCAGTGGCTTTTAGGGAAGGGTTTTTAAAGACAAAGTGAGAGGGAGGGTCTGGGGTGCATGATCAACTCATGGACATCCTTCTAATTAGTTGGTGAGGCGGTAACAAGGTGATCTCAATTATCAATTTTCTGGCTCCAGACGGTCTGGGGTCTAAGTGCTGCTGGTGGTCCGCATGTAGTTAACTTCTTCCACCTGATGGGGGGTTTTTGTCTCTGCAAAACAACTCAAGGATATGGTTCAGGATATTATCTATAGTCCTTGAGGAGGAACTAACGGTCCTTGACTTTGTCTTATTGCTAAACTATTATTATTTTGTCTTGTTTCACTGTTTTCCTTTGTTTCTGCATTTTTAAATTTCTCTGATTAAATCTGCTCTTTGGAACTTGGGGAAGATCTAGGAAGTTAAAGGTTTTTTTACAAACAAGAGGTGGGGAACATGGGAGCAGTTTGTCCCCAGGAAGGCCCCATAGTGTCCTGCTCGGTTTCATGGGCACTGTGGTTGGTGCACTACACAGAATCTAACTTAAATTATCCCCTCATAACAACATGTTTAGAGGCTGGGAAAAGTGAAGAAACTGTGGAACTAGAAATCAAACCCAGGTTATTCTGGCTCTGTTTTTTTTTTTTTTTTCCACCCTGGCTAGGACCAGTGGGAAAAAAGAGTTTTGAGAAGGGAGATTGTAAGCAGATAGGGTAGGGGGTCCTGGAGAAAGGGAACCAGGAATGGCTTTCTTGATACAAAAGAACCCATTTTGGCCTTTTGGGATCTAAGCCTGGCCACAATGCTTGCCCTTGAGTAGTCTCAGTAATTAATGATTTTAAGGGAACAAAGGAACGCAGGAATAGAGAAAAGGCAGTCAAACAATAGTGCAGTGATAAAGCAGAGTCCTAGTTTCTCCTCAAGGGATATACATAATAATATATCCTTTTTTAAAATTTATTTCTTTTGGCTGAATGGCATGTGGGATCTTAGTTCCCCGACCAGGGAAGTCCCCCCAATATATCTTTGAGTTCTGCGGGAACAAGGTCCCCATCCAGGTGGAGGACAGAGTGATGACATTGACCTTCTCGACTTCAGTCAGCTAAGACTTGGACTCTGTCGACCTTAGCCCCAATTCTGTGCTAATAGTCTTCTGCTCAAGCCCCTTCATTAATATGTATGTACCCTTAGCTTAAACCTTCCCCAGTTTTGCTGTTTGGGGAGACACTGCTTTGGGAAAGATCCCCAGTGTTCTCCTTCCTTGCTGCAAGTAATAATACATCCTTCTCCTGATCTTTGACTTGGTTGTGTCTATTGGCTCAACATCCACCAAGAGGTGAACCCAGCTTTCAGGGAACAAGATCTCTGTGCAGGAGACTATTATCAACTCTTCCCATTGGTCAGAGCCCTCCAGGAAGCTCAGAAGATTCCGGTTCATGGTAGAATCCAGTGCTTCTGGCCCTGTAGGCTTGAGTGAACTGGGGGCAGGGCATAATGGGGGAAAGAAATCCTCCTTCTAATACTTCCTTCCTTCCACCTGCTAGAGGTCTCAGGAGATCACGCTCTCAGGCTCATAAAAGGCCTAAAGTAAGAATTAGGGGCCCAAGGAGACCTTCAAAAGGTCTTATCTGTGGGACTTCTCTGGTTGTCCAGTGGCTAAGACTCTGCACTCCCAATGCAGGGGGCCTGGGTTCTATCCCTGGTCAGGGAACTAGATCCCACATGCATGCTGCAACTAAGGAGCTGGCGAGCCACAACTAAGGAGCCCGCCTGCCGCAACTAAGATCCCACACAACCAAATAAATAAATAAATATTAAAAAAAAAAAAGAAGGTAGAGAGAGGATTCGCTCTTATCAGGTGTCACTCTGTTGGGTCAACACCTGGGAGGAAGAACTAGCCGATGCCCAAACCATCAGACTCCACAGTCAGCTACTAAAGAGCCCAGTACATATCGACAGACCATCCATTAAAAATCTCTCCACCACCAGCCTAACTCCCCTGGATTAAGAAGCTGGCAGAAAGAGGTCAGAGGAAAATGAATTTACAAGTGTTTACAAAAGAGGGAAAAACAGATCAGATATTTCTTCAGAAAAGGGACTTTTTAAAGGACAGCCAGAAAAAGGGGGGGAGGATTGTTTCTACTTTAGCCTTTTCCAGTACTTCCTTAATCAACCCTGTTTTTAAATTTTTTTTGTAATAGTTTTATTGAGATATAACTGACATACCAAACTATTTACTCATTTAAAAGTGTACAATTCAATGTTTTTTTTTTTTTTACTATGCTCATAGGGTACATATATATCTATCACCACAATCAATTTTAGAGTACTTTTATTACTCAAGAAATCCCATACCTTTTAGCTATCACCTCCCAAATCTCCCATCTCCCTGTCTGCCCCCTCAGCCTGAGACAATCACTAATCTACTTTCTATCTCTATAGATTTGCCTCTTCTGGACATTTCATATAAATGGGATCATATAATACGTAGTCTTTGTGACTGGCTTCTTTCACTTAGCATAAATGTTTTCAAGGCTTATCCATGCCGTAGTATGTACAGGTATTTCATTCCTTTTATAAATGAGTACCATTCCATTG
Organism: Balaenoptera ricei; assembly: GCF_028023285.1. Taxonomy (NCBI): domain Eukaryota; kingdom Metazoa; phylum Chordata; class Mammalia; order Artiodactyla; family Balaenopteridae; genus Balaenoptera; species Balaenoptera ricei. Next base: position 7,981,756 of record NC_082644.1, read on the forward strand.
TATGGGCATATGGCGTATTGTGTATCAGTTCATCAGTGGATGGGCACTGGGTTGTTCTACCCTTTTTTATTGTGAATAATGCTGCAATGAACATCTGAATCGAAGTTTTTGTGAGGATATGTTTTTATCTCTTTTGGTTGTATACCTAGGCCTCTTTTCCAGAAGCTCAACAGGCAAACATCTTCTGCACATACAGGCCAAGGCCCTTCTGTACATTCTGAGAGCTATTCCCTGGTCCCAAACCTGGCAAGTTAAGCCAAAATTCTACTAAACCTTCAAAGTCCATTTCATTCATTTATGAATTCACTCAATGAACAAGTGTTCGTTCTCTACTAGGTGCCAAGCATGCTACTATTTGCTGGGGATGCAGAGGGAACAACACAGGCAAAATCCTGGTCCTCCTGGAGCTTAAGAACCAGTGAGAGCATAGAGGGAAGTAACATAGATCCTGTGGCATGTTGCTTCCTCCATGAAGCACTCCTGGATCTCCCAGGAATGGTTCAATTCTACTCTAGTAGTACCTGTTTTTCTTTTGCTCTATTTCAAAAGGGATTTCTATCTCTATAATGGCACCCATCCAAAATTCCGTAAAATTGAGAGAATGCATGGAAAGCACTTGGCACTCCCCTTGTCATGCTGTAAAGAAGAGAGAGGGAGAGAGAGAAATTTATCATGATCATGGGTGTGTCCTCCTACTTGTGCCTCTTATGAGCACTATTATGGAATTCAAGAATGACTGATCTTGTGTCTACAGTTCTCCTACTGGCAGCTATCACTTAGACAGCTTAGCTGTAATGAATCTGTTTTTATTTTTTCACACTCTTCTCAGACTTTAACAAAAGACAGCTTTACAATAGCATTTCACCATTCTGCATTATATGACATTCATCTTCCTTAATAAAGCTTTGTCTATTCATATTCATATTTTAGCAATAAAACTAAGTATTCATGTAAATTAAAAAAAAAAAAAAAAAAAAGAATGACTGATGTCATATGAAGGTGACTTGGCAAAACACTGAGTTGCAGTCTGGAGTCCAAGGCTGGAGTCTCTTGATCCCCAATGCTGTTGTAAGTTCCTTGGATATTCCACGCACTTGAGGATGCAGCAACCATGTGTGGACTGAGTCTTTTTTCCTTCCACTCTTACCCCTAATTGGGACCAAACAGGTGCGAGCACATGTGTCCGGAGAGCTCTCTGAAGGGCCCTGGCATGCACAGGGACTGTGTCACAGCTCATGGCCAGGCATCTGCAGGACACAGCAGACAGCCAGGGCCTCCTGGAGTTGGCCAGACCTACAGCTTTCTTACTACAGGAGCACCAGGATAAAATACCAGACTTTTCTGAGCCCGTTGAATAAAACTGGGATCATACCAACCTCGCAAGATTGTCATGCGTATTAGAAACATCCAGGGGACTTCCCTGGTGGCGCAGTGGTTAAGAATCCGCCTACCAATGTAGCGGACACAGGTTCTAGCCCTGGTCCGGGAAGATCCCACATGCCACGGAGCAACTAAGCCCGTGCGCCACAACTACTGAGCCTGTGCTCTAGAGCCCGCGAGCCACAACTACTGAGCCCGCGCGCCTACAGCCCGTGCTCCGCAACATGAGAAGCCACCACAATGAGAAGCCCGCGCACTGCAATGAAGAGCAGCCCCCGCTCGCAGCAACCAGAGAAAGCCCGCGCGCAGCAACGAAGACCCAACGCAGCCAAAAATAAATAAATAAATAAATTTATTAAAAAAAAAAAAACATCCGGGGAATCATGGAACCAAGTGGGACTTGAGCCCCTCCATCAGCCTCCATAGGGACCCCCACCCACAAGTAAACTTCAAGTACAACAGTGTGCTTGCTGTGTACGTCCTCTTCAGGACCGGCCTCCTGGCACCCCTCTTCCAAACAGATTTCTGCCTCTCAGGTCATTCTCTATAGAAATCCTGATGCAGCTCCTGAAATTAGTACTCAGTGGTAATTAACTACTACCTTTTTTTTTTTCTTACATAGCTGGACTATCTGATAGGTACCCTTTCTCAGAACAGTAAAGCCAACAGGCTTTTAAGGCTCTTCTGGGAAGCCCGCTGTCTCGATATCCCCATCTCTGGCAGTTGTTTCTGGATCAACGAAATAAGGAACAGCTATCCCCTCCCCCAAGAGGGATCCGGGCTTTGGCTTTGATGCGCTGCGTCTCGGCCGGGTGGGCCCCGGGGAATCTCTCCAGGCGGGGTGAGGCCCCGAGGGCCGCGTCCAGCCCCCTTCCGCTCCGCACGGGTACCAGCACGCAGGGTGGAAGCCGGCAGAGCTCAGAGCCCCTCTTCCCAGGCGGCCGGGAGCCGGGCGGGCGCGGGGGCGGGGCGAGGCGGGGCGCCGGCGGTCACGTGGGGAGTCAGCCGGGCGCGGGGCGGGGCGCCGGCGGTCACGTGAGGAGTCCGTCGGGCGCGGGGCGGGGCCGGGCGCGGTACTTAGCGCGGGGGCGACCCTGGGGAGCTACAGCGGCTGCTCAGGCACCGGCAGCAGCAGGAGACCAGGCCAGGGCAGTCTCAGGCTGCAGGCCCAGGCCCTCTGCGGCGGCGGCGGAGCGCGGTGAGTGAGTGAGTGCGTGCGTGCGGGCGGGTCGGGGGAATGGGGAGACCGGCGTCCCGGGCCGGCGGAAGGGGGGACCCTCGGGCAGTCGCAGCCGGGCGAGCCGGGGCGGCACGGCGCCCTCCCGGACGTCGTTGTGGTGAGAAAAGCAGAAATCAACCCCCGCGCGGTAGCCCGGGCTCCTCCCACATTCCCACTCCGGCTGGGGGGCTCGTGTTCTCCCTCCCGCCGCGTCCCCGGGCCGTGTTCTGACCCCAGGCCTGGTCATCCAGACCCCACGGTCCGCCGTCTTCAGGGCCGGGGAGGGGCGGGCGGTGGGATCCGAGGGAGGAGCCTGCGAGGAAGAGCTTGGCCCGGGCCCTGCCGACTTTTCGGCGGCAGCCCGGCTCCCCAGCCCCTTTTGAGCCTCTGGGCCTCAGTTTCCTCGGCAAATTGCTGAGATGATAGTATTTACCTGCATCAGTTTTAGGTGTATTATTTTTCTAAAAGGTTTGCCTGGGCAGTTTCTTGCACACAGTCACACCCAAGTTCGGGGACCCCCAGAAGACAGAAATTGAAAAATAGGAACCTGGAACTGGGGGGAGGGGGGTGGGACCCACAGGAAGAGTTAAATCCACAGATGGGAGGAGAAACTAAGCAGAGCGGGGGACAGGAGACTGTAGGACCCGGGGTGTCAGCCCCCCCCCCGGGAGTGTGGGGAGAGAGATGCCGGGCCCACCCCTGGATTGCTAAGGAAGGGAGCCGGCCTGGGCCCAGGGTGCTGCGGGAGAGGCGAAGGCAGGGCAGAGCCCCGGGGGCCTCGCCCATCGCTCAGCTGATGACCCTGGAGGCCTCGGAGAGGGAGCGTTGTGGGGTGACCGAGTTTGGGGGTCCGCCGGCTGTCCAGGTAGATGTGAATTGGATTTGTCTTCTTCGTGGGCCTCGGTCAACCCCTTCCCCAGGCACTGAGGAAGCCAGTAGGCTGGCGCGGGGAGAAGGACAGTAGCCCAGGCTCCACATTCCCTCCCCCTGACCCAGGAGAGACTCGTACCCAGTGCGGGGAGGAGGGGTTCAAAGGGAGGCCTAGGACCTTTGGTTACCTCTGGAAAAACTGACCCTCAGGGGCCTCACTAGAGGCGAATGCAGCTGAGGTGCGTTCATCTAGTTGAATCTATAGATGCAGGATGATAGGAGGAAGAGCCTTAGCAGGGCGTCTGGTTTGGTAAAGGCTACTTTCCTTTTCTTTCATAACATCCTTAATTTCCTGGAGGATTGTTTCCTGTTGACACTGGTGATGGTGACCTAGCGCCCTTGAGCTTCGTAGAGAAAGAAAGGGGCTGGGCCACCCCCAACCTGTGTGGCTTTCCCAAAGAGTTGAAGGCACCCTGGAGAATGGATTCGCTCAAACCTTTGGGGGCATTTTTGTCCCAGAGCTGGGGTGCAGCCAAGTGGAAGGGTGCAGATCCCTTATCTGGGGGCTTCCCAGGCCCAGGGGAAGGCGACTTGGGCCAGACACAGCCCAGGCTCCCCTTGAGCTCCCCTGCTGCTGGGTCAGGAGAGCCTGTTTCTGAACTGGCCAGGCAGTGAGCGTGGAAGCCCTTTAGCTCCAGGAAGCACCTGCCTGTGTGCTGCCGATTCAGCAGCTCGAGCTGCGGCCCTCCTTGTAGATGGGCTCTTTCTTTCCCCAGCTGCCGGCCCTGGGAGTTGGAGTAGAAAGTGGCATACATTTTAGGGCTAAGATACCTTGTGTTACCATTGGCAGCTGGATAGGGAAGTGAAGGAAGAGTGCTTTCAGCTGAGCCTTGGCATGTCTGTTGGGTGGTTTTCTTAAATGTGGTGATGAGTTGGGGTTGTGTTGAATATCCCGGTCCTCGGGAGAGAAGAGCTGAAACGTTTCAGGGTGAGGACCCACAGTGTCTGCCGCCTGTCTTGGGCAGTTTAGCATAAGGAAAGCGTTGGAAATACGTGAGGCTGAACTATATGAAATGGTAATTTTTGTAGGTCAAGGAGGATTGCAGTCAGGCACTTGGATGTGGTTCAGCCTCACGTGTAGAGGTGGTCAGGATTGACAGTAAGTGGGACGAATCTAGTTGAAGCACACGCAGGTGTGTGTTGGACTCACTGGGTTTTGGGAGGCCATCGGCATTCCACCCCTCGTCCCATGTCTTCATCTTCCTTGGTTCACGCTCAGCGCACGCTCCAGAGCTGCCTAAGCGAGGGTGCCTGGGAGATGACTCCGAAGTCTCTCCATGCCTGGTATGTTCACATCCCACCCTAGTTTGGGTAGGAGGGGGATCTAGGGATCAAACACCATTAAATATTTAGACTTCAGTCCCGTTTTAAAGCGCAGGCCTCATCCCCACCTGCTTTCTGCAGCACCCACAGCTTCTTATCTCGGGGGTGTGTGTGTGTGTGTGTGTGGTCACGGGGGTGGTGGGTGGGGTCTTAGAGTCAGTGCCTTCCCTGCTGGTCATGGCCCCCCGGCGGCAGGCAGCAGCTTCCAGCTTCTTCACTCTGCAAATCTGTTACTGGTGCCTGAGGGACCTTGTAACTCCTGTCTGCTCTTTGTGCTCTTTGTGATTCCCCTGCCTGGTTGGGTTTTTTTTCTCCTTGTTGTTCTTTTAATACTTTGTATCAATTTGTGAATAATGTTATTGAAATTAACATGCTTTAATTATACTGCACGTGTCCTTTTTCCACTTGTGTCTGTGAGATTGATTTATGTTAATACATAACAGATCCAGTTCATTCATCTTAAATGCACGGTGTATTTATTTCCTGAGGGACAGTTTTGCTTTTTCACTGTTCTCACAGCGCTGCAGTATTCTTGTGTCTGTCAGACACTTGCAAGAATTTCTCTAGGGCAGAAGCAGGAGAAGTCAGTAAGTTGCTGGGTCCTAAGGTGTGTGCACCTTCCATTTTTCTAGATACTGACCGTGCTGTCCAATGAGGTTTTACCAACGTATATTCCCAGTGGCCTTGAGGGTTCTTGTCTCTCATATTTACCAACACCAGATATTATCGGACTTTAATTTCTGCCAGTCTGGTGCGTTTGAAATGCTGTCCTTGTTTTAATTTGCATGACTGGGAAGTCAAATTTAATTCTTTGCTCTAGGAAATCATTGATGAGGTTTTTCTATTTTTGTTGTTGATCAGTGATAGTTTATGGGTTTTAATGTGTTTGTCCACAGCTAGAACTTAAGAAGGTTTCTTTTGATTCTAACCTGGGTATCTGGACTTGTCTGCAATTAGATAATATTTTCTGAGTTTTTAACTTTGAGGATGCGTGTGGGTTTTGGGTACTGGAAGTCTGACTCTTCCACTTCACAGGTGACAAAACTGAGGCACCTGCACGTTTGTGACATGACAGGTGTCACCCAGATAATTGTGGAGGAATCTCTACAATTCGATCTCTTGGCAGTTCTGTCCCTACCCAGGTACACCATCCAGAGCTTGCCTTGGGTCTTTTCTCAAGCTTCAGTTACCCTCACCAGGCAAACAAAAGCCTTAATCAAGACCAGAGGCCCTTTTCCTTCACTACCATCTTATGAATGCCGGGTGCTGGGAAGGATGGTGCCTGCAGTCTTGACTGTATTACCTGTCTCTACGAGGCAAATCACTCACTTAGTCCGGTCATCAAGATAACCTAGAGTTACCAGCACGGATGCGGCAAGGAGGATGGGACAGATACCATCTAGATAATGAACTGATCCAGTATAGAGCAGTGTGAAACTAGCTACTCTGCCGAGGGACCCAGCGGGCTGAGCTTCTCCGTGACCCCCGGACCTGCTGACCTGGACTGGGGCAGGATGTGCTCACTGGAACAAACCAGTCACATGGCCTCTGGGCTTGCGCAAGACCTGGGAAGGCGATGCCGCCCGAGGGGTTCAGCCGCTCCAGGGTAGAGGCCTTGTCACACATCAGCTGGGGGCCATCAGCCCCGCCTTCTCCATCTACTTAACCCTGCAGGTATTTGGGGGGTGCTTTGTTCTGGTGGTCAAGATAGCAGGATAAACCACCATCTGAGTAGGGGGATCATGATTTTTCTTCCACGCTGGGATACAGCTGAGAATAGAAAGAATTACCCTGGGATGGCAGGAGTTACCCGGCCTGTGCGCAGCGAGCGGCATGTTGGCGCTGCTGGTGCTGGTGCGTGGGGGATGGTTTTCTGGGGGCAGTAGGGCTGTCCACACCGAGCCAGGCTGCGCTGCGCGGAAGACGTCTCCTTCCATCTCCCAGCAGGCTCGCGAGGGGAGTGTATCTTCCCAGGGCCCCAGGGGAGGAAACCCGGACCAGGCCGGAGAGGCGAGGCCTTTCTGTTGCTTGCTCTCGTGTCTGCCAGTCCCCCCCACCAGTGCCCAGCCAGCAGGGAGACGCACTCCAGCCCGGGACTGAATTAGGGAGCTGCTGTGTTCCCGCAGGCTGCAGAGGCAGGGAGCGCTAATCTCATTTGAGCCTCCAGGGACTTCTGAAAGCTTTTAGGAAGCAGCCCCAAGGTCCTCCAGAATCCGGGCAGCACACCCATTTTAGAAGCTGAGGCACGGGGATGAAGCACCCCTTCAGCATCTCACTAAGTCAGGGTCGGAGTCGGGGAGCAATCCAGCAAGCAAAAGCCTCCAGAACTTTCCAGAACTTTGCCCAAATGGTCATGTTTCTCAAAAATACAAAATGTTTTGACTGCTGAGGGCCTTCTTGGGGGGGGGGGGTCCGTTGTTTTAGGCCTAGGGGAGTAATTTTCTTGTGTGTGCAGGTTTTGAGCTGCTGTGACTGATCTTAAGCAGTGTTCCATTTGTGGGCACTGTAGCCGCACTGTTTCCAGGCACCACGGGAGAGCAGCTCGAGGAGGCCTCCCTGCCGAGCCTGGTGGGAATCAGTCACTTATTTCAGACAGACTGGCAGATGGGGAGCAGGGGAGGCCCTGTGCGTGTCCTAAAGGGTTCAGGTGGCTGAGGCAGGTGGGGCCTTCTCGCAGCTCCTGGAGCCTGCGGTGACCCTCTTCTGGGTCACACAGCACTTGCTTGGGCGCGTTCAGCTGCGGGGTCCCGGCTCTAGGGGCTGGATAGCCAACTGGTGCCCGGCCGTCTGTCTCCTGAAAGCTGTGAGGATGAAGACTGGCAGCTGTCTTTGTTTGGTTTTGGTTTTGATTTAAAGATGATAAGCCGGAAAGCAGCTTCACATGTTTCCATTAGGAACCAAGACGTAGAACAGAAAGACCACATCAAGGCTGTGCTTCAGACTCGAGGAGAGGTCCCGGGTGCCCTTCGGGTCGATCAGAGCACATTTGAGGTCAAGGCGCTTGTGCCACTCCAACATCGAGGTGTCAGTGGGCGGCTGACACGGAGGGGAAGCACAGGCCTGCCTGCTTCTGTGTGGGTGTGCTGGAACGGCCCAAGCTTCGGGAGCAAGTGCCGCGGTGACGGCGAGGGGCAAGCGTAGTCTTTGTGGAAGAGAAAGAAGCACAAGCTGTAGCAAAAAGGTCCCACTGAACCTTCACAACCCTCCAGCCCTTCCACCTTCCCCCCGCCTAGAGCCACTCTGCTGACATGTAAGAAACAACCTTAATTTGTGGCTGTTGGCAAAATGTAGGCACTCAGTTCTTTTGAGCCAACAGTGGAAGGGGTCAGCAGTATTTAAGCGGCAGCCGTGGGTAAGGAAGAGCACGGGACCTGGTGAAAGACTGTGGCTGGACATGCATCCATCTTTTTCTGGGTTAGCCAGAAGACTGCAGCTGGCCGATTTGGAAATTTCAGGTACATATGTCCCGTCTCCTTAGATCAGATTTAGAATCCAGTCTACAGAGGGCTCTTAACCACGTAAGAAAGCTGTTTTAAAAATCAAGCTTGGCTGTGTGTCCCTGGGATGTCAGGACACCTGTGTTCATTCCCCTCCTTCCAGAGCCCCGAGGCCCATGGTGGGCCCAGGACTGGCTTCAGGGTGGTGTGGGGAGCAGCTCTGCTCTTGGGGAGGCTCACAGAGTCACCTGGACGCAGGCCCTACTTTGCCCAGGACAACATTCTGCGGAGCTCGAGCGGAATGTGCTTTCATATAAACAGTCAAGTGCTCTAGGGGGTTTGGAGCGGAAAGAAATGAGAGAGCCCATTTTTTACAGCCAGAGAGTAGCTTGGAAAAGGGCCAGAGGGTGTAGTGGAGCCCAGGGTCTTCCCAGGAAGTCAGCTGACTGAGGGCTGCAAGTCACATCTGCCCACAGCTGTCCTTTTTCCCGGCCACACCCTGATGGGGATCTGGTGACTTGCAGGTGTCCTAATCCTGTTTGGGGCCCTCTTCCCTCACAGTAAGGACTTTCTGTCCTTTCCCTCTGGTTTTTAAGGGGGAAAACCCCCCACAGAATTGAGAAAAGGGAAATGTTTGTTCAAAAGAGGGGAAGTGAAAGCTGGTGGTGTTTTCGTGCTGAGGCCACGAGTGGGACCGTGACTGGCTTGGTAACAGCAGAGCTCGTGCCTTAAACCATTTGTGCTTAGTTTGTCCTGTTTCAGGATGCATGTGGATGTGGACAGAAAGGAAGAGGTGGTGTCCACTGGAATGCAGGGGCATCTCTCTGTCCCCATAGGAGGAGAAATTTGATTCCGTATTCTCTGGGATCTCAACAGCCCCCGGACCCTCAGAAGGGAGAGGTCCATTGGAAGATTGATTGGGGTTAAAATCTCAGTTTTAATTGGGGCTTTTTGTGACGTGGAGGTATTTTGGGCGGGTTTGAGTGAACTGGACTTGTCTGGCACGGACCGCAAGTGGGGAAAGGAGAGGAGAGAGGGAGGAGGCGAAGGGTGGGGCCTTTGCTGCCTTCTGACTGGCAGGCACCCTCCTTTCACTCTGGACTTCCACCCGGGGACACGAGTGGTCACTAGCCCCATTTTACAGGTGGTGAGACTGAGGCTCAGTGAAGGCGGGTACACAGTTGGGAAGTAAGTGGAATCCAGGTCTCCTGACTCCAAGCCCCACTCTCATCCTCTCCAGCGGCTCCCGCGGCTGTTGACCACTTGCACTCCAGCCCGGATGCTCTCCTGTGACGCTGCGGCCCCGGCGGGCGGGCTGCGGCCGCAGGGAAGGCCCCGTGACCAGACTGGAGTGGGGGTTCACACTGCGCCCTGACCGCAGGCTCGTGGGCCCGGTGCTCGCCGAGGCCAGGGGTGCGCAGGGAGGACGGGTGACAGGAGCCATGGAGCAGGAAAGGAGGGCGGGGCGTGGGGCAGTGGTCAGCACGGCAACTGAGAACCACCTGGGAGCTGCCCGCGTTCCCCGCCCCCGCGAAACCAGAGAATCCTTCCCCCTTTTTATTGGCTGCGCCATGCATCTTGCGGGATGCCAGTTCCCGGACCAGGGGTGACCAGGGATCGAACCCAGGCCCTCGGCAGTGAAAGTGCCGAGAGCTAACCACCGGACCGCCAGGGAATTCCCGACCCCAGACAGATCTGTGCAGTCCGCTTGCGTGGAAGAGCCCCATGCTCCACGTGAGCGGCCGGCTGAGCCCGCAGGGGCCCTGGGGACGCTCCTGTTTGACACACAGGGAACGTTCTGCGCGGATGGCCTCTGGTTTCCTGAGGACCCTGCCACGTTCCTGACACCGGGACAGGTAGTGGTGAGAGCCGAGGGTGGCGGCCCTTCCAGGTGCGATTCTGACGGGCCCATCGGCCAGGCCTCCACCTGCCAGGGGGGTCCGGACGCCCACGTGTGGGGAACACACCTCCCATCTTGGAGCGGTGTTAAGACGCCAGGGGTAAGTCAGGGTGTCGATACAAAGGAACCCTCTGCTTTGCGTCTCTGCCCAGAAGACTTTTAAAAGAGGCCCCAGAGAGCTCTGGCGCCCCTCCTGCCACACGCGGACACGGCAAGACGTTTCCTAACAGTCTGGAGGCTCCTGACACGGGGTCACTGAGCACCAGCTTCCCCATGAGTCACTGAAAATGGGAAGGTTAAGCATTCTGAGCAGAAAGTCACTGGGGAGAAGGCATCTGATTGGAAGCAGCATTTGGGGGCTCATCAGAACAAGTGTTCTTTCAGTTGGGTGGCTCTGGGTCTTTGGTAGCACCAGCTATTATTCTTCCTTAAAAAAAACCCCCACAAATATAACGTGCTCATTTACAATATAAATATATATATATATATATATATATATATATATATAACATGCTCATTTAAAAAAAAAGGCGGCTATATAGTGAAAATCAGTTTCTTGGGACTTGTGTATGTTTTTCTCAACGTTTTCCACGAGTGACAGGGATAAACATGTACGTGGCTTGATGGGCTCACACTTGCCATGACTCACCTGCTGCTTTGCTCTCCTTCACTTACTGTCTATTTTGGTCTTTTTTATCAGTACAGTGTGATTCACTTCAACTAGTTCATTTCTTAATGGCTGCTTATGTATTCTATTATTTAAGCGTTTACCACAGCTGTTACAGTTAATGTTATTAGATGCTTTCTTTCCGGTCTTTTGCGAACACCGAGAATGTTTAGTGAACACCCGTGTACCGGTATCTTTCGTCTTGAGGCTTGTGGGATAAATTTCTAAATGTCAAACTGCTGAGTCAAAGGGCATGCAGTGAGGAGAACTGATAGAGGTTGGGTCACACCTGCCACTGGGTGTTCCTCAGCGTCCGCATCTGTTTCCCTGCACATCTAACCCCAGCTGAAAACTCTCCAACCCTGCAACCTTCGCCAGTCTGGAAGGTACATACCTCTTTGCTGAGCATCTTTAAGTATCTGTTGGCCTTCTATAGTTTTTTCTGTACATTTACTGTGTATATCTTCTGGCCGTTTTTCTGAGTCCTTTGCGTATTAGGGAAACGGAGCCCTAAGTATTTGTAAGGACTGTTTTTTGTCCATTTGTCACTTTGTATTTTGTTTTTTCTAGAAGAAGAGAGGCTTTATTTTCATGTAATCGTTTTCCTCTTTAAGATTCTGTTTTATGTTAATCTTAGGCATTCCTCACGCCAATGTTACATTTTTAAAAGTGCCCTTATTTTCTTCATACAACTTCTGTTTTTATTCAAGATCTTTGTTCCATGTAGCACTTTTTGTATAGTAAGGACTTGAGGGTAAAGATTGAGTCTTTTTTTTCTTTTTTCCAAAATGCACAGCCAGTTGTGCAGGCACCATCCACCAAGATGTGCCATTTCCTCCCTCGTAGGATGTGCTTCCGAACGGCCTGTTTAGTTGATGCAGCTCTTCCTGGGCTGGCGTCACCCAGGGTTTATCATACGTTTCCCACCCCAGACCTTCAGGCCTCCATCACTGTTCTTTTCCAGAACCGTCTGGCTATCTTCACACGTGGATTCCTCCAAGTGAATTGTTGCTTAAGCAACAGTTAAGTTAGGTTTTCCCTTGAATATAATTCACTGTGTGGAAGGCAGCATGTTCGGTGCTGTCACCTACGTCATCTTCGTGTACCCCTCACAAAACCCTGTGACCTGAGGAGGTGACCCAGTGACCCTGCTGTGCCAGCCCCTGAGGTCAGGGACAGGAGGGCCCAGCACACACACACGCGCGTGCGCGCGCACACACACACGCACACGCTCGCACACACACACACACACACACACACACACGCTCGCTGAGTGGGCATCTCACGAGGCCCCGCAGTGCTGTGGCGCCCAGGTCACATTTCTTGCCCTCATCAGAGCTTCTTGCCTAAGAGCGTGCCTCAGAGGCTGAGCTGGAAGTTGGCAGTCTCCTGACCTGCAGGCCAATCCAAGAGCTGAGGCCTTGGTGGTGATGGGATGGCTTCCCTTCTCGGGAGCCCCGTCTCTGAAACTGGAAGCAGAGCCCTTGGCTGACTGGAAAAGCCCCGGACAGTCCCGGTAGACCTGTACTGCCGGCCAAACCAGCTCTGCTTCCCGGCTCTCGAGGCAGCACGTGCAGGGCTGGAGGTGGGCTTGTGTTTGCTTGTCTGGTGTCCAGAATGTGGCTCATGAGATTTATCTTTTCTTGTGTTTTTCTTATCCCACTGGTCTTCCACTTGAGACATGATCACAGGAAAAGGCTGTTTATTACTTGGGAGAAGTCACAAACTTTGTTCCAGGAACCCATGGAGAGGCAGGTTGGCCATAGTGGGGAGGGCACTGGATTCGACTTTGCCTGAAGATCCGGGTTTGTCCATTTGTTTGGGAGGGACTTGTTGGAACTGCTTGTCACCTGGGCCCTGGGGTGGGTTCTGACGGATAGCAGAGCGGCCTCGGCCCCGACCTCACAGCTCACAAGATAGTTGATCCACAAACCATGCAGTGACCAGCATCATTTCAGACTGTGAGCCCTGCCCTGGCCCTGCAGCAGCTCTAGAGACCGGGTGACACGGTGTCCTGCCGGCATCCGAGGGGGCCTCACACACACAGCACAGCCCTTTCTTGGCTTTCTCTCTCGTGCATGCTCCCAGCCAGCTGGAGGGGGAGCACACAGTCTGTCTTAGCCATTCAGGCCGCTACAACAGAATGCTACAGATGGTGCCTTCCAAGCAAACTTACTGCTCACGGTTCTGGAGACTGGGAGCCCCAGATCAGGGGCCAGCATCGTCCAGTGAGGACCCCCTGCGTGGTCAGACTTCCCTGTGTCCGCACATGGAGGAAGGGGCCAGGGAGCTCTGTAGGGTCTCTTTTATAATAAGGGCACTAATGCCATTCATGAGGGCTCCACCCTTGTGACCTCATCATTCCCCAAAGGCCCCACGTCCTAACACCATCACCTTGGGGGGTAGGATTTCAACTTGAATTTGGGGGTGTGGGACACAAACATGAGTCCGTTTCACAGTCCTGCATGCTGTGGGCATGGGCTGGGACTTTGAGACAAGGCCTGAGAGCACATGGGTACCGAGGCTTGAAGGCGCTCTGCTGACACCTCATCTCCAGAAGAGGAAACTGAGGAGCACAAGGGGTCAGATGGTAGAGCCAGGACGGAATGGGATCCCTCTGACCACTGGCTTGTTTGTGGCCCCAGAACAGGGCTACCTGAGGTGACATCTTGTGTGTGTCAAGCACCTGAACTGAGGGAAGAAGCATCCTGATGTCTTGTGTCCTTTCCTTTCCAGGTTAATCTAGGATCCAGTTTCCAAAATGTGGCGGCTCTTGGCCACACTCAGCTGCCTGGTGGTGCTGACCAGTGCCCGGAGCAATGTGCATTTCCCGCCTCTGTCAGATGAGCTGGTCAACTTCGTTAACAAGCAAAACACTACGTGGAAGGTGGGCTGGGGGCCCCTTCTGTATACTCTGACTCCCGAGGGAGGGGCTGCAGCTGTGGCCCATGGGACAGTGTGTCCTAGACAGTTGATCTGATTCATAGACCTGGCCACTGGCGCACTGCCCTATCCCCTTCCCTCGTGTGTGTGTTGTCTGTGTGTGAGAGTGTGTGAAGGCGCATGGGGGTAAACCAGCTCTGGAAGAGTTCACCACCAGGTAGACACTGTAACCCCACCGTGGTAGGTATCACAGCCCATCAGTAACACCAACTCCGTGATTGTGCCCAGCCCTGAGGCCCGAGGCAACAGGAACAGGGGGATGAGGAATAAGCCACGTTCAGGGCAGTGGAGGGTCTCTCGTGACGTCAGCAAATGGTACAGCTTGGAGGAGATACCCACTGGTCTGAGAGCTGCCCACTGCCCGTGCGGTCACTCTGGGCTGCTCCCCGCCTGCTCTGCAGATGCCTGTCTTAATCCGTTCAGACCGCTGTAACAAAAGTGTGTGGATCAGTGCTTGTGAACAGGAATGTATTGCTTGCAGTTCTGGAGGCTGGAGGTCCAAGATCAGGGTGTTGGCATGGTCAGGTTCTGGTGGGGGCCCTCTTCCAGGTTGCAGGTGGCTGACTTCTTGTTGTGCCCTCACTTGGCCTGAGGGGTAAGCTAGCTCTCTGGAGGCTGGAGGTCCAAGATCAGGGTGTTGGCATGGTCAGGTTCTGGTGGGGGCCCTCTTCCAGGTTGCAGGTGGCTGACTTCTTGTTGTGCCCTCACTTGGCCTGAGGGGTAAGCTAGCTCTCTGGAGTCTCCTTATAAAAGGGCACTGATCCCATTCATGGGGGCTCCACCCTCATGACCTAAGCACCTCCAGAGGCCCCACTTCTTAACACCATCACATTGAGGTTAGGTTGCAACATGAATTCTGGGGGGGGACACAGACATTTGTTCTGTAGCAGTGCCCCAGCCCCCTTGCTCTGCGGAGGTGGAGGGGACCCCTGGCCTTGCCAGGGCTTGTGTGGGTGGTATGCATGCTCCACCCCATCTCTGGAAACATCCCCACCCCCCCCCGCCGCCCCGTGTTGGTGGGTGACTGCTGTGGGTGCGGCTGTCTTCCAGGCTGGACACAACTTCTACAACGTGGACCTGAGCTACGTGAAGAAGCTGTGTGGCACCTTCCTGGGCGGGCCCAAGCTGCCCCAGAGGTGAGTGCCCACTACTGGGGAGGACGCACGGCTACACCAGCACCACTGCCATGGGAGCAGAGATGCTTGGCACAGAGGGAAGGGGGAGGCAAGAAGGCTTCCCTGGCATCCGTAGGCCTCACTGCCCCCAGAGCTGCAGGGACTCTGCCTGAGGTACAGGGCCTAGCCACCAATGCCAGAGTTTCCTACGGTGCTTCTCCAGGCGTCCCCGCCACAGTGGGAAAGGCCCCAGGTCTGGGTCTCCAAGATCTGAATGGACCCAATCTTGAATAATTTAAGGAAAATCTAAGAAAAACCATATGATCTGCCATTAATGTTTATTTTTTCTAGAAAAGTCTGCAGTTTCTATTTTCATGTAGATATTACTCTTGAAGGAAGTGTTAGAAAAATCTAACGGTGAGGATGGGATAGTTACGTTATGGGGACCGTTACACAGTTGCGAAGGTATTTAAAAAATGATGAACCTGGGCAGATGTTTGATTCGGGGTCGGGTTGGGGAAGCAAGAGATACAATTATCTGGACCCTGTGGCGAAAACTCCTCAAAAATATCCATAAAATGGGTGTAGAAAGAAACGTACAGGATGGTAAGTTACGTGGAGCAGTAGAACCTATTTTGTTTTATAAAATTCCAAGGGGGGAATTCCCTGGCGGTCCGGTGGTTAGGACTCCACGCTCTCACTGCTGAGGGCCCGGGTTCGATCCCTGGTCGGGGAACTAAGATCCTGCAAGCCGCACGGCACAGCCAAAAAAAAAAAAAAAGTGTTTAAATAAATAAATAACATTCCAAGGGGACACCCTTGCATACACCCTCCTTTGCATATCCTTGTGCCTCTTCCCTTCTAGGTGATGGCAGTCAGCTGGCTTTGCGGGGATGGGAGAGTGGGTTTTAAGGTGACAGCTTGTGACGGAGACCTTCCTTTTTCCAGAGCTGCATTTGCTGAGGGCATGGTTCTGCCTGAAAGCTTCGATGCCCGGGAACAGTGGCCAAACTGCCCGACCATCAGAGAGATCAGAGACCAGGGTTCCTGCGGCTCCTGCTGGGTGAGGCCCCTGCTGGCCGGGAGGGCTGGGGCCAGGGGACGGGTGGGGTGGGAGAGACCAGGGGAGTTGAGGTTAGACTAGCTGTGACTAGGCAAGTCACAGAAGGGTTCCCGAGTCTCGGTCTCCACCAGTATAAAAACAAGAAGGATCCCTAAGGTCGTGAATCATTGCAGGACCAGGCGGAAGAATCAGTACGTGCAGAATGCCCTGTACAGGGCGTGTCCCACGTATGGGTTGTGAAGCAGTTTTTATTTCTGTTCGACACACTGTCCCAGGCCATCAGCAAGTACCATTAACTTTGAAGAAGCATCCCCTCTGTATCAATGAGCTCTCTTAATTGTGTTTGTTTGGTAAAATACACATGACATGTGGCGTTGGGTCCATTCAGGTTGCTGTGCAGGTATCACCACCTCCGTCCACAGAGCTCTTCATCGTGCAGAACTGAGACTCTGTCCCCACGAAACACTAACTCCCATTCCCCTCTCCCTGACCCTCAGCAACCACTCTTCTGCTTTCTGTCTCTTGTGGTTTTTCTTTTTTTAAATCAGTGAATCCGTGTATGCCAGGGTAACTCGCAGGCCGGGATCGGGATGAGGGGTGTGAGTGGGGGCGGCAGTCCGGAAGCACGTGCAGTCGCCTTCTGCACTGCTGAGGAGCCCCTGGGACAGTTCCGTAGCTCACCCAGGGTATGGGGCGTAGGTGGGTGCTTGGAAAGGGAAAGTGCATTCTTAAGATTCATGAATGGGTAACTAGCCTGTTTCACGGGTACCAGGAATATGTCAGCGAAGGTTTTCATCATTGTTTGGGGACTAACAGAACACAGAGGCTACCAGGTCCTAGTGATTATTAAAATCTAGTGAATACTAAAGCCTTTGATGACACAGAAGTGATTGACTGCGCCGTGCAGCCCTGGGTGGGGTCAGCAGAAGGACCGGAGGAGCTGCAGGGGCCACGGTGGAATCGGTTACGCTAACAGCTGTGTGCTCCACCCCTGACGGGTTTTTTGTTTTTTCTTATTTTTGGCTGTGTTGGGTCTTCGTTTCTGTGCGAGGGCTTTCTCTAGTTGCGGCGAGCGGGGGCCACTCTTCATCGCGGTGCGCGGGCCTCTCACTGTCGTGGCCTCTCTTGTTGCGGAGCACAGGCTCCAGACGCGCAGGCTCAGTAGTTGCGGCTCACGGGCCCAGCTGCTCCGCGGCATGTGGGACCCTCCCAGACCAAGGCTCGAACCCGTGTCCCCTGCATTGGCAGGCAGATTCCCAACCACTGCGCCACCAGGGAAGCCCTTTTTTTTTTGGTTTTGTCTCACGATTTTAACTAGTCTGGGTACCTCATACGTAAGTAGAATCGTACAGTATTCGTCCTTCGTACAAGCTATATTTTTATGTCAGAAACCAAAGACCGCATGTTTCAGCAGCAAACTGAATGCCCAGGTAGAGGTTTGGGGTGGATTGCTCTCTTGCTTTAATGCCCAGCTCGAGCACCAGGCCCCTCCGCTGCCGTGGAGAGGGGCCAGCCGCCAGGAGGGCGAGGGGTGCCCGACGTCGCCCCCCGGGTGGAGGCTGGAGGGCCCGCAGTGCAGGATGGGGCTCAGCGCGCCGGTTCTTGCAGGCGTTCGGGGCTGTGGAAGCCATCTCTGACCGGCTCTGCATCCGCAGCAACGGGCGTGTCAGCGTGGAGGTGTCCGCCGAGGACATGCTGACCTGCTGTGGCGACGAGTGTGGGGATGGGTGAGTCGGAGCCCCTCAGCAGACCCGCGGGTGGGCGCTGGCCGGGGAGCTCCCTCAGGCAGGACGCCGCCTCTGCTGAGACACGATGGGGACCCGGGGCGTCGGAAGCCAGGCCGGCCGCGCAGAGCTGGGTGTGGGCCGTGGGTCCAGGCCAGACACATGTTCTCGGCACAGGCGGCGTGGCTCCTGGGTTTTGTCGTGCTGGTTCCCCTTTCCTGCTTGAGGAAATGTAGTGGTCTGGGGCCTGTCTCCTTCCCTGTAATTCAGGGTGATGGGCTCCCAGGTAAGCCACATGAGTAACCAGATCCCTGTCTTCTGCCAACTCTGCCCTTGGTTCTGCAACAGCAGTTCTCAGATGCGGCTGCGGATTGGCAATACCTGGGAGTTTAAAAAAAAAGAAGTGCCCAGGTCTCACCCCACGGCAATGAAGTGGGAGTCCCTGGCATTGGTGTTTTGTAAGAGCCCCAGGGGATTCTAAGGTACTGCCCTTCGAGAACGCTGTCTAGACAGAAGACAGAGCCTGGTGTGGATGTGATTATGAAAGTACTTCTGTCTCCTGGGGGATCTTTGTGGGCAGGCCTGGGGGAGTCCCTGCAAGAAGTGACTGTCGGGAGGATGAATGGGGCGTCTGGGGATCTGGGAGAACTGTTGGGCCAGTTGCTGAAGGCAGTGGTGGTGCACCAGGCTGTGGTGTGGGAGCAGCGAGAACCACTCGCCATGAGTTTAACCAGTGGTTCTTTTCTCAGCTGTAATGGCGGCTTCCCCTCTGGAGCCTGGAACTTCTGGACGAAACATGGCCTGGTGTCTGGGGGCCTCTATAACTCACATGTGGGTGAGTGTCTGCCCTCAGCCCCCATCTGGCCAGATGGATTTTATATGCAGGAATAATAGTGGTCTCACTTTCCCATATAAAGTAGAGGTTAAGGGTTGAGGGCAGGAATGCTGGGCTGAAGCTTCAGGTAGAAAGACAAGGCAGCCTTGTGTACGGCGGAGTTAGCAACAGGAGCACGAAGGTGTCAGTGCCGCAGGCTTGAGGGTGACTTCTGTTCCCGCGAGCCGTCGCCCCGATTCTTCTCTCGGGCCTCAAGGGGCCTTTGCGGGGCTTTCTCCTGACACCTACCTTTGTCCTTGGCCCTCCAGGTTGTAGGCCCTACTCCATCCCCCCCTGCGAGCACCACGTGAACGGCTCCCGGCCCCCGTGCACGGGGGAGGGCGACACCCCCAAGTGCAGCAAGATCTGTGAGCCCGGCTACACCCCGTCCTACAAAGAAGACAAGCGCTTTGGTAAGCGGGGCGGGCGACCCAGCGCACCGGCCGGGGGAAGCCGAGGAGGGAGGGCCAGGGCTGTGGGGTCTTAGGTCAGGAACACAGGATGGAGCCTGTCTTACGGGAGGGGGCAGCGCACTGCCTTCTCTGCCCGTCTCCACCCTGAAGTCTGCGGGAATGGTGCCTTCGACCTTCAGCCTTGGAAGGAAGAGACCAAAGCCCTCACTTCATGGGGGAGTCGTCTGCCCTAGAATCCTTCTGGGGGCCGCCTGCCCTGCTTCCAGGGCCTCAGGCTCACTGCGCACACGCGCCGGGCCAGCCCCGTGCATCAGTGAGTGACTGACCGACCCTCTGTGGGAGGCGCCCTGCCCCACTTGGCCGGTTCCTTTGCAGGATGCAGTTCCTACAGCGTCTCCGGTAGCGAGAAGGAGATCATGGCAGAGATCTACAAAAACGGCCCAGTCGAGGGGGCCTTCTCCGTGTATTCGGACTTCCTGCTGTACAAGTCTGGTGTGTCTCGACCCCTGGTGGCAGCTGGCGGAGGAGGGAGATCTGGGTTCCCGGCTGGCGGGACCTCCTGGGTGGGAGGCGGGCCTCCAGGGGGAGGCGGTGCCACATGCCCCTGGCCGCTCCTTGGCTGGTGGTAGAGCTCTCGGCAGCTTCCTGCCTGCCCTGTCCTCTGGCTCCCCCTGGCATCTCCGGAGGTTTCCTGTATGGCCAATCCCTACTCCTCCCGGAAAGGCCAGCTCAAATATCTCCTCGGGGAGCCTTTCTATCCCCGCCTCCACCCACCTCCATGGCTTCCTCATCGCATTCACGTTGTAACGGTAGGTTTCCTCCTTCATCTTTGTCTTGGCAGAGTCTAAGCATCATGCCCAGCACCCAGTGGATGAGGAAAGAGGGAGCACCTTGCTGTGGGGATTCAAACGGCCGGGGACAGGATGGTCCCCGCCTGAGAGCTGTCTTAGAAATCCCCCTTTCCAGACGAACAGTCTGTGCTGAGGGCTTCTGTCTCATTTTATATGCTGCTAGATCGAAAACTCCCAAGCTCTCCAGTCTTATAGAAAAAAAAAAACCAAGGTGCCTGGCAAGAAAAAAATGATAAAGTTGGGCAGTTCTTAACACAGTCTCCCCCAATATTATATGAGAGGACGCGTTTCCAGTTTGACGGAGTGATTCACCAGTGAGGCGGCAGCCTGGGGGCCCTCAGAGCACCTTAGCCAGCATCTTTCTGGCAGCTGCCAGCCCAGCCCCTCTCTCACAGCACCTCTGCAGGGTGTGCCCCAGAGCAGCAGTTTAAAACTAAGCCACGGAACCCTTTCGACAAATCATTACGTGAAGTCCCTGTAGGTAACACAGCTAACTGTTGGTATTTTTATTCGAATTTACAACTTTAGTTTTAAAGGCAACCAACCAGCACATTTGATTGGCCTCCATCTTAATATTTACCCCCCTATATTCGAGTGCGTTAGGCTTTCAAAAATAAGTAATTCCCAAACGTTGCGGGAAGCCCCGGAGCCTTCGCGGGGAACGCCAGGGCCCACGCTTTCCTCCGGCCTGTCTGTCCTGCCTGGGGTGACCAGCCGAGCTGCAGGGGTGCTGTGGCAGATGCGGCGGCCGCCCGGTCTCGGTCTGACCGCTTTCTCCTTTCCCAGGGGTGTACCAGCACGTCACAGGAGAGATGATGGGGGGCCACGCCATCCGCATCCTGGGCTGGGGAGTGGAGAACGGCACCCCCTACTGGCTGGTCGGCAACTCCTGGAACACCGACTGGGGTGACAGTGGTGAGCGCAGCCCCTTGCTGCTAAGAGCAGGGCCCCCTGAGCCAGGGCACAGCGGGCGTCTTGTCCTGGGCTCCACGAGGGCAGCCTCTGGCCCCGAGAGGGTGTGTGCTCGGCCCGGGCCCCCAGGGCACCAGGTGCAGGGGCCGGATGCGGGGCTGGGCTGCGGGGTGAACGGAAGCCAGCCGAGCACCTTGTGGGCCGGCTGGTGACAGCCTTGGGGCTGGTCTGTGACTTCCGCTTCCCCATCTTTCAGGGGTGGGTCTGGATATGTCGGCAAAGGTTGAAAGCCAAGCACAGTTTAAGGGCGTCTTACTTCTGCTCTCTAGGCTTCTTTAAAATCCTCAGAGGACAGGATCACTGTGGAATCGAATCGGAAATTGTGGCTGGAATCCCATGCATTCGTCAGTACTAGAAGATGATGTAGCCTCCTGTGGGCCTGTCCGCCGGCCCTGGGCCAGTTTTTCCCTAAATACCGCCATTCAGACTGGGGATGAGATGGGGGGGTAGGAATGTCTGTCGTCTTTTATTCTTTGAGTTAGGATGAGATACAAGGGTTTTTAGCCAGGGCCTGAAGGACTGGGTCAGGCCAAGCCTCATGTCTGCCATCCGCACTGTCTTCCAAGGAGACGCAGCCAAGGCCAGCCCAGTGGACGGACTGCCGTCATGACACAAGCACTTAGGCACATATCATTGCCGCCGCAGCAGAGCAAGCCTCTCCCGTAGACCAGCTGTGTAGCGCCTGCTGCCCCCGCCTTTGCACCACCAGGGATGGTGGGATTGTAGTTTCCCAAAGGAGTGGAAAGCAGAGCTCTCCTAGCTCGATGGAGTCCCACCCAAGCAGGCGGCTTTCTAGATCCGGCGTAGGTTGAGAAGAGATAGATAGTGGGGCAGCCCTTCGGAGAAAGCCACGCTCTCCCAGGGCCCCTGCATCTGTGGAGGTCTGCAGTGCTGCTGACCCTCTCTGGGCTTGTCCTTGGCATGATTCTTAGGTTTTCTGTTTCGTGCTCCTCGGCTGATCATGTGACTGAGAGTCTACTAGTTGGAAGAGCTGTAGGAGCTGTACAGATTGTCTCCTTCAAACTCGGTGGTTGAGGTTTCTCTGACCTGCTGCCCTCTGATACCACAGCGAAACTAGTTTGGGGAGAAGCCGGCTTTTACTGTTTTAAAATCACTGCTTCACCCTGTTAATATAACAAAGAAAGGAATGACTGCCAATAAAATGCCTCTCCTTCAATGTGAAGTCTGCGTCCTGGTGCCATCTGGAAGATTGTTTGTCACTGTCTGTAGACTTTCAGCTGCTGTCTCTCCTCCTCCCCCAGAAGGAATCGTGTTCCCATGGATCTGGGTGCCCTTGAACCTCTAACCAGGGATATCTTGCCTGGGTTGAGTGGAACAAAATAAATACCTAATTTTTTAACTTCACTGCTGCAGCCATACTTTCAAACCACAGCACCTCCTCTCCTTGCTTTTCCGTCAGTCATTCTCATCAACCCTCTTCTGTAAATCGACCACCCCACACTGCCCCAAGCCTCGATGAGCTCTGTTCCTGCTTAATTAAAGAGGCAAGAACGCTTACCTCTGTTTTTATTTTACCACCTGCACAGCAGCAGTGACCTGCGGGTTCCTGCAGGCGTGGGGCGCTGCCGGTGTAGCCAGTCCTGCTGGAAGACCAGCTCCCCGGGTCGGGGCAGAGCCCGTGCGCGGTGTCAGGAGCTCCTGTCTCTCGGGATGCTGGTTAAGAGTTGCTGCTTCGCATCACCCTAATTACCCACACGCAACGGGACGACCCCAGTTCTCGAGGGAACAGGAGACTGTCAGAATCTCCACCTCTTCCCGCACCCCGGCCTGTCAATACCCCGTCATTTCCCTTCCACAGCTGGGGGTGGGGCCAGCTCTTCCCAGAAGCACAGGAGGTTTAACTTCCGATGTGCCCCAGAAATTAGGATCAGAACTACCTCAAAAACGCTCTTAAACACGTGGTGAACATTGCAGGAGAAACGTGAAACTCATAGTACTTACAGAATGTTTAACAAGGGTTAAAGCTACAAATTCATCATTGCGTTATCTGTACAATTCCAACTAGGATACATTCATAAGCTCAGTGAAGTTCTGACATGTTCTACCCACTCCCAAACTGAGTTGAGTAATTCTGTTTACTACTTTCTCCCATCCTCACCCGGAAGCCAGCAGAGATGCACTAAGTGAACCGAACTGGATCTCAGGGTATCTTCATGCTTGGCCTAAGGAGTCTTTGTGAGAAAACAGAAAGCAATGTTTATGATTGGGACTGATGTCACTTTAGTAAACAAATTACCCTACTACCACCACCTCATCGCCTCAGCTCAATTCAGTAGGTGGTAAGTTTTCCTTGGGTGCCTTCAAACAAGATGACAGTTGGAAGTGACAGCGCCTTTTCGTTCCTTACATGGAGAAAGGCGTATTTTTGTTCAGATTTAGAGGGGTGAGCAAAGGTAGTCCAACCCTTCCCATTCCTTCAATAGGCATCAGAAAGCTGTACGTCGGAGCCTCAGGAGGGGTCCTTGGACCAGCGGCGTTGCCATCTCCGAGGTTCTTGCAAGAAATGCACAATTTGGGGCCAGACCTGAATCTGCATCTGTAGTTAACAAAGACTCCAGGTGACTTACGTTCACGGTGGTTTGAGGAACGCCTTATAGCAGTGGTTCCCAAGCTGGTCTCCTGACCAGCAGCATTTGTGTCACCAGGGAACTTGTTAAAAATGCAGGTTTAGGGGCACCTCCCCAGATCCACTGAGAAAGCATGGTCCTAGCAATCTGGAACCTTCAAGCAGTTCACTAAAGTTTAAGAACCAGCCTTAGAGCTCTGTTTCCAAAACTAAGAATAACCTAGGGCTTCCCTGGTGGTTAAGAATACGCCTGCCAATGCAGGGGACACGGGTTTGAGCCCTGGTCCGGGAAGATCCCACATCCGGTGGAGCAACTAAGCCCGTGCGTCACAAGTACTGAAGCCCATGCTCCCTAGAGCCCATGCTCCACGACAAGAGAAGCCAACGCAATGAGAAGCCCACACGTAGCAACGAAGACCCAATGCAGCCGAAAATAAACTTTAAAAAAAGAATAACCTAGAATGCCTGTTAATTAGCAAATGTCTAGCCACCCCTCCTCCTCCCCCTACACCCCCAGCCGCAGAGAAGGGGCTCAGTAGATAGAAGAGTGGGGCTTCCAGGTAGTTGTTTCCCAGGGCAGGGTGTGGGTGTGTGTGCAGGTCTCAGCTAGGGCTCCAGAAAGTTCCCCAAATGGGGTTAGGCTCTGTTAAGTTTCTTGATTTAAAGCCCTGGATTCAGATGGGTCAGATATTCCTCTGAGGAAGACTTAAAATCCCCCACCGTGAGCAGGAGTCACGTACACTATGCCAAGGATGCTGTACATTTAATTACTTACCTTCAAAGTGTGGAGGAGACGGTGGGATTGCCAGATTCAGCAAATAAAAATACAGGATGCCAAATCAGATCTGAATTTCAGAAGTCATTTTTTAGTATAAATATGTCCTGTGCAGTATTTGGGACATAATTATACTAAAAAACCAGTTTATCCAAAATTCAAGTTTAACTGGGTATCCTGTATTATCTGGCAATTGCATTATAGAAAACATTTAGAAGGGAAATGTTCTTCCAAAGGAGTGGGCATGCGAGCTAAGACCTTTATAGCTTTACAGCTGGGAGGGACCTAAAAGATCATACAAACCACCAGAAGCTCAGAAAGCCCCACAGCCCACGGCTGAGCCAGAAGAGAAGCTTCCAACGCATCCACCTCAGACCAAGGCTCCTTCCGCCCGGTTGTCCCGTGTCCTACGTGAACTTCAGCAGAATAGATTTCAACACACAAATCTTAACACCTACCTTGGAATCGCAAACCAAGTTCTGATGCTTAAATTACTCACTGCCGAGTCTGGCTTAGAGCTGTGCTCTAAGTGGTAAGTGACTTTGGCTTCAATGTCACTGGTGACTGGTTCATCCAGGACTGAGTCTCGAACCAAAACAGTCCATGGTCAGACGGCAGCAGCGGCCCCACACGAGAAGAATCAGTGTAGGTACGTGTGTCACAGTGCAAACCCAACGTTACTGCTGGAACATAGCTCCTTCAGTGACTAAGTCACAACACAGAGAGCTGCAGCAAAAGAGGACTGCCTATACACTACACACCAAGAGCACAGCTTCGGGAAAGTACTTAACACCCTGCGACGGATTCTCAGCCTGAGGGGCTTTTTCAAACACCCCCTCTGAGCTGAGACTCTCAGGGAGTCAGTGGGTGGGCACAGCCCAAACCTCGGGGATGCTGGAGGGAAGAGGAAGGTGGACCACCGTGCTGGGGGAACTGGGCTGAGTGCCACTTGGCTTTCAAGCCAATCACCTGAAAACATCTTCCGCCTTTCTTGAGAAACAAACAGAAAAAAACCCCAAAGCTGAAAATACCCTCCGAATGCAATAAAATTTCTGAATGCAGCTAAGAGAATTAGCTAGAAGTAGAGCAGGCTGGCGGAGGTGATGGCCTTGCTCCCTTCCCGGCAGGCACAGCGCGGGGTGGGGATGCCAGGTCCCTGCTTCCCGGTGGCAGCAGTGGCCACCGTCCCTCAACCAGTAACTCCAGCCTGGAGTTCCGCACCTGCCACGCTCATCAGGCTTCAAGTGAACTGCCCTTGACAAATGCCGAGTAATTCAGTTCTTTATTATAAAAATCTCAGAAACGTCAGCCTTAACTGGAAACCAACCTGCTACGATGGGGCCAAAGGCAATCCTGAAACCTAAACTCCCTTTAAATGAGGAAATAATGCTAACCCCACCCAGAACTTACTTCCTAGCCTTCACGTGCAGAAGACAGTCTGCATCCTTAGGAAACAAGGGAATATTCCTAGAACTCTAAACATTTGCATCTACTACATTCAAGTCCACTGAAGAAAACAAAAGGATGAGAAAAACAGGAACAGAACAGAAAGAAAATGCACTTCACTTTCTACTAGGATAGGTATTCAAAGGTTGCTTCAAATTAAATACATTCAATTATAATTCTAGCCCGTATTCACACTAAGTATGATCTCTCTGCAGGCCCGGATGCAGCCCTGACTGTGACCCACAGCAGTGGACGCTCAGCCCTCAGTCACCCTGCCCAGGTGGGCACAGGTGAACACAGGCGGCCGAGGCTGAAGTGTCCTTTCCCTTTAAGCTTATCTTCACCGCATGTCACAGTTTCTAAAGGTCCAGGCCCACAGAGTTCTTTGAGGGATTAAAGCAGGAGGGAAAAGGGGGGAAGCCCACATCCGTCCCTGAAGAGAAGGTCAGCCCACCTCCCAGGTTGTCCAATCTCCCGCCCAAGCCCAGTCAGTGCTCTCCGGTCTGAACACAGCCCTCTGTGACCTGGGACAGGGCGCTCAGATACTGCCAGCTCAGGGCCACCAGGAGCATGACAAACGACAGGGAAATGGGTGAGTAGTGGCTCCGAGAGATGAGCTGACAGTTGGGAAGATTCTGTGTCCTGATCGTGGAGATGATCTGCCTTGTTTTAGCAGAACATGGGTCGGAGTTGGGGATTCTGTGATAAATCTGTGGAAGGAAGAGAAGAAAATAGTAAGTCCTGGGAACTTTATAAACATCTGTGTTCACTTCTTACTACAACCTGAAACAGCTAGGCATTTTATGCCCATTTTACCAATGAGAAAAACTGAGGCTCAGAGAACACAGAAGTAATAACCCAAAGTCACTCCACTAATAAGGCAGGATGTCAGCGGGGCCTGTGTGATCCCACGGGCCATCCCGGAGCAGCAGGGTGGCCCCCAAGAGCCCCACCCTCGGAACCTCGCAGAGCCACTGACGTCCACGTTGCTTGCTGAGGCTACAGCAGAGCCACACGGAGGAGGGAAACACACTGCACAGACCGGGCATGGGCACTCGGGAGAACGAGATGGGCTCAGAGGTGTGCGCGGCAGGCGAGAACAAAGCAGGGCCCCCGAGAGTCGCCCCGGAGGCCTCCCCGTCCCCGCACACCCTCCCCTCCCAAAGCTCCAGAATCCCTGCTGAACCCAGGCCTCCTCCCCACACCTGCAAACGCTGCTCCTGCTTAGGTTAGGCCCTCGCATCGGAGCTTTACCAGCCTCCAAATCGAGCTCCTGCCTCTGTGCTTGAACCCTAAAATCCACTCATCTGCCCCACCACGCGTCACCAAAGAGACCTACAAGCCCCTCTACGTGGCAGCCTTGGGGGCTCCCCACCCCCGGCCGGGCAAGGCCTGAGCTCCCGAGCGTGCCCCTGGCCCTGCCCAGGCCCCCGCGCACGCCAGTGACAGCTGCCTGCGATCGTCTTCCCTGTGCGACGCTGCCGCTTCCGTTCCCTCCCCGCTCACACCGTTCCCGCTGCCCCCGGGAACGCTCCTCCCACGTGCCGTCACCGGGCGGAGTCCCACCTCCACCCAAGTCTCGGCCTAGGCAGCTGTCTTCTACGGCACCCGGCCCGCATGCCCAGGTCAGGCCGAGGGCCCCCTCGGGTATATACTACCCCCCGTCGCCCACGCCGGGCCACCATCTGCGCGTCTCCCTAAATAGACCAAAGGCCTGAAGGCACCGCGGCTTCCTTGCCTTTCCATCTCCAGCCCAGCCCTGCGCCCAGCACACAGCAGGCCCTCGATCAACGTTTCCTGCCTCAAACCAACCAACCCAGAGGTCACTAACGAGGGAAGCGACAGGGACCTGAGCCCAGACGGAGGCAAAGCGGATGAAGAGGACGGAGCAGGCATTTATAAAATTATTATCTTCAATTTTCCATTACACAATGGGTATGTTTTTCCCACAAACGTTGTCTTATATTCTTGCCCCCCTCACCCTAAAAAGCACAGCTACAATTTAATGTAGCGAGGAAATAAAAGAACACGCTGACAGGAATACGCCAATGACATCTAACATCTAACACGATGAAGCACAGCTACAGAGAGAAGACCACATGGGGATGAAACTATAATTTCTTCTCAAAAATTTTAGATGATGGAATTAGGCTTATAAAAATAGGCAAAACAAAAATAAAGAAATCAGGGCTTCCCTGGTGGCGAAGTGGTTGAGAATCTGCCTGCCAATGCAGGGGACACGGGTTCGAGCCCTGGTCTGGGAAGATCCCACATGCCGCAGAGCAACTGGGCCCGTGAGCCACAACTACTGAGCCTGCGCGTCTGGAGCCTGTGCTCCGCAACAAGAGAGGCCGCGATAGTGAGAGGCCCGCGCACCGCGATGAAGAGTGGCCCCCGCTCGCTGCAACTAGAGAGAGCCCTCGCACAGAAACGAAGACCCAACACAGCCAAAAATAAATAAATAAATAAATTAAAAAAAAAAAAAAAAAAAATTCCCTTACATTATTCCCCCTCACTTTGTCTTTATAAGCCTATACATATAAACGTACAAACCGTCACATATTAATACATATATTAATGTAATAATGATATACTGGTGTAGTTCCTTTTATACCTCTTGCTACGCCCATATAAGCCTCTATACAAACACAAAATGTCATAAAGATGTATTATATATTATATGTACTATATATGATTATATATAATGTACAACTATATATGATTCTATATTATCCATATCAAATTATACACACAATTTTATTTAAAAATTAGGTTACAAACATATTGTTCTATAATTTGACTTCCTTCGCTCACACAATTTTTTATGGACATTTTTTAATGCTAGAACCCACAAAATAATGTCATTCTTTTTTTAAACACAAGCTGCATAGTATGAATGTACTACAATTTAATCAATTCACTCCCAACGAGGCATGAGGACAAAATGCTCCAATAAGCACTGCTGCACATTTTCTGGTTATTTTTTGTAGGTAAAGTTCCAGAAGTGCTCGGTCAGAGGGTAATGCACACAAAATTGTGACAAGTATGAAAGCATAACGAGAACAGCCAGGACGTGGAGATCCCGGAGGTGGGTTAGGGAGAACAGCCTCCAGATTACCTGGATTCCACGATTAGGTGAAAGGTAATGTCATCAGACAACAAAAAGAAGTTAATGACCAAGGCCTGAGCTGGAGCCATCAGGTCAGGCGTGAGGAGCACGTGGTGGGGGAAGAAGGAAGCCACGGCAGCAGATGAGGCAGCCGGAGAGCCCTTACGTGGTGAGAAAACACGAAAATCAAGAACGAACCCCAGCAAACACCAGCACCAGGAGCCAGAGGACAAAGGAGCGGGCAGAGGGGTTAAGAGATTGAACTGGGGTCAAGTGTCACAGAAGCCAAAAAAGGAAAGGGCTTCAAGGAGAGAGACCCACAGTGTCAAATGATACAGTGGGATCTGTGAAGAGTAAAGAAAGTGCTCGTGAGATTTGTGTGCTGGGGGGGTCATCAAATCACTTCGGTAAGAAAAGTTCTAATGACAAAGGTAGGAAACAAAAGTTACAATGAAGTAGGCTGAGAAAAAAAAAAGGGAATCAATACCATTAAGAACACCTGCCCTGGGACTTCCCTGGTGGTGCAGTGGTTAAGACTCAGCGCTCCCAATGCAGGGGGCCCAGGTTCAGTACCTGGTCCGGGAACTAGATCCCACGTGCATGCCACAACTAAGAGTTCGCATGCCACAACTAAGGGGCCCTTGAGCCCAATTAAGGAGCCCACCTGCCGCAACTAAGACCCAACGCAACCAATTAAATAAATAAATAAATATTAAAAAAAAGAAGAAGAAGAAGAACACCTGCCCTTTCAAGAAGCTTAGCTGTGAAGGAAAGGAGAAGCGGGGAGGCAGAGAGAGCTGAAGCCCAGGAGGAGTTAGGATGTGCCCGCTGTCTGCAGGGACTGACCTGAGCACAGATATACACCGAGAGGCAGGGGCGGGGGAGAAAGGCGGAGGAGCTCAGGCAAGAGGGCAGGAGGGAAAGAGTGCTTAGATGGGGGTCAGGACACAGACAAAAGTGCAGCGAGTTCAGACATCCAATCCCAAGTTCACAGCATCCAATCCCAAGTTCACAGCATCCAATCCTGAGTTCACAGCATCCACACCCAAATTCACAGCATCCAATTCCGCACTTGCTCACAGGGTTAAATGCACAGTTGGCTGAGAACGAGGTGGGGAGCTAGAGCCGTGCTCTTCAAACTGTGTTCACAGGCGCCACCTGGGCATCCTGCTATGGGCACATTCTGACTCAAGGACTGAAACGCTCACACGCCGGCAGGGGACACAGAAGCCGGGCGGAGGACCACACTCTGAGTCACAAGGACCCACAGGGACTGAGAGAACGGCGCCGTTCTAGACCGACCACAGCCAAAAGGGAAGCTCCAGCCGCTTGAAAAAGTTGGCCCTTGCCAAGGAATCATCTTCGGCAGAGAAGGAAATCAAAGTTTCTGGCTGTTTGCCTGAGCATTTGCTTCTGTCCCAGAATAGCTGGTTGAGCTTCTCACCAGCTGCCAGGTAGCCAAACTGGTTTCCAGCTGAGGCTGCGCCAGAGGATGAGGGCCTGAGGAGCAGCTCCCCCTGCTCAGAGGATCCGGCCTTCGCTCCACCTCGTCCTTTACACCTTAGAGTTGCAAGAGGAGAACTCTGAAGTCCCCTGCAGGTGCGTTACAGCTACAACCAGGGACCTGAGGGGTAAATGTCTTCCCGTCTTACTGCAAAGGACAGACATGCTCAGTGAGGAGACACAGGAGTAGAGTTAACCTCTGGCCACCAGCAAAATGCCTGACAACCTGGGGACTTCATACAAAAAGCCTTCATTTGAAACTGTATTGACAAAATGTCCTTGGGCTCCCCTGGTGGCGCAGTGGTTAACAATCCGCCTGCCAATGCAAGGGACACGGGTTCGAGCCCAGGTCCGGGAAGATCCCACATGCCACGGAGCAACTAAGCCTGTGCGCCACAACTACTGAGCCTGCGCTCTAGAGCCCGAGAGCCACAACTACTGAGCCCGCGTGCCACAACTACTGAAGCCTGTGCGCCACAACAAGAGAAGCCACCACAATGAGAAGCCCGTGCACTGCAACGAAGAGTAGCCCCCGCTCGCCGCAACTAGAGAAAGCCCACGCGCAGCAACGAAGACCAAATGCAGCCAAAAAAAAAAAAAAAAGTCTTTAAGGCTGATATTAAAACCATTATCACTTTCTATTACTTGAGACTTAGAAATTTTCAGTTTTTTGAGTCAAATCAACTTATTAGTATTTCCTCCAAAATACCCTGAGTTTCACTAGAGTAGCTTTATATACTTTAAAAAAATATATTCATTCATTTATTTGGCTGCGCCGGGTCTTAGTTGCGGCGTGTGGGATCTTCGTTGCCACGTGTGGGATCTTCGCTGCAGCATGCAGGATCTTTTGGTTGCGGCATGCGTGTGGGATCTAGTTCCCTGACCAGGGATCGAACCCGGGCTCCCTGGATTGGGACCGTGGAGTCTTAACCACTGGACCACCAGGGAAGTCCCTAGAGTAATTTTAAACAAAATAATTCATGCCCTAGATCAGAGGTCAGCAAACTTTTCCTTAAAGGTCCAAGAAAGTATTTTCAGCTTTGTGGGCCCCCTCTGTTACAGCCACTCAGCTCTGCTGCTGCAGAGCCCTGAGAAGCCACAGACAATACGGAAACAAATGGGCATGGCTATGTCCTAATAAAAAGGCATTTACAAAATCAGGGGGTCAGCCAGCCCTGCCCTAAATCAAACTGTGAATCACAACTGTAGTCTGCCCAGCCCTGCCCTAAATCAAACTGTGAATCACAACTAGGATTTAATTCCAGTAGTGAAGGAAAATACCTAATAAAGTCTGAAGTTTAATATAGTAATGGAACTGCCTACCACAGTTTTTAAAACATTGTTTTCTAAAATCAGTGATCAGAATAAAACTGCAAAACTAAAATTGCTGTGAACTACAAACCATATAGAATGTTTCTAATTTACATAAAATGGAGAAACAGTGCCTAAAAAAGGCACTGTTCTGTTTAGAAAGGGTAATTCAAGCCCTTAGAATCGTGGTGAACAGTGTAGGCTCTGAAGTCAGCCAGACCTGGGTCCAAACTCTGGCCCCAGCCATGGGGTTAGGGCCTCAAACTTCCCTGACATTAATAGTATCCACCTATTTGGCTGCTATGCCAAGCACAGAGTATGCCCCAAATAAGTGCTGGCTAAACAGTGAACCCCAATTTCCCGAGTCTTCTCAGTAGCAGTTTTTTGGTCAATGGCTGAACATATTCATCTAGTCAGTAAAAGAAGTTTAGGATTTTTAAAAAATCTGATTTTTCTCTTACACCTTCTATAGGTGCCTCAGGCAGAAATGCTGAGGTGCAAAACTTGGCAGGTGCAAGACAGGGAGGAAATACAAGGAGAAGGTGCAATATGCGATGGCAATCAGAGGAAAGAGTTGTTCTGTAGAATTCTGTTCAGATGAAACTGCTGTTACAAATCTCGTCCCTGTCAAAGCATAACCCGGGGTCTGGAGGCATCAGAAAACCAGGGGCAGCAGTGACCCGTGGGAGGGGGAGCCTGTGTTTTCATCTACTTCTGCAGGATTTCAATCTTCAGTAAGAACCAACCTAAGGATCTCGGGTGTCTACACACCAGACGGCAGGAGCCACTCACACCCCAGCCTGACAACCAAAAATGTCTCCACACATTGCCAAGTGTCCCCCAGGGGAGGGGGAAGCCAAGTCACCTCCATCTGAGAAGCCCTGCTCCAGGGCCTGGCGAGTAGAGTTCTAGCCTCTAAGAAAAAGTTCTTTTGAACCGAGTCATGTATTACACCCTCCAGAGTTGGGAGATTGGACTAGAACAAGTACGTTCTGTTTTACAGGATGGTTTGGGCATCTGAAATGAGATCTGCATTAGAAAATTTAGAAATAGTTGCAGCTTGATGGTTTTCCTTTGCTAAATTCCCTATGATGGTTTCTCAATTGAGGTCCCTGCCACAGTGGAAAGTACTGGACCGGGTGTCGGGAGTGCGGCCTGGGGTCCCGGATCCACTCAGTCAGACGCTGCGTCAGCAGCCAGAGCCTCGGATTCACACGCCTCAGCCGTGAGACAAGAAGCCTGGCTGGCCTCTAACTTCATCTTCCAGCTCAGAAAATGTGATTCTCCTGGGAGCGCCATCCTAAGGCCTGGCTTCCTCTATCCCCTCTGACCAGGGTACCGGGCAGCGCCCAACAGTCGGCTCTCTGTGCCTATTCTTCCAAATAAAGGACACCAACCCGTCCAACACCAAGGCCGTAACACTGTGAGCTGTTAAGATCATCTAATATCCAAATATGAAACGTTTAAAGAGTGATATTATTAAATGAAAGCCCACCTCTTCCATGTACTGGTGTATTATAGCTTTTACAGCTGGCATGTTGGTGGCATCCATCATCAGGGTGACTGCTTGCCCTTTTCGTATCTTCACCACCCCTTTGAATACCTGCTGATTATTATAACAGGCAGCCAAAGTGGCAATGGCCATGACCTACAGATAATGAGAGAGAGCGAAAACACTAATTCATCTCATTTCATGAAACGAAGTGAGAAATTGCACTGTAAGCGATCATCATGAGAAGGGAAGAGAACCTTCAGGAGAAAGTGCCAAAGGGCTAAGATGCAACTAACCAAGAGAAAATACCCATAAACAAAGCATGTCAAGACTTCTCCCTTTCCCACGTTTCCGCTTCTCAGCAAAACACAGAATCAACTGCCCTTTGCAGTCTTGAATAATTCTATAGTTTAGTCACGATATTTCCTTTTTATTTGGAAAAAACAAACACAAGCCAATGTAACATTTTCCATGCTGGGGCAATGGGTTATTAGATCTGAAAAATAGATATTCCAAAAAAATATCTGGAAAGTTTCTTCTATTTTGTTTTTTTCTCCCTATTTTTCCTACAATGAACATAATCATTATACATTAAAAAAAAAAGTAGCATGGGGGTGGCAGGGGACAAAAGAAAGGGGGCCGTGTAGTTTCCAATGCTCAAAGGTAAATTATTTCTAGGACAGATGGAAACCTAAGTCTGGCATAAAGAGTTTAGTTCCATCAACTGGTCAGATTGGTCATTGGAACAAGACGAAACCAAGTTTCCAAATCAGTTAAATCTTATAACTTTCTTCATTTTATTTGAGTTAAAACGGAAATAACTGGTAAAGGCATTTAAAAAGTGTAAGCTCCTAGGTCCACAGGATCAGGTTCTGTTATCCCAAGATCTGGGAAAAGGACAGCCAAAATTAGGTGCTTAAATAAGACTTTTTAGTAACAGCTTCACCTGTGTTTCACCCAGCACTCCTCATAAATCTGACTCAAAGCCCTAGATTTAACTGTGAGGATAAGCATCAAACTAACTCGTTCAGGGAAAAAAGGGTTCTAGAAGGTTCTGGAAAGCAGCAGGCTTAACCTCAAGGTTGACCTGAGTGTGATGGCCATGGGGCAGAGGGGAGGTGTTGTGAACGTGCCTGCCCGTGGCAGAAGAAAATACGCTAGAGTCATTTTTTTAAGGAACCACATTCCTGAATACACAGACCAAAACAGCCCACACGTTCCAGGCAGGCCATGCCGAGCACAGCACCCCGACCCCTCGGCCTCCCCGGTCCACACCTGTGGAATAGCACAGAAGTTGAATATGCTCTGGTTTCTAAGTCGTGAAAGGTAAGTGATGACGTCAGGGATGTGGTGCAGCGTGCTGGCTATGAGCTCATTCAGGCACTGCACGGCCAAGTCCACGTTCTCTGGCTTGGCAAAGTCACCCAGCTTGTTCACATACTTGCTCCAAGCCTAGGCAGATAAGAAGATCGAAAGACAAGTCAGCACATGCGCAGGGGAACAGTGTACAAGTCACATGAAAGGATCTTTGTGTGTAAGAACTATGATATACAAAGCCTTTCTTAGCTGCTGCCTCATCTTTCACCAAGACCAAGTCCGTTTTAACCTCTATGCAATGTCTATTATGACTACAATCAAGATCTAATCATAATCAAGAGTAAGTTAAGTATTTGGGCAAGTGTCCCTTTGGGACAATTAGTGCAGCATGCACTGAGCAATACTTTGATGACCTCAGGCCAAAAAGAGCCCTCCTGTTATTTGCAAGTCATTGGTCTATTCCTGAAAAAATAACCAGCTATAACAAAATCAGCTACAACGGCACTGCAAGCTAAACATTAAACATTCTCAAGACGGCCAAGGCCTCAAAATAATTAATGATTAACATTACATTCCCAGTTCTGATAAGAACACTGCTGAACAAGCGTATCTGGGGAAATGAGCTGAGTCTCTACTGTAAGAACATTACCTCCTTGACCTTAGTGACCTGAAAATGAAATAACAGCCTCAACTCCAACAACAGAATTGGTTTGATGATCTTTAATAGTATTTAGAGGATTCTCTGAAGCTAGCAAATAATTTACTTTTATCCTTGGGTATTCTTTATACACTCCCCAAAATAAATGACTAGGCCTAAAAGGACTAAGAGATTCTATGGAAAGTCACATTTGTTATCCATTCTTAATTTGCACCTAAACCCACTTAGACTGCTGGTACTAGATCGTCCTGCAGAACCTGGAGAAAAACGTTAACGAGCGCCTACGTATTCCATCCACCAGCTTCAACAGTTACTGACACTTGGCCAATCTTGTTCCAGCTATACGGCCCCAGTCCCAAAATTATTTTAAATTAAAGCCCTAATATATCATTTTATCCACAAATACTTCATTATTAATATCTAAAAGACTAGGAACCTTTCTTGTACATATATCTTATCACAACTAAAAGTTAATGATAAATATTTAATACAAATTATCCAATTAGCAGTCGTATTAGCCCACTGTCTAATTATTTTTCCACTTGGTTTCTTCCAGTAAGTACCTAAACAAGATTCAAATGTTGCATCTGGTTGATGTCACACAGGTCTCGCTGCTCAGTTTTTATTTCACCCCTCAATGTGGGCCCAATCCTGGAAGAGAATCCTGACTGGTCTGTGTCCACGTCCAGTTCAAGGGGGCCAATGCACTCCAGCTCCTCCAGGCTTTCCCATGGCCCCCGTGGACTCGCCCACAGCCAGAGAAGGAACACCCATTCCTGTTTCACCTGCTCTTCTCAAATGGGTCCATCCCACAGTCTACTCCTGCTCTCAGGTCTGAGACACCCTGTAGCCACCTTGGCTTTGTCCTGCACAGGTTTTGCAGGTTTTGTTTTCGGAGCTGGTGTTTTGTCTGCACCCATTTGTGTTTTGGAGTTCCTGGGGATGCTTTGTCACTTGTGCTTCTGGACATGCTATCCATTGTTTTGGGTACATCTGTTTCAGTTTTTTGGTTGAGTTTTTTTCTTTTTTTTGGTGAGAATCTGGGAAAATCCAAACACTATGATGCTGCCACCATCACAGTTTTGCAAAATCCAAAATTCCAGCTAATAAATGCAGGAAGGATGACAGAATTAAGATAGCACTATTTAGCACCTCCACTGATAATGGATCTAGGCAGTGACCACCAAGGAGGAGAAAAAGAACCCATAACGTATACGGAAAAGAAAAGTAAGTTATGATTAGATTTTCAACAGCCAGTCTTAAAGCAGGAGAACATGGAGTAACACATTTAAGAAACTCGAAAATGTGAGCTAAAAACTTTATATCCAGAAAAAGTGACCTTGAAGCATAAAGGACAAACTATTACCAACATGTATAAACATAGGGAAGTATTGTTCTTTTTTTTCTTCAAAATTCATAAATATTAATGGACCACCCTGGTGGTGCAGTGGTTAAGAATCCACCTGCCAATGCAGGCGACATGGGTTCAAGCCCTAGTCCGAGAAGACCCCACATGCCACGGAGCAACTAAGCCCGTGCGCCACAACTACTGAGCCTGCGCTCTAGAGCCCGCGAGCCACAGCTTTCTCTAGTTGCAGTGAGTGGAGGCTACTCTTCGTTGCAGTGTGTGGGCTTCTCGTTGCGGTGGCTTCTCTTGTTGTGGAGCACAGGCTCTAGGCGTGCAGGCTTCAGTAGTTGTGGCATGTGGGCTCAGTAGTTGTGGTAGTAGTTTTAGATTTAAAACTAAATACATACGACGACCACTCCGAGAGCAATGACCGCCCCGAGTGCCCAAGTGTGCTCTGGAGGCACCACTTCCCATTAACAGAAAGCTCAGGCTTCTTCAAGAACTGGGTGAGCCCAAATCCCAGTCAAAAAATGTACAAAATGAGCTTGGAACATCTTGACATACCAAATGGCAAGGCAGCTATCAAAGACTATTAGGGTCCCATCAAGGGGACTCAGGAGCCACTTGAACCTCTTTCTACAACTCTTAGTAGATGGAGCTAGAATTTTCTAAGAGAAACGATATCATGAGTTCATACTGATATTTCCAATCCAGTTTAGGATCTCTGGAGTTTTTGCTTAACTTCAGTGTTTTCTATCTTTTCAACTTTTATTTTAGACTGAAAATCTTGCTTCCTAATGATATGAACAAAATTATCTATTTTCTTTATGCTGTAAAGTTTCTATAATAGTTTCAATATTATTCACAACATAATTACTGAAAACTTTATTCCTTTCTGGTTCATCCTTCCATTTGAACTACACATACTGCTACACACCTTGCTTTTTTCACTTAGTAATACAACCTGGAGCTCACTCCACAGTACGATCGCTCCTTTGGTGCTCCACCGCGTGGATAGACCATAGTTCATTCACTCCGTCCTGTACGGACGGACATCTGAGTCGTTTATAAACTGTAACTATTACAAACAATGGCTGCGGTCAGTAACCTCCCACAGCTGTCACTGGCCAAGCTTACGCTCACCCCCCACATGGGAGCACCCATTTCCCCAGCATGGCTTACGGCTTATCAAACTTCCAACATTTTGCCAATCTGATGCAGGAAATGGTATCTCAGGATCGTTTTTTGTTGTTGTTAAGCTGCTTGAACTGACATTTACTAAGCACTCTGTGCTAGGAGTTTTTCTCATTTTATTCACACCACTGCCTGGTGGTATAAACTATTCTATCGTATAGAAGAGTGGGGAGTGAAGCACGTGCAGGGATGCAGAGCCTCGTCTGAAAGGCAGTGTGGTTTCCTGGACAGGCACCGGGCTGCAACCCAGGAGACAGAAGCTTCCCTTCTGGGAGTCCTGAGATGAGCCCCTTCCCTTCTCTGAGCCTTGGTGTCAAAGGCGGGGTTGTCAAGAGCTGTTTCTCGACCTCGACCTCACTGCACACCACAGTCACCTGGGAGGCTTGAAAACCTGTGATGTCTGAGGTCAGGGGAGGTTTAATGTGAATTTCACCTATCAGGAGTAAGGTTGATCACCTTCCCAGATGTTTAAGGATCATTTGCATTTTTCTTTCTGTGAACTACCTGTTCTTATCCCTTTAGCCATTTTTTCTGTGCAGTTGGTCTTTTACTTAACTTTTGGCAGTTCTTTTAATATTAGGAATATTAACTCTTTATCTGCAGTATAAATTCCAAATATTTTTTTCCACCTTCTCACCTGCCTTTTTTCACCTTAAAAGCACTTGGTTCTAGGAAACCATTTTTTTTTAAATAAATAAATAAATTTATTTATTTATTTTTGGCTGCATTGGGTCTTCATTGTTGTGCATGGGCTTTCTCTAGTTGCAGCGAGCAGGGGCTACTCTTGGTTGCGGTGCGTGGGCTTCTCCTTGCGGTGGCTTCTCTTGTTGCGGAGCACGGGCTCTAAAGCACAGGTTCAGTAGTTGTGGCGCACGGGCTTAGTTGCTCCGCGGCATGTGGGGTCTTCCCAGACCAGGGCTCAAACCCGTGTCCCCTGCACTGGCAGGCGGATTCTTAACCACTGCGTCACCAGGGAAGTCCCTAGGATATCATTTTATGGATTAAAACAAAAGGTAAATGCTGGAGTAAAATCAGGAGATAGTCATAAGATTTCCTAGCTTTCCTTCTGAATAAAATCAATGTCAGGGGCTTCCCTGGGGGCGCAGTGGTTGAGAATCTGCCTGCCAATGCAGGGGACGCATTGGTCTGGGAAGATCCCACATGCCGCGGAGCAGCTGGGCCCGTGAGCCACAACTACTGAGCCTGCGCGTCTGGAGCCTGTGCCCCGCAACAAGAGAGGCCGCGATAGTGAGAGGCCCGCGCACTGCGATGAGGAGTGGCCCCCGCTCGCCGCAACTAGAGAAAGCCCTCGCACAGAAACGAAGACCCAACACAGCCAAAAATAAAAAAATTAATTAATTAATTTAAAAAAAAAATCAATGTCAAAGCCCTTCCTTTCCCTGTCCATTTTAAATTAAGTCAAAGATCCACTCTTGTCTCTGATAATGAACATCTGTAGTGGGTGCCCATCTGGTGCCCCTTCTTGCCACCGAGTCCTTCTTTCTTGGGGGAAATCCATTCTACATGTGTGGGCAGACATACTCCAGGTCTAGACTGAGTGCTCAACGCTCTGGCTACTAACTGTTTAAGGGATGGGCATAGGAACCAAGCCTGTGAGTGAGTCATGGGACGTTATACCCACCAGTGGACAAAGCCTGTCCAAGAGGAAAGGGGACAGAGCCTTATTACACAGTCTGAATCCCTGGGTGCAGCCCGTCCCCCTGAAGCAATCTAAATCCTAACCTCGTCTACACCGTCTCCTATGCTGTCTAAGGGAGCCTGATTTGTGTTTCTGTCACTTGCAACCAGAAGGGTTTAATGTTTTGTTGTCAGAGAGCATTCAAAATTATTTCTCCCCAAATCCCCTGAACCTATTACCTCTTGAGGCCAAAACTCTCTTCCTTCTCGCTGGTCTTCCAGATAATCACGGATGATGTTTGTTTTCTGCAGAAACAGGCCCATAGAGTTGGCAAGCTCTGTGTCTTCACCAATTAAGGGATCTTCTAACTCTGAGGCCGAGAACAGACGAGAAAGGCCAATTCCCACCAGCCCAGCAACATAGTGACAGTACTGTAAAAGATGATTTTTAAAGTACTTTAATAATGAAACTTTTACTAAAACAGAAATGCCAGAGATCATTAGCTACAAAAAACCAGGTTCCAAAAAGAATGTAAAAGATCTCATTTTGCTTAAAAAAACCACATTATACACCATGTACATGTAAGGAGTATAAAACATTCCAAGAAGGATATGCACAAAAGACTTAACAAAAGTGATCTCTGGCTCATGTGATGTTTCTATTTTTTTTATTTTATTTTTTTTTACTGTATTTTCTATATCTGTACAATGCACATACACTGCTTCTAGAATAAAAGGTTATTGAAAAAATAAACTAGTACAGTAAATTTTTGATATCCCAAATTGGGAGTGAACGCCATGAGGGAATAAGGAATATTCTAACAGAAACTAGAATACTAAGTAGAATTTAATCTTGAAGACATTTTAAGATCTTGCAGTGTCTCAAAATCCTCATTATGTAAAAGAACGTAGTGGTAGTACCTTGTTTTTTTTTAAATAACAAGGATGTGTTTTATTTATTTATTTTTAAAATATACTTTCCTAAGTTATTCACTCTTTTTTTTTTTAATTTTTAGTTAATTAATTTATTTAGGCTGCACTGGGTCTTAGTTGCGACACTCGGGATCTTCAGTTGTGGCACGCAGGATCTTTGGTTGCGGCATGCATGTGGGATCTAGCTCCCTGACCAGAGTTCGAACCCAGGTCCCCTGAAGTGGGAGCATGGAGTCTTACCCACTGGACCACCAGGGAAGTCCCCAAGGATGTGTTTTAAGCATGCTGCATATTCGGTCCTCACAAACATCTTCTGAGGCACGTTCAATAATTATCACCATTGTGCAGATGCAGAAACTGAGGCACAGAGACGTCACTTAACTTGCACAAGATCACTCATCTGGTAAGTCAGAGGCCAGGGATTCTCAGCCAAGCCGTATGGCTTCAGAGGCAGGGTTTAACAACTTTGCTAAAACTCTGCCTTTCTCTCAAATGAAATCTGAGTAAATGTAAATCTTAATTGTCAAAGAAGTTTTTTTCTATACAAGTGGTTTGTCAAAGCTGTCCTCCCCGGAGAAGAGTATTCCAAGACAACTCAATGGAATACTCTTTGTTTTTAAATTGAAATACAGTTGATTTACAATACTGTATTACTCAAAGCAATACGTTTATAAAATGAATGTGTCCATTAGACAACTTAAGAAGTGAAGAGGAGTTAAAGAAGGTACCCTCTGCAGCAGAGTTAGGCAAAGACCAGAGTAGAGAGTGTCTCTGGTTGAAAGTAATACAGGGCTTCCCTGGTGGTGCAGTGGTTAAGAATCCGCCTTCCAATGCAGGGGACAAGGGTTCGAGCCCTGGTCTGGAAAGATCCCACATGCCGCGGAGCAACTAAGCCCGTGCACCACAACTACTGAGCCTGCGTGCTACGGCTACTGAAGCCCGCACACCTAGAGCCTGTGCTGTGCAACAAGAAGCCACTGCAATGAGAAGCCCGCGCACCACAACGAAGAGTAGCCCCCGCTCGCCGCCAACTAGAGAAAGCCCGCGTGCAGCAACAAAGACCCAACGCAGCCAAAAATAAATTAATTATTTTAAAAAAGGAAAGTAATACAAAGTCACAGACTAATCAAGAGGTACGATGAAATGATAGGAAAAGCACTTGAAATATGTTCTAGGAGAGGAAGGATCTGGAAAGAGTAAAGATATGCTGAAATCAGAGAGAAAGCAGCTGTGGACAACAAATTTTTAAAAGACTTACTAGAAATTAATAAAAGCATTACATATTACATTACAACACCCACATTGCTGTCCAAGGAAAAGTATATTTTATGTTAAGATAACAGTTCTTTGGGTAGAAATACTCCTAGAATGGAGGTATTCATTTTCCTCTAAAGTTGAAGGAAAAGAAAAATCTTTACAAGTATTCAGTTTTATCTGATCAGAACTTCTATTCAACAGCCTATAATTAAGTTTCCTGAATAGATCTGCACAGCAGAAAGGGAAGTTACTGTGCTGATAACGAGCGCTGGTTTGTGGCCAGGAGTTTTGGCTTTAACTTTAAATTCATAAACCGATATTCTAGCAGCAGCCCCACTCACGCCAACTTGTGGAGCATAAACCACCAGTTCCAAAGATGCTGTCATCAAGTTTTGAGTCGTGAACAATGAAGGGGCCAGACCTTGGACCTACACTCACTCCATGAATATGCTGTAGCATCTCTTTTGG
Source organism: Balaenoptera ricei (assembly GCF_028023285.1). Lineage (NCBI taxonomy): Eukaryota > Metazoa > Chordata > Mammalia > Artiodactyla > Balaenopteridae > Balaenoptera > Balaenoptera ricei. The sequence continues at coordinate 8,023,603 of NC_082644.1, forward strand.
GATCCTAACCTAAACACTATTAGAGACACAAAATATGTACATAATTTAGACGTTTAAAATGTCTCTGCTTCCACTGAGGTGACGAGTAAGCCTCACAGAGGCCATTCCTATGGAAAATGGGCAAGACCCCCTCCCCTCCTATCTTGTATTTGGAGTCAAGTTTAGTCCCCATAGTCAATTACGTCACTTTGTCCAGAGAAGCACGCTCTCCCCAACCCCTGGCCAACGTCCTTCACAGCTGCTGGTCAGGGATAACCTCTGGTCAAATGAAAGCCAGTGTAATTTTATCTGCCACATCATCTGCTCTCACAGCCCTTTCCAGCTGCTCTGTCCCTAGAGGAAAACAACCTGGGCCCCCCAGGGGCTCCTGCAGTGTACCTCCACGTATGTGCATCCACAAGCACCGTAAAAAGAGGTAGGCGGATGTCAAGAAACCTGGAACCTCTCGCATCGTCTTATTTCTATGAAAAGATGACGGGGAAGGAGGAGTGGGTATTAGAAAGGCACTCACTCCTCAGCGTAATGCAACTATGATCCAAGTTAGTGCCTTGGGATCCTCGTGAACCGTTTTGTTTCTGAGGAAACAGACACAGAATATAATTTAACAGTCTGATACCTACTCCTAAGTAAATGGGGCCAAGGTGGCACTGAATTTAAAAGTAAGCTCGTGGGGACTCCCTGGTGGTCCAGTGGCTAAGACTCTGCGCTCCCAATGCAGGGGGCTTGAGCTCGATCCCTGGTTGGGGAACTAGATCCCGCATGCCACAACTAAAGACCCAGCATGCCGCAAGTAAGACCCAGCACAGCCTAAATAAAGAAATGTTAAAAACAAAAAGAAACCCAAATTTCATTTAAAAAAAAGTAAGCTTGTGTTATGAAGGAACTGGAAATGACTCAGAAACACACACGCGTGCTCAGTAAAGAAAAATAGAAGACACATTTTTTTTTTTTTTTTAAATTTTGTTTTAAAGAATTTCACTTTATTTATTTATTTATTTATTTATTTTTGGCTGTGTTGGGTCATTGTTTCTGTGCGAGGGCTTTCTCTAGTTGCGGCAAGCGGGGGCTACTCTTCATCGCGGTGCGCGGGCCTCTCACTATCGCAGCCTCTCGTTGCGGAGCACAGGCTCCAGACGCGCAGGCTCAGTAGTTGTGGCACACGGGCTTAGTTGCTCCGCAGCATGTGGGATCTTCCCAGACCAGGGCTCAAACCCGTGTCCCCTGCATTGGCAGGCAGATTCTCAACCACTGCGCCGCCAGGGAAGCCCCGACACATTTTAAGATGTGAAAACTACCGATGTCTCTATGTTACATGCAATAATTTGGTCACTAACCTCAAATTTCACAGCAAGTCAGAGACACTTTCATCAGCTTGATGTTTGCACCTCTGGGACGAGTTATATCTGCTTTGGCCTAACTCAGTGGTCCCCAACCTTTCTGGCACCAGGGACCGGTTTCATGGAAGACAGTTTTTCCACGGACAGAGTGGGGGGGTTGTGGGGGATGGCTCAGGCGGTAATGCGAGCGATGGAGAGCAGAAGATGAGGTTTCGCTCGCTCGCCCGCCGCTCACTTCCTGCTGTGCGGCCCGGTTCCTAACAGGCTGCGGACCGATACCGGTCCACGGCCCAGGGGTTGGGGATCCCTGGCCTAAGTTGACGATAAGCTCCCCAGAGCAAGGATTATTCCAGGTATGACTACACGTAAGCCCCTATTAAGTGTTTATGTAGAGACACTACAGCTGGGCTGTGAAACCCCCCCTTGTCCCTCGGCCCGAATGTCATGGTGAGCACTGCCAGTTCATCAGTGCCACTCACACCGACAGTGCTCCACAGGGACACTAACCTTGTCCCACTCCCGTTCAGACGTCACACGCTTATCCAAAAACTCTGCCATCCCAAATCCCATCTTCCGGCAAATGTCAACAATCACTGTTTGGTATTTCTCAGCCAGATTTCGAAACTCCAGGGAGATCTGAAACGGAGGTCATAAAAAACAGAAAATATGAAATACGTTATTAAAACTGGGAACCAACAGGGTACCTACAGATCATAAAGCAAAGCAACAACAGAACTCCTTAGGGAAGACTCCCAAACGATCCAGCTATAAGTCTAACATCTAGGTTATGCTAGCTTTCTACATATTGAATAATAAGTTCGGCAAATCTCATAAATATTAAAATAGAAGGGTACAGAAATGCTAAAGTTTCTAGACTCAAAAGAAGATTCAGGGAATTCCCTGGCGGTCCAGGGGTTAGGACTCCGAGCTCTCACTGCTGAGGGCCCGGGTTCGACGCCTGGTCAGGGAACTAAGATCCCACAAGCCTTGGGGCGCGGCCCAAAAAAAAAAACCAAAAAAAAAAAAGAAGATTCATAGTCTTATCATACGCTCATCTTCCCACCTAATGAGAAATGAGATACTTTAACATAAAACTGGACATAAGTGTAATAAGCATTTTAGGAAGAATGGCTCATTTTCAGATAAGCCTCATGATAATGAAGATTCATTTGTGCAAACACGTCTTGGGTGCTTCCTATGCAACAAGCAGTGTTGTGGGCACTGGGACGCACAGCCGGGAGATGACCAGAAACTCCGCCCCCAGAGCCTATGTTCTAGCAAGGAGACCAGCCAACCACTGTCTATCCCCAGTTCCCGAATTCATGCCATGAAGCTACAGTGTCTCCCTACTATAAGGCTACACGTTCTAATTCCTTAAACAACTCAGTTCAGTTCAATCTGCGGCAGGCTATCCAACATTTTTTTTCATAGTCCAAGCTTTAATGTTGAAAAGTACTACTGATGTTTTTAAAAGTCACTGCTACTGTACAAGTATCTTGCTTAAGTTCAAAGAAGTGTCTGTAGGTTATCAAAATAAAATACACTGGGTTGGCCAAAAAGTTCGTTCGGGTTTTTCATCCCATCTTACGGAAAAACCAGAACGAACTTCTGGGCCAACCCAATAAAACACCATGAAACTTCTCAAATAATATGCCATCAACACACAATACTGAAAACAGTGAATAGACTTTGCTAAGCTTCCGAAGTGTGAGAAGTACCTGGTCTATGTTTACAGAAAGGTTAGAAAAACTCCCTCAGGAAACACCTAAATTTAAGGACCTGAGGGAAAACCCAGAGGGCTGCAAGGCACTGAAGGGGTTCAGAAGCCTAAGATCCTTTAGGATTATTCTGATGAACATCAACTGTTAAACCCTCAAATTCCATAAAACCAATCTGATCTCTCCAGAACTGTTCTCTACAGAACAGCTGTTCCAAGACAAAGCCAAAAGGTAATTCCCACGTGGACTGAAGCAAACGAACACCTCTACCAAAGGTCATTTGAATCCCTGAATCTCCCGAGGACCTGGTCTTTCAACAGATCCCAGGCTGGGTCAGTTCTATTTATAAGAGGGGAAAGGCCAGCCAGCTGGGGGAGGAGCAGCTTAGGCTTGAAAACAAAGGCTCCAAAATAAACACTTCACTGCTGGATGTGAACCAACTTCAACTCTTCGGTACTTACTACATCATTATATAATTCAAAACATGAAAACAAAAATATCTAGGGAGGAGTGACCATGAAGAGCTCTCCGTTCTCCCAGAAACCTGAGGGAGGGTGGGGAGGGAGGGGTCCGACTCCCCCAGGCAGCTCTGCCCGCGAGGTCAGCCAGGAGGGGCTTTTCCTTGTCCCTCCACGGAATTCTGTTTCCCAGCTACAGTACACTTCTAGGTCCCGGGGTCACTCTCTAGTGATTCCAAGTACGAGAAGGAAGGACACCACGGGGAGTCCACTGGTACAATGGAGAAAGAAAGGCCAGCCCCAAAGCAGGGGCAAGGGGAGCATGTACACAGAAATCTCCCTGAGTATAAACCTTGGGATGTTATGGTCAAAACACTGGGTGGGGCTTCCCTGGTGGCTCAGTGGATAAGAACCCACCTGCCAATGCAGGGGACATGGGTTAGAGCCCTGGTCCGGGAAGATCCCACAGGCTGTAGAGCCACTAAGCCCGTGCGCCACAACTACTGAGCCCACGAGCCACAACTACTGAGCCTGCGTGCCTAGAGCCTGTGCTCCGCAACAAGAGAAGCCACCACAATGAGAAGCCCGCGAACCACAACGAAGAGTAGCCCCCGTGTGCCACAGCCAGAGAAAGCCCGCGCGCAGCAATAAAGACCCAACACAGCCCAAAAAAAAAAAAAAAAAACCACCAAAACACTGGGTGATGCTACCTTCACCTATATGCAAAATTTTATTTTTAAACATTTTTTAAAGGGCCAGTAGAGTGTGCCAGGGATTAAGCACAAGGGTTCTGGATGTAGGCCTTCTGTGTTTGAATCCTGGTTCTGCCACTTAACTTCACAGGTGATTTCAGGCAAGGGGTTTAAATCTCTCTGTCTCAATTTCCTTATCTATACACACGTGATTAACAGTGTATCACATCCACTACATGTTAAAACTATATTAATATTAAATAAAGCACATGATAAACCAATAATGAAATACATTTCGTAACTCATAGCTCAATAAATGTACGCTATTATTGCCATTATCATTTAAAAGTAACCCCTTCTTATTTCTCAAGCTGTGTTTGGAGGTAGAGTTCTAAGACTACCAGTCTCCACTAGTACCAGGTGAAAAAGATGTACTCTAATTTAACCCATAATATACAGTGAGTGTTCTAGAAAGCTTAGTATCAACTAATGAGCACTGAAGCCTTATTACAGCCCCAGGTCCCATGTCAACGCTGACCGGAGGCAGGCTTCAGCCGCTTCACTCGGTTAGAAGGCCCCATGGAGGCTCAGCCCCACCTTCCACCGGGCCTGGGGCAAGAGCACAACGGTGGCCACACACCATGTGGCTCAAAATCTTAAACCATCAAGCGAGCTAGTAACTTACCAAGTGTAGTATGTTCTCTTCTCCCGCCCTGACAAACATACCTTCACAACCACCTGGAAGACTCGGGTGTGAATTTAAAATTCTTGGTCCCTCAGGCTTCTGTTCCAAAATTAAATAGTGCAGAGACTGCCAGGAGGAGGAATCTCACACTCGTGTGTAAGGACACCCCAGACAGCAGGGTCAAGCTTCACCCACGACCCTCCTGAAGAGCCGCCCTCGGGCCACGGGGCACGGTCACTGGTGCACAGCCCACCCTGGAGGAGACGGGCCCCAGGAAACGGACTGCAAGCCGGTGTGTGTGGGGTGTCTCAGGGAACTGGGGGCACGCAATCCCAGACCCCCAGAAGATGGTCTACAAGGGGAGCTGCACAAGCTCGGGGCAGGCATGCTCCCACGGCCCCCCTTGAGGGTGAGGTGGCCCAGAGGGGGCCCCTCTAAAGTGAGGGGCAGGAAGGGACTTCCCTGGCGGTCCAGTGGTTACGACTCTGGGCTCCCACTGCAGGGGGCACAGGTTCAAACCCTGGTTGGGGAACTAAGATCCCGCATGCCGCACTGAGCGGCCAAAAAGAAAAAAAAGATGGACTTAAAACAATAAATAAGTAAAGTGAGGGGAGGGGGAAGGGCCCTTCTTGCCCCCATCTGAGAGCAGTGCTGTGTGAGGGAGGCCCTCGCCCCAAACCCACAGTACACCTAACCCTCGGCAACCGGTTCACCCTTCAAACTGGAGCTGCTGGGACAGGCCAGCACACACACAAAGCGCTCCTGAAGGGGAGGTAGGAGGCGTCTCCACACACTCCGCTCTCAAGCTGAACCACAGACGGACAGGACCGCCAATGCAAGTGTCTTAAAATTACACTTTCACAAAACACACAGCTTCGCGTATTTCATAATCACAAGGATGTAAATGGTTAACAACAGCAAAGTAGCGATGCCTGCACTTTCTGTCCCCTTCACTCCACAGGACCAAGTCTCTGCTTCTGAGAGCGTCGCCTGTGCGCTGACCGTACGATCCAGTACAGCAAAAGAAGGATTTAGTCTTCACCTTGAACCATTCCAGAACAAAGTGTCATTTTTATAAAGAAACAGACTCAGGTTTCATACGCACATTAGAATACTGTCTGAAAATTTACTAGCTATACCTCCGAAATTATTTTGGCATTTATTTTCATATTCTTTCATTTTTGTTGAGTGGATAGGGCCGCCTTGATTTTTAAAATACATGTGACATTTATCCCATGACCAGAAATTGTTTGTTATGAAGATTCAAGTAGTTTGGGAGACTGCTTTTGTTTTCGGAGGCTCCAGCTAGAACAATGTATGATTTTTTTTTTTAAGTGAGAACACACTTCAATTACAAGTGGGATGTTACCCTGTTTGCGGCACTTTCTCTGCATTGGCAGAGTTTCAAAAGCTCACCGGTAAATGGCCACAGATTCCCAAGCAGACGCCTCCTGCTCTGGTCTTGTGAGAGGGTGTCCCGTGAGAACCAATCACCAGCACCTTCCCTATGTGAGAGCTCTATTTCCTTCCCTAACTCTTCTCCAGATTTTTCTCTTTTCTTCTTTTGTATTGTACTATAAGAACTCCACCTAATTTTTCTTCACAGCCCTTTTCTCTTGGTTTGTATGGTACTGTATTTTGTTTTTGGCTTTGACACTGAAGGTGTGATCTCAGTAATTTGAAACAGCCCTTGCTCCGAAGGAGTCCTTCTCAAACATTCTTCCGTAATGGTTGGATTCCTCCCCTCCCCGCTGAAGAATATAGATTTGTTTCAATAGTAAGGGAGCCACTTAAGGACTATTCTTCCCCTCAAATTCTGGCAACTGTGTACAAAAAGAAGGGCTCCTTTGGGCTCTTAGGGAACATGAGACTTTGCTAAATCAAACCTTTATTTATAAGGTAAGGAAGAACCACTTATTTATGTGATAAGACATGCAAATCCCAGAAGAGTAGGACCTAGTCACATGCACAAGAGAAATTTGTGGGTTCTAAAGCTCAAGATTTTAATTAGAACCCACTTTACTCCAACTGAGTGGACTAAATACCTAATACTTATAGAACACTATTCTAAGTACTCTACATGTATGAACTCATTCAGGCCTCGCAGCTCTAACTTTACAAATGAGGAAACTGAGGCACAAGGAAGTTAAGGGGTGTGTCCAGGCTCACACAGCTGCGGGTGGCGGAGATCATCCTGCTTCAGTCCTCAGCTCAGCTGCAAAGAGCCCGCACCCTACCCCACAGCTGCCACCCATCATGAGCTGCACAGCACGCCACCAGATTCAGGGTGCCCCAGAGGCCAGCAGTGCGACACACCTAGGCTGCGTTCTCGGGTGCACTGGCTGGAGAACCCATCTTTCACGACACTGGCACTGGAGTGCTCTCTCCACAGGAAGGAAGGCTGGACTTCCCAACAACATCCCGGTAATGACAGTAGCAGCTAACACCTAAGAGCTCCACCTACGTTAACTCTTTCCATCCTCACAACCACACTAGGAGGCAGGGACCATTATTCTCTCTGTCTTACCGATGAAGAAACAGAGGCACAGGCAGGCTATGTAACGCAGCACCAGTTAATGAGTGGGAGCATGGGGCCACCAACCCAGGCAGTCTGGCTTGAGACGCACCATTGCCACATTATGCTACACTGCCCTGAGACTGCTGGTTTTGCAGTTCCCTCCAGGCACACGGGCCAGCTGACGGCCACCCCACCAATCATGCGCACGACTGCGTCCCGTTAGTCCCGCTACCGTTGGAAAGTCCTCCAGGACTTGTCGGTCCTTCTCCTTGCTCTCCGTGAACCGCCAGTCGGGCTCATAAAGGTACGAGTGGAAGTTGTGTAACAGCGGGACCTTTCTTTCTATACTGATGGTCATGTCATCTTCCAGAGTGTCCAGGGCTCGGAGAACCAGATAAAATATGCATACTGCATGGCTGTAAGAAAGGAATAACAATCAATACACTGGAACAAACATTCAAAGATATTTGTTTTAAAATCACATCTCATTTTTGCTGGGCCATTTTCTAAACCCTCCTACACCCTTAACTCTACAGAACTATGAAAGGATATCCAAAACTTTTCATACTTAACGCAACTTCTTGGCTTCTCTTTCTGAGATGGGAGCAATGGACTTCTGTAGTTTATTTATAAAAATAAATAAATAAATAAAAAACCTGCCAGCTGGACGTCACTACTACTCCCACAATGAGTTACATTTAACTAACGCAGCACAACTGTAGAAAGACCAGCAGACCATTTAGACGGAACTATTATTTTGCATATAAAATAAAGTCAAAAGACAAAATAACTTCTCACTATCAATACTATCGTACCTAACGGCTAAGTCACGTATATAATCTGCACAGAGGCAACTTCAGAAGAATTAACCCAATATACTAGAAATGCAAAGTAAGCATAAGTGAAGCCAAGGAAAATGCATGAGCCGCTCAGAGACAGGTCCAGCTGCCAGCACTAAAAAAAGTTAATAAACACCCCCTCCCCCTCCCTGAAAGAGCTGGGCCTGCACGGACGCTATGAGATGGCTAGGTGCCTGGAAGGGCATTCTAAAGTAAACACAGGCGTGTTTCAACCGCGAACATTTCCTTCACCCACAGGGGCCTGTTCAGGCTACGCCACAAGCACGGAGACAGCAATGCGAGGGGCTGTGTCAAAAAGTGGCTTCCAACGAGCCGTGGCAAAGTTTTCTTCCCCCAGGTCACAAAGAGCTGCCTGCGCCACTCACCGCATTTCCCCATCCAGCGCCTGGATAACAGCTGCGAAACTGCGACTGGTCTGATTCAAGTACTTGTAACAAGTTTTCAAGCTGCTGCTGAGCGAGTCCTGCGGGCAGAGGAGACACACGGCGGTGGGAGATGCGGAGGAGCTGGAGTGGGGCTGGGGCGGGCGGCCGGCTGCCGCGGGGCTCCGCAGCCGGCCGCACACGCCCTCTCCCCGCGGCCGGTCCTTGGAGGGCCAGGCGGCAGGGGGCAAGGGGCAGCCGCGCGGGGGAGTGCCCGCGCCCCTGGGCGCCGCGCCGGGGCTCAGCACCAAGGTCCGCTTGAAAAGGGACATGGCCTTGGTGCCGCAGGCGACTGCGGCCATGGGAATCGCGGGGCCAGCGCAGTTTTTCCTCCATAGACCCGAGAGGAGCGGAGGTGCGCCCACCGAGGGGCGGGACCAGCTCTTGCTCCACCGCAATAGGCTTGGGGCGGCGGAGCAGGGAGCTGGCGTCCGCCGCCCCGCCCGCCCAGATGCGAACCGAGCACCGCCCCGCCGCCAGCCCCACGCACCCCGCACGCGGGCCCGCCGCCCGCCCGGACGCGAGCCCCGCCCCGCGGCCAGCCCCGCCCACCCTGCCCAGATGCGAGCCCCAACCCCCGGCCTCCGGCTCACCACCCTTGCCTTCCTCACCTTGTTCCCCTTCTCCCCAGAACCCGCAGGCTGTTAACGGAACCCGAATCTCTCCTTCGCCAAACTTTAGTCAGGCTCCTAAATCCTACACCTTTGTACTTCTGTGTTTATCTTTGCGTCGCTCAGCTTTAGCAAGAACCCCGCTAAATTGGTTTAGCCAGAATCCCCCATCCGCCATATATGATCACCCGCACCATCTGGCCCGTTCCTCTTCCACCACCATCCCAGCGCCCTCACCTGCCACCAGCAAGAATCCCGGTAGGTCGTTGCAGCAGAATGCCCCTTACCCCAGATGTTTCCTCTTAGTACTTCTCCATCCACCCACACCTACACTCTGCTCCTTGTTGTATTCGGAACCGAGCCCAGTTCTATACTGAGGTCTCTTTCCTCTATTGCAATTGCTTTTCTGAATGAAATGTTTTTACCCCTTTAACTACTGTCCAGTTCTGGTTTTACCTGAACACCTGTTAAACCTCTATTATCCTCTGGAAAGCTAGCTATTCCTTTTAAGATTTCTAATCATCTTTCCCTTTCAAATCAGTGAGCTGTAACGATCTTTACGAACCTTATTTACTCTTCCCTAAGGAAGACAAAAACTGTTTTTCCAGAAAAAAAAAAAAAAGCCATGTTCTGATATACAGGCATATCAGAAAGAATTGCTGGCTGTTTTGTATATTTTTTTATGGAGACTTTATATTTTAGAGCAGTTTTAGGTTCAGGGAAAATTGAGTGGAAAATAGAGTTCCCATATACCACCTCCCCCCAGTCTCCCCCACTCTCTTTTTAAGAGGAAACGGGAAACATTTGCAATATCTAACAACAGGGGGGGATGGTTTAAAATAAATAAATAAATATAGGTACACACATATACATATATATATGTATGTATGTGGAAATCCCATAGTCACTTTGGAATGTTAACAGTGAACCTTGGGACCCTGCTGGGGTCCACGTGAACTATCTTCTTTTCATATGTGTTTATTTCTTACCACGGATACATGTTCTTCTGTCAAGAGGGTAAAGCTTTTCTTTTTAAATCACATAATCATGAGAAATTATTGCCAAGTTCAATAAAAAAAATTAGTAAAAATTAACATTTACTAAGCACCATATATTAGTAAAATCATTTCGTACATACAGTCTGGCATATAAAAATACTCAGTGAAGGTCTGATGCGTAAATGAATAAGTTCAAAGAGTATTTAAAAACAATTCACCAACTCCTTTCCTATCAAAATGTGGAGAGGCAAGACTTCACAATAAAATAGAAAGAACAGAATAACAGCTCTTTTCTGAGCTCTAAGCCACCCTTCACATACAACTGTTATCAGGCCACAATGATTCCTTTCACTGCACTGCCAAATGTTTTAATCCCCGGCTACAACTAAGGGTTTGGGGGCTGATGTCAAAGGTGCATCATACATTGGGACTTCCCTGGTGGCGCAGTAGTTAAGAATCCACCTGCTAATGCAGGGGACACAGGTTCGAGCTCTGGTCCAGGAAGATCCCACATGCCACGGAGCAACTAAGCCCATGCGCCACAACTACTGAGCCTGCGCTCTAGAGCCTGCAAGCCACAACTACTGAGTCCACACGCCGCAACTACTGAAGCCCCTGCGCCTAGAGCCCGTGCTCCGCAACAAGAGAAGCCACTGCAGTGAGAAGCCCGCGTACCGCAACAAAGAGTAGCCCCTGCTCGCTGCAACTGGAGAAAGCCCGCGCGAAGCAACGCAGACCCAACACAGCCAAAAGTAAATATAAATAAATAAATAAATTTATACATTAAAAAAAAGGTTCATCGCACTGGTTCTGAAGAGCAACAATCTTGAAGGACACGCCCCCTCCTTTCCCACACACCTCCACTTTTTTTTTTTTAAAGCAGTCATCCTTGTCTTTTTTTTTAAAATATAAATTTATATATTTTATTTTTGGCTGCGTTGGGTCTTCATTCCTGCGTGCAGGCTTTCTCTAGTTGTGGCGAGCGGGGGCTACTCTTCGTTGCGGTGCACGGGCTCCTTATTGCGGTGGCTTCTCTTGTTGTGGAGCATGGGCTCTAGGTGCGCAGGCTTCAGTAGCTGTGGCACGTGGACTCAGTAGTTGTGGCTCACAGGGTCCAGAGCACAGCCTCAGCAGTTGTGGCTCACGGGCTTAGTTGCTCTGCGGCATGTGGGATCTTCCCGGACCAGGGCTCGAACCCATGTCCCCTGCATTGGCAGGGGGGTTCTTTAACCACTGGAGCGAGGTCACGAAATCACTTCGCATCTCCTTACCCCGTCATTCTTTTTTCCTGGCACCTATTTGTGTCAATACCTCATTCTGTAACAATAATTTCCTCAAATTGCCAAGAAGATACAGGGAGATATAACTATGAAACACACTATGGAAAACACCACTGTTAAATTTCCACTGCTTGCTTCCCATGAGCTAAGGGGAAAAAAGTAAAAAAAAAAAAAAAAAAAGCTAAAGCTACTGTGGCCCATCCCTAGAGCCTCCTGATGTTCTTCTTTGCTGTCTGAGATGGGCGTGCTCACAAGAACTCTCCAGTGAGAGAAAACAGGGATGAAAGGCATTGAGAGGAAGAGTGTGCAGTGGTGAGAAGTGCAGGACTGTCCTCCCACGACTGGGGCTCCACCTGAAAGACAGTTCCACAAGTGGACGGCGACCAACCCTCCCCACGGCCTTCCATTCAGATTAAGTAACACAGGCTCCCTCAGAAGGGAGGCAAAACCCCACAAACTTGAGAAATGAAGTTACGTAACAGCAAGAGTAATAACTACCACTTACTGGGCCGCTACTACATGCCAAGCACAATACAAACATTATGCAACCTTTTAAAGATGACACGATACAGACGTGCAATCCACCCAAGGTCTCCGTGGCCAGATGTGTAGCAGAATTCAGAATCTGTAGTGTTTTAGAAGACAGGCAATGAAATGCACATACAGCCTGTCATTGTGGAATGGATCCCTGTACTGATTATCGCCACTTCTTCAGCAAAACGTTTGAATAGTTATACTAAGTGGGGTCACTTTATTATATATCAGAGCCCACTGTACTGCCAAGTGACCTTGAGCCAGACTTATTAAAAACCTCTTTGTTTTCAGACCATTTTGGAGTTGGGAAATTGTGATTGACAGATTGTGATCCACTGTCTCTATTTTACGGAGGAAGAACCTGTTGCTGGAGGTTAAGTCACCAAAAGGAATAGAGTCAGGATTAAACTTCATAGACATTAGTCTAAGTAATAGGATCTAGACTTGATAGAAGCCAGAACTGCATGATTACAAAACACCGAGTTTTTCCATTATGTGCTCTCTTAGTGATGTCACACAACTTGCAGGTGGCAGTATGATGCCAGATTTACTGATATACTCCTAAAAATTCAGGATAAGTCAATTTAGGGAACCCTGAACTCCTACAGCCAAATCCTTCTGTGACTGACATAATCTCAGCCCTCCATGTCTGCTAAGTGTAAATTTATTCCCCCAGCTTCTTTGTTTCTAAGAGAGAAACTAAGATAATGTTAAGTGAAGGAAAATGGTTTTTCCTATGTTTCCTCTAACTAGAGGTATACTCAGCTATTTTTAAAAAATGGTTCATGGGGGTTAAAAACGGCTCAGGAAAACTACAACTAACAAAATAATACTGTACTGCATTGCTCATCAAATCTTAGAGCTAGGAGAGGGAATAGCCCAGGTCTCACTTCTTAAAAAATTAAAAAGATTATACTGTGAAAAGTCTTACCCCTACCCCTTACTGTGGCCACCCATTCGCCTCTCAAGAGGTATCCAAAGCTACCATTTTTTCCAAGTCTCATTTCATAGAGAAGAAAATGTGACATAGAGAAGTCTCTGGACCCAAATCACAACCCTATAAATTGTGTCCCCTGACTTCAGACACTCAGCTCCCTTGCCCTACTATCATTTTTCTTTGTAGTACTTCTCCCCACCTGAAATACTGTATATTTGCTTTTTTTTCCTTCTCTCTCTCTTCTATTAGAATGTACGATTAGCAAAAGCAAGGTCTTCACCTATTTGGTTCACTGTTTTATCCCAGCACCTAGAACAATATCAAGCACGCAACCAGTGGCCAGATGTTTGTTAAATGAATATAGGAAGGATAGGAAGGAGGGAGGGAGGGAGGAAGGAAGTGCACAACAGAATTGGGAAGGGCAGACAGAAGCCAGAAATTGCTGTGTGCCTGTGATGTGTCTGGTGCACACGTGACAGCACTGGAATGTGATCGCTCTCTGGGGCCAGTCAAAGCCTGTGCTCTTTATTCTGGGTGGCCTCCAGAGTGGAAGCATGAAGGTCTTCAGACAGGCCAGGGATGGCATCATGGAACCACCACTTGAGAGCTTCCAAATTCAACTCCTTTATGCTACAGTTTCCTAATCTGTAAAATGGCAGTAATAATAGCACTTATCTCTTTAGCGTTGTTGTCAAGATCGACTAAGTATGGTAAGTTACAAAATGGCCATAAAGTTTGTGGCTCTTCCCATCAGGAGGTGGAGTCTATCTCCACCTCTTCGCATCTAGGCTCCCCTTGTGACTTTTTTTGGCCAACAAGACAGTAGCAACTGTGAGTCAAGCAGAAAGCGGACGAGTGCATGCACACTGGGGTTTGCATGATTCCAGTCCAGAGCGGAGAGTCCCCAGGCTAGCCTGCTGGATGAGACACACAGGGCCCAACCTCCCCTCAACGCTCCAGCCTATAGCCTGCTAATCAGATGGTCCAGCCACATGCCAACCAGCCAGCTGAGCAAACCCAGTAGAAATCACTCAAGTTGGCCCAGACCAGAACTCCCCAGCTCTCCAAGAGAACTGTGAACTAAATAACAGTTGTTATTTTAAGTCACTGAGTTTGGTTTTTTAACTGTGGTAAAATATACATAACATGAAATTGACCATCTTGACCATTTGTGAGCGTGCACTTCAGGAGTGTTAAGTCACACCGTTGTGCATCCAGTCTCCAGAATTAAGCCACTCCGTTTTGGGGTGGTTACCCAACGAAAGCTAACTGATAACACTGAGATAACAGACTTCAAGAGCTTCGCCAGTGCCTGGAACACAGAACTCAATAAATGCTGTCTATTAATATTACTATTATCGTTATTAATTTGATTATTCTCACAGTTTAATCCCCTAATTCCATTCACCTGCCAAACTACTGTTCCAAAAATACTGCTTTCATAGTGCCACAGGTGCATTTGACCATTGCCTGCTTCACGGAATACAGCTCAGCGCCTGGACTCCCACGTGCACCCACTGCACTTTGCACTCAATTCCAGCCACACACACTGTGCTTAGTCCTACCTACATGACTTGGCTCATACTGGCGTTCCCCACAGAGGATCCTCCCCCACTAATCTAAATCTAATACCTCTTTTCAAGGCCCTACACTTTGCAAAGCACTTCTGTGTTTTCTAAAAACTTTTCACTGTAAAACAGTTCTACTTCACTAAAATTTCCGGAAATCTCAATGTACTTAAGATGACTTGGCACTTCCTAGGTATCTTTTGTACACCTGCTCTCCATCAGGCTGGGAACCGACTGAGGATACACAGTTTCCAGTCTGTGTCCATCATACAAAGCGTGTTCAGCTTTTAGCTGAATCTGGACGACCCTCTGCTTAACATGACTCTCTGGCCCATCACCTTAATGACCAGCAGCATGATGGGGTCAAGAGAGTGAGCTCTGGACTCAGACTGCCAGGGTCAAAGGTGGTCTCCACCAGTGAACAGCTGTGGGACCTCAGGCAATAACTAACCTCTCTGTGCCTGTTTCTTCATCTATAAAAACAGGGAAAATAATAATAGCTTCCTCACAGGGTTACTGGAAGGTTTAAATAATACACATTAGGAGGCACTGGGCACACAGTAAAAGCGCAATAAATGTTAGCCATTATTATGACATCCTTTACCTAAAAGGTAAAGATCTACGTTTAAAACGTCTTTCAGGAGGGCATCAAGATGGAAGAACAGACCTTGAAGGGATCTGGGCTGACCACGATTCTAAGTCCACAGCATGGTGAGACTGACTAAAAAAGTCAATGAACCAAACAGACTTAATTGATATTTATATAATTAAAGTGGCAGGATACACTTTCCTCTCAAGTACTCACAGAACATTCTCCAGGATAGATCACATCTTGGGTCACAAATCAAGCCTCGGTAAATTTAAGAAAACTGGAATCGTATCAAGTATCTTTTCAAACCACAACACCATGAGATTAGAAATCAATTACAGGAAAAAAATTGTAAAAAACACAAACACATGGAGGCTAAACAATATGCTACTAAATAACCAAGAGATCACTGAAGAAATTAAAGAGGAAATAAAAAAATACCTAGAAACAAATGACAATGAAAACAAGACAACCCGAAACCTATGGGATGCAGGAAAAGCAGTTCTAAGAGGGAAGTTTATAGCAATACAATCCTACCTCAAGAAACAAGAAAAATCTCAAATAAACAACCTAACCTTACACCTAAAGCAGCTAGAGAAAGAACAAACAAAACCCAAAGTTAGTAGAAGGAAAGAAATCATAAAGATCAGAGCAGAAATAAATGAAATAGAAACAAAGAAAACAATAGCAAAGATCAATAAAACTAAAAGCTGGTTCTTTGAGAAGATAAACAAAATTGATAAACCTTTAGCCAGACTCATCAAGAAAAAAAGGGAGAGCACTCAAACCAGTAAAATTAGAAATGAAAAAGGAGAAGTTACAACAGACACCACAGAAATGCAAAGCATTCTAAGAGACTACTACAAGCAACTCTATGCCAATAAAATGGACAACCTGGATGAAATGGACAAATTCTTAGACAAGTACAACCTTTCAAGACTGAACCAAGAAGAAATAGAAAATATGAACAGACCAATCACAAGTAATGAAATTGAAACTGTGATTAAAAAATCTTCCAGCAAATAGAAGTCCAGGACCAGATGGCTTCACAGGTGAATTCTATCAAACATTTAGAGAAGAGCTAACACCTATCCTTCTCAAACTCTTCCAAAAAATTGCAGAGGGTGGAACCCTCCCAAACTCATTCTATGAGGCTACCATCACCCTGATACCAAAACCAGACAATGATATCACAAAAAAAGAAAATTACAGGTCAATATCACTGATGAAAATAGATGTAAAAATCCTCAACAAAATACTAGCACACAGAATCCAACAACAGATTAAAAGGATCATACACCATGATCAAGTGGGATTTATTCCAGGGATGCAAGGATTCTTCAATATATGCAAATCAATCAATGTGATACACCATATTAACAAATTGAAGAATAAAAACCATTTGATCATCTCAATAGATGCAGAAAAAGCTTTCGACAAAATGCAACACCCATTTATGATAAAAACCTTCCAGAAAGTAGGAACAGACGGAACTTACCTCGACATAATAAAGGCCATATACGACAAACTCACAGAAAACATCATTCTCAATGGTGAAAAACTGAAACCATTTCCTCTAAGATCGGGAAAAAGACAAGGATGTCCACTCTCGCCACTATTATTCAACATAGTTTTGGAAGTCCTAGCCACGACAATCAGACAAGAAAAAGAAATAAAAGGAATACAAATTGGAAAAGAAGTAAAACTGTCACTGTTTGCAGATGACATGATACTATCCAGAGAAAATCCTAAAGATACCACCAGAAAACTACTAGAGCTAATCTATGAATCTGGTAAAGTTGCAGAATACAAAATTAATACACAGAAACCTCTTCCATTCCTATACACTAACAACGAAAGGGCAGAAAGAGAAATTAAGGAAACAATCCCATTTACCACTGCAACAAAAAGAATAAAATACCTAGGAACAAACCTACCTAAGGAGGCAAAAGATCTGTCCTCAGAAAACTGTAGAACACTGATTAAAGAAATCAAAGATGACATAAACAGATGAAGAGATATACCATGTTCTTGGACTGGAAGACTCAATATTGTGAAAATGACTATACTACACAAAGCAATCGACAGATTCAATGCAATCCCTATCAAATACCAATGGCGTTTTTCACAGAACTAGAACAAAAAATTTTACAATTTGTATGGAAACACGAAAGACCCTGAATAGCCAAAGCAATCTTGAGAAAGAAAAATGGAGCTGGAGGAATCAGGCTCCCTCCCTCATTGTAAGATAACACCTCCTAAAAACCAGAACTGTCTGGAGATGGGCGGTCTCCAGAGGTAGTGAATTACCTGTCACAGGAGGTGTTCAGGAAACTGTATATCCTGGATTGTAAAGCAGTGACTATTTTTCTGTTTTGGGTCACAGATCCCTGGAAGCATCTGATAACAGTGAACAGAATTCTTTTCCCCCCAAAACACACAAATATACAGTAATATAAATATCTGCAAATAATTTCAGGAAAGGGCCAAGTAAGAACTCTTAGCCAGAATCTCCTAATTAAACAAATATCTATTGATCAAGGCACAGGAGAAATTTAAGGCTGTATTTCCTTTAGGCATCTCTCAAAAGATTAATCCCCTATCCCAGCCAGAGGTGATTTTTCCCTTCTGTGAATTTCCTTATGGCATTTACTATATTCTGCCACAGATACTTAAGTTTCTCTTGTTTAAAAACCTAGAGGTATCTTGAGGGCACTGCATCCACCTTTTGTTCATTAATTCACTAAAGGTACATCAAACAAGACTCCCATTTTCAAATAGCTTAAAGTCCAGAATCAAACATAGAATTTTAAATCTGAAAGGGACTTTGGGAACATAAAACCCATAGACAAATAACCACAATACAAGACTATGGGACTGATATAAGGTAAAACAGTGCTAGAGAAAATGGTCGAGGGAGGGTCACAGGTTAACATTAAAGGGCATCTTGTTATGGTGACTTCCTAAGCTTTCTATGAACAATTTTATAACATTTTATCGACCTGACAAGACAATGAGCTCTTTGGGTGTCTTATTTGTCTATACATGTTATCCTGCCCTTCTGCACCCATTATAAAGCCTAAAGTGGAACAGATGTTTAATAAATATCTGCTGAATGGTCAACAGAGGTGGCATTCACAGAAGCCAGACCTTGAAGGATGAGAAGGATTCTGAGTTATAAGACAAAGGGAAAACTTTTCTTTCTGATGAGAAATTAAAGTGTTTTAATAAAGGACAACAACTAAGAGTATATTTAAACACAGGACGGTATTTGTGTTATTTCCATTGGGGAAAAGAATTTAGAACGTTTGATATAACCCCACTAATTCAGTTGAATGTGTCCATTCATTCAATAATCACTTAATGATTTTCTTGTTGGAATGAATACCTTTGTAAGCATTCATTTAACAAAAGGTACAGGAGTGAGGAAGATGAAATATAAATAAAACCAAGTCTGGCCTTCAAGCAGCCAACAGGGTAGCTAATCGACAGACATAGGGAAAATTAATAAGAACTTGCAAGAGTAGACAAGTGTTCTAAAAACCTCAGGGAGCACTGAGGAAGAAGGGACTGATCAGACTGCAGGAAAGGGGGAGAAGCTTATGGAGGTGATGTAACTGAAAACTGGAAGGATGAATAAGGTTTCATTCCGGAAAAGGTATTCGTGACAACATTTGCATAGCTCATTATGTTCACAAAATTCTTTCACACGTCCTCTCCCACTTAATCTACCCATGCAGTCTCAGTTTTGTAACCCACATATTAGAACCCAGAAAAACATCAATCTCAGGGACAGAACGCAATATGAAGCAGAACTACTTAAAAACCAAGGTTGTGAACGAACAGAAACATTTTAGGCAGCAAGACAACTTGGGGATGGGGGCGGATGCCTAGGAGACCAAGGGCAGCCGGGCCCGACATCTGATTAAGGAGAGGGGAACCAGGCTGGGAGGGTGGGGCCGCCTGACAGGGGTCAGCGGTCTGCTCCCCCGAGGGAAGGAGGGAGCCCGAGGCGTCTGGCACCCGCTGGCCGCAACCCTGTCCCGCGATTCTGGGCCCTGCCGGCCAGGCCCAGAAGCCGGCGCTCGCGCGCAGCCTCCCCGCTCCGACGGGATGCAGGGATGCTCGGCCCACCTGGTCCATCTTGGGTATCACCTTCTGCCGGCCCCCCATCTGGAAGCGCAGCAGGTTGTAGAACTCCTCGGGGTGCCCCAAGCACTTCACGAACTCCATGCTGGCGGCGGCGGCGAACCGTCGGACCTCGGAGCTCACCTCGTGGATACCTTGGGCTGGCCCCTACCCGCTACCAAAGAAAGATTAGGCGGAGGGCGGGGCGGGGTGGAGGCGGGCCCAGCGCGGCGGAGGCGGGCCCAGCGCGGCGGAGGCGAGCCCAGCGCTGCGGCGCCACGCCCACTTCCCCACCAACTTCAACGGGCCTCAGTCTCTCGCGCCGCTGCCCGCGGGCTCGCGGGGTGGACTGACGGGCGCTGATTGGCCAGGGCCGCTCGCACCAGCAAGATGCCGGCCAATCGGCGGTGGGATGTGTCTGGCGTGAGGACCACATCCTAGAAGCTAATTGGAGGAAGAGAAAGAGGCAGGCGAGCGGGATTGGTGCTCCTAATGGAGGCGGGCCTTCGTTTTCCTCTGCTTTCCCAGTGTGGGGCTGAAGGAGCGAACCCAGGCTTTGAGAAGGCCCCCCGAGGCGGAGCTCAGTGCGTGGGAGGCTCGTTCCGGCCCGGCTTTCGCTGAGAGCCCAGCGGGCCAGAGCCCGCTAAGCCCTCCACGTGTTTGTCTTGCCAGGCAGATTAGCTCTTCCGGGACGCGCTCGGCTCACAGCCGCGCCTCCAGTGGGTGCAATCAGCCTGAGGCTTCCGAGCACGTAAATTTAGTCCCAAAAAAGGATCTGAAGCGTTTCTACGGCCTATCAAAGGGTGATGTGTTAATTTTTATCTCGATCCTAGAGCTCTCACAAGCCCTGGAAAAATACGTGCTACCCCAACCCCCAAATCTACTTTAACACCGCAATCAGTGATCCTTTTAAAAATAAAGGCAGCTCAGATCACTGCCTAAAAACCCTGCAATATCTGTCCATTTCACTCGGTAAAAGCCAAAGTCCCCACGAGGGTCTAAAAGCTCTGCACGAATAGCCCTCCATCCCCATTACCTCTCTCACCTGCATTTTCAATCCCTCCCTCCTTGGCCCCAGGACTTGTTGTCTACACTTCATTCTTCCTGCAATATTTTTGCCCCCGGATATGCAGTTGGCTAACTCGTTCACCTCCTTCAAGTCTTTGCTGAACTCTCACCTTCTCATTTAGGCCCACCCCATCACACTGTTTTATACTACAGCTTGCCCCGCCCTCAGCACTGCTGACGCCCCAGCCTGCTCTAGTTCTTCCCGTCCTATTGTTACTAAGGTCTTTGGACTCTTTAGTCAGTAGAAATTGATGAAGCCAGATCAGGAATTCAGGCAAGGTGTTACTGGGACTCCAGGGAGTGAAGACAAGTAACAGGTTCCCTTGCTCACTCTCTGAAGGGGGGCGAGCTTGTCCCTTAAATGGGGGGAAGGTAGAGGCAGATCAGTGGGTGGTGGGTGGGGCCGGAGGGGTGGCTTCGGTGGTCTGCCCACCCCTTTGGTGGTACTGTGTGCAGGGATCATGTAGTACCTGCTTTTGTTCCTGGCACCTCAGAAGTGCCAGTTGGGTTTTGGTCTTTTTGTATCTTATTGTTGATAATTTGCCCCAACTGCCCACGCAGGCAGTTATTTTTAGTCCCTTATAGTTTCTTTGTATTGTTGCTCATTTGTCCAGGTGCAAAACTACAGTAAAGGGTCTCAGGTCGCAGCCTGTCTCAGTACTGATCACGTTCTGATATAAAATAGTTCACTTACGATGTTTAGTGTCTGTTTCTCCTTGCTAGAATGTAAGTTCAATGACGACAGACCTTTTGTTTTGTTTGCTCACATACCCCCAAGCCTCCAGAACAGTGCAACTCTTTGATGTCCCTTCAGCATTGCAAACTGAACATTGCCCTAACTGGAATCTCTCTCCCATTGAGACTGCTTCTCCTGCGAATGGCAGTTAACAGCCTCCCAGTTGCCTAATTATAAGATCCAAATGTCATCCCTAACTCCTCCTTGCTCTCCCTACACCCGCCCTTTGTGAGTCATTCATCAATTCTCTGGAATCCAAGAAACAAACATCCCTCCTCTTAATCTCTCCTCTCTGCTCCATCGAGGTTCAAGCCCCACCTTCTCTCTCAAACTGTTAAAAGTCAGTTTCCCATCTCTCTCTCTCCATCCATTCCAGTGTAACAGTTTGAGTAATCTCAAGTAATCTCAGTCTTTCAATTTTATTTTATAAGGTATTATGATTTTAATTAGCTTAAGGTGAGGCCCTGTGGGCTTCTAGACTTTGGTTCCATGAGTCCAGTCTGGCAACACAGAAAAACAGACTGAAGGGAGCTTCACTGAGAACTGACTCATTTACCTACAATTTCTTTTCATTGTATCTGATGTTTGGTCCTTTTTAAAACTCTGTCAAGTTATAACTTTATATCTCTACTTGCATACTGCTTTTGGCCAGAAGACATAAAGCTAAGAGTTTTAGCACTCCCCTGCCTGTTAAAAGGACCCCGTAAAAAAAATTCCCTTCTTTCAATTTTAAATTGCACGAAGGAAATGCCTTTCAAGATAAAATCCTTCCCACTCCCTGCCTGCCTCTGAGTTTCTGCCACATGCAAGTGATGGGGGCTGATGCCCTTGCTATAGCAAGCTCTGAATAAAGGGCCTCGCTTGCTTATTCTTATTTTGGTGGTATTTCCACAAACCTCAGTACTTCATTGATGTTCAGTGGTCACTCTCATCCTGAATTTTCTGTACGCTAATCATCCCTTGTCTGACTCTTCACCTCACCTTGAACCCCTCAAGGTCAGGGACCGTGTCTAAACAGGGCACCTGGCACAGTACTTGCCACTTAAGAAGTCTCCATTACTTCTTATTAAATATCAGGGCTTGAAATAGGGACTGTACTGGAACTTTTAGAACACAGACAGGCAGTCACTTATCCAATCTCCCCGCCCACCCCCCCCAAAAAAGCACTTCACAATAACCTACTAAAATGCTTCTAACACTCTGTTGTAACAAGCCGGCCTCCTCCTACTAGTACAGAAGTTTTCTTGTCTTGTTTATCATTGTATTCCCAGAGCTAGCATTTAGGAGGCATTAAAAAATATTTATTAGATGGCTAAGGCCACTGAAACCTCACACAAAATTGCAAGTTTTTTACGTCAGTTATCATGAAACTCCAGCTCATAAGTAACTCTTTACCCTGGAATCTGCTGAGTCCAAATGCCTCACCTCTCTCTCTTCTAAGTGCAACCGGGACTCGCTGACTCTGTACCCCATCCCTCAACTGCAGCCTTTCCTTACGTCCAACAGGGCCGCAGGCCACAGGAGTCATTCCCACTGTTCACCTCGCCAGCCCTGTAGGTTCTGTACCACCATCCTCTTCTCTTAACCCTCATTCAGTCCCTCTGCTATCCCTGCCTTTCCCCTTTGCAGAACTAACTTGAGACTTTCTGCCAAGAGCCTCCTGCCAGGACGAACGATAACCTCGCAGAGGGCTGCAGCAGCTGTGCTTTCCGCTGGCAATCCACGTTTCCGCGTCCCCGCTGCTTCCATGCGGAGCCCAGTCTGTGCAGTTCCGATGCGGAACTCATGGTGCGGCCGTCAGCCTTTACAACTCAACTGCTAGGTGCTGCTGTTTTCCCCAACACAGACTGAAGTCAGAGAAATGGTAAGTCAGCTCCCAAGAGGACAGAGGAGACTGAGGGTTATTCTTCCATGTCTTGCTCTATAATCTTTTGTACGGCTTGAATCTTTTGATGTATTTTTAAAAATAATTTTAAACAACTTAATAAAATAAGGATTCTCCTTTGCCCTCTTGGCCTTCTACTGTTCATACCCTGACGACCTTCAACTGTGGGTTCATCCAGCAACCCTCTTTGTTTTTGACCCTAAGCTACTGGAGACTGCTGGACAAAGTTGGGAAATGGAGCGACTACTCTGGTCTCTAGTGTGGCTCTATAACCTTCCCTTGAGCCCTAAGCGGCTCTAACTTCCCCTCGTAGCTGTTACAAACCTCCCCACTCCTACTCTGTGCCAGCTGGTTTTCTCTGGGTCTACTTTTCTTTCCCCACCGGAGCCCAGGCATCTCTAAGTGCTGGCGCTGGTGTCTCTCTCCCTCCTGGTTTTCCCCTCACCTGATCACACACGAATCCTCACATCACATCCATCCTTTCGTCACTCTCCCTCCCTGACCCCCTTTCTCATTTCTTTCAAGGACAACCTTTTTTAAAATAAATATTTATTTATTTGGCTGCGCCAGGTCTTAGTTGCGGCACGCTGGATCTTTTTTTGTTGTTGTTCTGGCATGTGGGCTCTTAGCTGCAGCATGCACGTGGGATCTAATTCCCTGACCAGGGATTGAACCTGGGCCCCCTGCATTGGGAGCTCGTAGTTTTAACCACTGGACCACCAGCGAAGTCCCTCAAGGACAACCTTCTTGAAGAGCAGAGCACACTCACTGCCCCCTGGGCTCCCACCCAGTCCTCAGCCCCTGCAGACCGGCTGCCACTCCGCACAAATGGCTCTTTAAGGTCATGACCTCAAATTCGACCAAATCGAGGTCATGACCTCAAATTTGACCAACCGTCAAACTCGAAGGCCTCTTCTCCGACGTGTGCACCACTGGCTGCCCCCCGAAGTTCCTTCCTCCTGTTTTATCTGATTTTCCATTGGCTTATCTTCTCTTGCCCCTTGAGCAAAAGACCTTCTAAGGTTCCCCTGTGATCTCCATCCTTCTCAGGCCGCATGATCGCCTTGTTAACCTTCTCGAACCGACCCTCAGCTCTGAGGAAAGCTCCCAAATCCATACCTGCAAGCCTGCACTTGCGGGGAGCCGGGCCCATTTCCTGGCTGTGTTGTCCCCCCACTTGGGTGCAGGTGCCTCAAGCTCAGCACTCAGGGTCTGTCTCCTCACGGAACCTGCTCAGCTCCCGTGACTCTCTGTCTCAATAGCGAGGTGGGGGCAGCTTCCTCCAGCTCTCAGCCCCCTCCCTCCCTCGTTCCCACATCCAGTCAGATGATGCGTATGAGCCCATCACCATGGTGACCCTCCCATGTCTTCTTCTTTCCACACCCACGGCTGTCTCTAGTCCTGTCGCTGCTTTTCTCAGCAACTGCAACAGCATTTCCCCGTTCCTACCGATCGCAGTGGGTGTCCACCCGCACGCAGGCTATGACGCCTGTCCAGCCCTCCCCCTCTTGTACTCCAGACCCCGGCAGATGCTGACTTACGGGAAATGGCCTGTCTGGGTACCATCTTGGCCCTGCGCCGATGCCTGCCATAAGGTGGCTTTCCCCGCTGTGGACAACTCCCGGTGACTTCACACAGACAGGTGTAAGGGCGCATGTGCACCCTTCTCCCTGACCTGCTCCTTTTAAATGGATCCATCCAACCAACCCAACAAGTCCTCAACAGCACCTTCACAAAGAGCTCCGTTACGTACGGTGAAAGAACCTTTACTGCCAAATAAAGATGACAACATAAAGTAACAAAGAGCTTTATTTTCATGTCCTGGTTTCTTCTAGGTTTTGCTAACAACCTGGATTCCTGCACTATTGAGCACGTCAACAGTCACAAACACGTCACCTTGGGGAGGAAACAAGTCGCTTTTTTCTAAAGCCCATGGACACAACGGGAAGGTGGCCAGCTCCCTGGTCCCCCCGTTTCCCCTCCTTCTCCTGGCGTCTCCGTCCCGTGGGAAGGGTCCAGGCAGGAGGCTGAATCCGAGCACTGCTCTCCTGTTACTCCCTCCTCATCCCTGGATCCCTCTTGGGGAACCAAGAAGGATAATTCCCTTTTCCTGGTTCTCATATGGAGGGTCTTAACACCAGCCAATGTTTCAAAACCAAAACCAAACCAAACCAAACACCTGCAAAGCAATGCTGGCACAGCTCTCTTCCACTGGCTCTCGTTTTCGTTGCCCCACTGTCATTCCGGGAGGTTTCCCCTTAACTGTCATCACGATTTGCCTCATCTGTCAACAGTGGTGGAATTAGATAGGAACAATTAACCAAAACTAGAAAAGAACAAAATCGGACCCTGTGGAAACTGCCTCAGCCTGAACGCCGGTGAGGTGAACACCAACAGTACCGGCATCCCGACCCCACCCCCCCAATTCCTGTCCCCAGTCCCAAACCCTGCCCACAACCCCTTTGGCGACACTCAGGCATCACGGTCCCTCAAGGGCAAGGCTCTGTGTAGAAGGGGCCCAAGCGCCCTAGGAGGGCTCCACCTGCTCTGGCTCATCCGGTGACAACCTGGGCTGGCACTGGGGGCACCACCACGTGAGCCTCTGCAAGCCCCCCGGAGGCCCCAGTGCCTCCTTCACGACCTGGTGCCCAGCAGGGCACCGCTCCTTCTGGTAGATCTGCGTGTGCTGCTGTCTGCCCTGGAACTTGTCCCGCAGCCAGCCTGCACTGAAGGCCACCACATGGTCCACCAGGGCCTCGAGGCGAGGAAGACCCAGGAGTGAGCCGGGAGAAAGCGGGTGGATCCCAGCTCTGAACAGGGCCTCGTTCTTAATGATGTTCCCTGGAAGAAGGCAGGGAGGGGCGAGGGAAGGAAAAAGGACACATCCATAAGGAAAGCCGGCCACAAAATTAACAAAACAGAGCACAGCTGATACGACGGCAGCGGGGAGCGTCTCACGAAGATCCAGCGCGGCTGAGAAGCTCTCGGGCAAGTCACGTACTGAATCAGCCGGCCCGTCTGCGAAGTATTTGCTAACACTTACCCTTTAGGTTGTTGTGAAGACGAAATGACGTAAAACTCCCGCGTGGCCCATGTTACAGCAAAGAGATTAACAAGAGGGGCTCTGGACCCGAGTGCCTGGCTGTGAATCCCGGCTACCTGACCCTGGTGAATTCCCTGCCTCCTTGAGGCTTCCGTTTCCTGGTCTGTAAAGCGCAGGGGAGGTTCCCTGGTTTTCGTGGGCAGTAAATGAGAATTCTCACACACACGTACAAATGCTGAGCACCGTGCTGGTATGTAGAGGGGAATCAATAAATACTGGCTGTTAGGATTAATTAAAATGTCAAGCATGACGCCTGAAATATAGAAAGTGTTTAGGAGGTATTATTATATTACTTTCCTACTCCTGCCTCATTTGCTGTGAAGTCAACCTCGACCTCTCCGTCCAGAATCAGTAAGTTTCTTCAAAATGTCCCAACAGTGCACTTTCTTTAACCTCTACCAGGCATTTATCACAGTCTATCTTAAGCTCCAGGGGGCTGAGTCCATGCTTGCTGGGTCACTAACAACACTCTCCTTCAGGAGAGAAGGGGCTCGGTGGAGGCCAGGCGTTCGGCATGTGTGGAGCAGATGGACGGACGGGTGAAAAGGCTGCTCTTTCCAAGAGCTTCACAGTCACACAAAATTTCTCTCTACAATTCGCCAGCAGACTACCTGCTTCATATCTCAGCTGTGCCCTTAGAGCAATGTGTCTTTTGCTTTCGTTTCTTCATCTGAATGAAGGGAAAACTAGTAAGTGGCCATCCTGGGGAAGAGCAGTAAGGATGAACCCATGAACCTGGCACAGTGGAGTCACCTGAAAAATGTCGGCTGTTCTGATTATCGTTTGTAACAACAGCCGGTTACACAGCATTTCTCTTGCTAATTTACCCCAAAGGCCGCTCCTGGAAGCCTGTGCTCCTCTGGGTGCAGGGTCTGCGTTTGTCCTACTATACTTAAATTAAAAAATAAATTAAAAAAAAAAAAAAGGATGGAGGGGACGTGACCCCTGCACTCTAGAAGGTCATGCTCCAGTGCGGCTATCAGGCCGACTACGACTGATAATGTAATGAGCGTCGGAGAGAAGTTAGACATGGCCTGATCTACTCCCTCATTTTAAAAACGAGGGAAGTGGAGCCGAGGAGCCCAGGTGATCGTCCAGCATCACTGACACCTGCGGTGGGTGCCAGTTTCCTGCCTCCTGGACGAGGGACTTTTTCATTAAGTCGGTCAGTGGGACCACCCTCTGCCATCAGCCATACCTAAGCCTGAGAAGTATCTCTGGTCCAACAGCGTATAGCAGACGGGCTGCTCCCGGCCCAGAGCTTCCAGGGCCTGTCCTCGATGGAACTTTTCTGACAAGATGTCAGAGGTGGGTCTGACCACCGGGAAAGAGGAGCTCCACACCATCTGACAGTTATAGAAGGCCAAGAAGCCGCCCCCGCCGAAGTGCAGGACCAGCCTGGGAAGAGAGGAGAGGTCACAGTGCACAGGGCTATGACAGTAGCATCAGGTCACACGTGCACACACAGCTCCCACTCCGCTCAGGATAATCTGGGGAAGCTAAGGTCCCAGAGGAGAAAAGGGATGGCTCTGCCAGAATTGTTAAACTCTCACGGCCAAATGGAGTAATTAAAAGAAAATGTATACTCTCTCCTTTTTTCTGATCATAACAATACGTGTTGGCAGAAGGCAACTTGGGACGTACAGAGAAGTCTCAAATTCAGGAGGTGTGGCTATGGCACAAAGCAGGGCTTGTGAAGGACGGAGGACAGAGAAACCGACGCTAAGGAGGCAGCTCTCCCAGTCCCAGGCAAGACCTACCAAGAAAGACACATACACACACCGCCCCTCCCCGGGCTTCCTGAATTCCAGGGACACAGGAGAAACCTCATGAACCCTGAGAAGCAATAACGGGTTACTCTGTAAGGGGAGAGACTCGGGCTGCAGCTGGACTCCAAGACTCACGTATCTGACCTGGGTGGTATCTTATGTGAAAGTAAAGGGACAGCTTGAGAGGAACAGGACTCAGAAGAACACCTACGCATAGTACCTGAGGTAATTACTCAAGGAAAAGTACATCCCAACGGAAATTAAATCAGCAAGGATCTCAAGATGAGGGGAGATGGAAAGGACGGATGGAAAGATTAGCACTGGACTCTGTCACGTCTATTGTGAGATCCGAGTGGCCTGCAATCGTAACAGTGCATCTGTAATCCAAGTGTGAGGAAAAGATTCTCAGAACAAAAAGACACCTACATTAGTGTGTTTTTAATATTAATTAATTTAATTATACATAACTAACAATGTAGTTAATTAACAATCTGGAACTAAAATTCTAAACTATCTCAGCAGACACAAGAGATGGGGAAGAAATGACAGGAAAGTACAGAAGAAGAAATATTTTAAAGGTCTCATCTCAGAGGGAGGGGGGAAGGAGAGTGAGCAAAATATCAGTGTTAATAATAAGGGAGAAGATTATTAATTTAATGCTATTAAAAATTTGATAGTTATTAACTCAGGGAAAAAAACAGATATCATTTAAAGATAATATTATTACCAAAGGAATAAAGATGAATAGCAGTACTTCCTAATTAACAGAGGTTTAAAAAAAAAAGGAAGAAAAGAGACTTCCCTGGTTGCAGAGTGGTTAAGAATCCACCTGCCAATGCAGGGGACACAGGTTCGAGCCCTGGTCCGGGAAGATGCCACATGCTGCGGGGCAACTAAGCCCGTGCGCCACAACTACTGAGCCTGCGCTCTAGAGCCCACGAGCCACAACAAGAGAAGCCACCACAATGAGAAGCCCGCGCACCGCAACAAAGAGTAGCCCTCGCTTGCCGCAACTAGAGAAAGCCCGCGCGCAGCAACGAAGACCCAACGCAGCCAAAAATAAAATTAATTTAAAAAAAAAAAAGGAAGAAAAGAAATGTGATAAATCCAACAGAAAAGAAGAAAACAAGGGACAATAAAACTACAAATGAAAGAAAATCCAAATAGCACAGTTACCCCATTTCAAAACAAGGAGTTTGCGTCTGACTTTAAAGAGATACAAAAGCCTGCTATTTACTGTTTATAACAAGCATACCTAAAATAAGTGAAAAAACAGACCTACAGCTAAGTGGAAAAAAGACCAGGGGGTGAGCCACCAAACACGGAGCGGCACTGTTAACATCAAGAGAAGCAGAATTAGGGCTAAGGGCAGAGAGAGGGTCCAGGACTGTTTAATAATGAAGCTGCAAAGAACCTTTGAGAGTCAGGGACCCTGATGCCTGGGAGCAAGGGCAGCAAAACACAGAAACAAACACGAAAGACAAGGAGAAACTCTATAAAACCACAACTAGCCTGGGGGACTTCAATGCTCCTCTTCCCAAGTTTTGCATATTAAACAAAAAAAAAAAATAAGCAAAAACAGAGAAAATCTGAGCTATCAAAACAATAACCTGCTCTTAACATTTACAGAATGTTTTTCTTTTTTTGTTTGGTTGGTTTTTGTCAGAATGTTTTACTTTTAATGAACATTCTATCTTCATTTATGTACACAAAATGTAAGCAAAGATCAATTATGTGTTTGGCTGCAAATCTTGATGCCAAAAGTAGAAAATTTACAGGCTGCCACCCTGATCGTAATGCAATAAAAAAATTAAAACAACAAAAAAAACCCCAAAAAGATGACCCCAAATACTCAAAGACTTGAAAAATTAGGAAATACTCTTCCATATGGATAGTATACACAACTATTATTATTTATTTGAAGGACCTACAAAGTAGATAAAACTCAGGCAAGCCTAATAAAGAAAAAAAGGGGGCGCGGCAGCCAAAGCAAAATATGCAACATGGAAGGAGTTATAACTTGACAGGAAGAGATTCAAATATAAGTGAATGACATGAGTTCACCGTGTGGCAATAAATTTGAAGGCCTGCGGGACCAGCCTTGTTAGTGGAAGGGCGTTCCAATCGCCCCGGCTGGTGACCGAGTCCGGAATCAGCCCACGGGCCCAGCTTTGGGCCATGAGACGTTTCCTGGGGGTTTCGGGGAAAGCTCTCCTTGCTCATCTGAACTTTAGAAATGACCCTCTCTCTCTTCTCTTCCTCTTTTCTTGTGTGGATATAAGGCCTGGAACTGCAGGAGTCTCCTGCTGCTGGTCTAAGGGCAAAGCCAACAATGTGGCAAAGTGCAAAGTCAGGAGAATCACAAGAATGTGAAGCCAAAGGCTTGGATCTGCGTCAACACCAAAGCCCACACTCCCTCTGAACTTCTAATTATGGTTGACCCCTGAACAACTTGGGGGTTGGGAAGCTGACCCTCTGAATAGTTGAAAATCCGCGCATGTAACTTACAGCCGGCCTCTGTATCCACGGTTCCGTATCCACAGATTCAACCAACCTCAGAGTGAGTCATGTAGCAATGTAATATTACTATTGAAAAAATCCCCGTGTAAGTGGCCCCGTGCAGTTCAAACCTGTGTTGTTCAAGGGTCAACTGTCTGTGAGTCAAAAAAATCTCACCATTCAAGCCAGTCTGAGTTGTTGTTTTTTTTCTCTCTCTCTCTTTTTTTGGCCTCACCACGCGGCTTGCGGGATCTTAGTTCCCCGACCCGGGATCAAACCCAGGCCCTCGGCAGTGGAAGCGCTGAGTCCTAACCACTGGACTGCCAGGGAACTCCCTCTCTGAGTTATTTTTATAGTCCCAAGCATCTTACTGGCCTTACATCATACCATAAACAAAGACTGTAGTTCTGGACATGAAAAAATATGTAATTATGAAACTAGAAAAGTATTTTGATTTGGAGGTAGAAGGAGCCTTCTTTAGCGAGAGGATAAAACTTAAGAGCTATCAAGGAAAATACCGACCACTCACTACATACAAACTAAAAATCCTGAATGCCTAAAGGCACAAACACCATCAAAGGACACAGACAGGCTGGAAACACTAGCACCACACATCACAGAGGGTAACACACAGCATCCGAAAGCCCCTACAAATTGAAAAGAAGTACACAAAAAACTCAGTGCTACCATAAGAACGTTCATTCTCTTTGACCAGCAATGATTCCTCTGGGAATCTACACTAAGGAAAGAATCCTGAACATGGATAGAGGTTTCTGCACTGATATTCTCCTCAACATTAACAGACTGAAAACTGGGGCAATTCTGTCCCTAAATTCAGAGAGCACTAGTCAAGCCATAAAATGTTGTTCAGAGGCCTCCCAGCCTCAAGGGCTTGTGTTTGTTGGGAAAGTACTCCCCGCTCTCTAAGCTGCCAGGTGGTCCCCATCCCTCTCTGGGTGCAGACCACAGTCGACCTGCCATCTCAGTGGGCAGAGAAGCGGGTTCCCTCTCCTAGGCGGCGGGCTGCTGGAGACCACCCAGCGTGCCCGCAGAGCCCGGCCCAGGCCCGCACAGTGGAGCCCTGGCGAACCCCACAGACCCCGCACAGCCGCCGACACTCACAGCCCACGGCCTGCTCAACCACGCCTTACCTTGGAGAGGGGTCTCTCCAGTCACCCCTCTTGTTTGCCTTCTTCGCTCTGGAGAACTCGTTCACCCAAATGCTGCCAAACAAACCAAAGCTGACCTGCAGCCACCTCTCGGCACCTCCTGCAGGGCTGTCTCCCCACAAACACTGCAGGCCATCATCTCCACTGGGGACAGCATCGTCTCCTCCTGGGGACCCGGAGGACTGGTCAGAGACTTCCTGGTGGTGCCCGGCCTCTTCCTTCCACTCTCTGTGTAGAGGCGCTGACAGTGGGTTGTTGCCAGGGCACACGATTTCTTCATCTGGATCAAATCTAAGGAATAATTTCTTTCCATGGACCTAGAAAAAGATGAACATGATCTAAGGCTCTGCTATAGACTTATTTGTGTCCTCTCAAAATTCATGTGTTGAAATCAACCCCCAGTGTGATGGTGTCTGGAGGTGGGTCCTCCAGGAGGTGATTACGTCATGAAGGTAGAGCCCTCATGAATGGGATTAGTGCCCTTATAAAAGAGACTTCAAAAAAAAAAAAAAAAAAAGAGACTTCAGAGGGCTCCCTCAACCCTTCTTCCACATGAGGACACAGCAAAAAGATGGCTGTCTACAAACCAGGAAGTGGGTCCTCACCAGACACTGAATCTGCTGGCACCTTGACCTTGGACTTTCCATGCTCCAGACTGTGAGAAATAAATTTCTGTTGTTTATAAGCCACCTGGTGTGAGGTATTCTGTTACTGCAGTCAAAACAGACTGAGTCTTACCCAGAAAGGGGAAGACTGGAAGAGACGTATATAGACATTTATCCTAATGCAAATGTCTCCCCTCTTGCCTCTTCCATGAAACTTTCCCAGCTTGAGTATTTGGGACTTGCCTTTTGCTTTTTGCTCCAGTCGTGTGAGCACTTAGTACATGGTTTTCAAAGTAATTAGAAGCAAGTGGAAGTATCAGATCAGCAATGAAATAGATGCACGCTAGATGCAGGGCCACCCTAGAATACCTGAGGGGAAATACTCCCAATTTTTTCATGAATTAGCTAATAAGTAAATACTAATTGTCATTCCTGTATTCAATTCATAATACTTTTTCTTTGTTAGAAATAATCAACATACATACACATACACACCACAAATTGACAGCAGCTAAAGACAACCCACTGTAAAATTCTGTAGCCCTCACCACCCCCCTGAAATTGGATTTGATAGAAGGAATGGCCACAAGAGACCTCACGATAAAAAATGACGATCAGTACGATTTCAGTAGAAGAAAATGAAAACAGAAAATGTGTGTAAAAGAATGTTCCAGCTACTGAGTATTCTATTTTCATATTGCTAGTCCTGGAAGGTAATGTGTATATGGCCCGATTCCAGGATAAGCCTGTTCTGCAAGACCCGAAATTCAGGCAGTCTTTCCAAGAATTAAAACCGAAACATCTGGCATTAATAATGGAAATGCCTGTGATACTTTGACCACCAAAGGTACATACTTAAAGATCACAGTTCTGATGAGATCTCCAATTTGTCAATTAGTATAAAAATTAACAACTGGAGCAGTCTTTTGAGGCCCTCTCCCCAAAAGAGGGCATTATCTTTCTAAATAATTCCAGAATAACTTAACTGCAAATGTGAGCACAGTTGTTTGCTGCCACACATCAGAAATGGTTTAACTG
This sequence comes from Balaenoptera ricei, assembly GCF_028023285.1. Classification (NCBI taxonomy): domain Eukaryota; kingdom Metazoa; phylum Chordata; class Mammalia; order Artiodactyla; family Balaenopteridae; genus Balaenoptera; species Balaenoptera ricei. The sequence continues at coordinate 8,056,810 of NC_082644.1, forward strand.
AGCTTACATAAAAACCTGAGCAAGGAATAAAGTAGGCATAAGAGAGTTTGCTCCAGACAACACTTTCTCGATGCAACTTCACCCATGTTGGTATAAGGCTGATGAAAATATTTGTCAGATGACCCTCAAGGTCAAAACATTTACCAGGTCAAAAGGCCTAGGTCGGGAGACCCTTGCACCCTTCCCAACAACGGCAATTTCCGCCGTCCCTCTTTTAAATTCCTCTGACACTATGGTTAGTTCAGTTCTAATTGTTAACTGGGTTTATACAACGTGCCAGGCAGTGTGCTAGGTGCTGAGGGCCACACAGATGAGTGAGTCTCTGCTCCTTCCCTCAGGGAATTCAGGATTTAAAAGGAATGAAGTTCTGAACCAGGTTACAACAGGGATGAACCTACGAAACATTATGCTCAGTGAAAGAAGCCAGTCACACACGGCATGATTCCAAGTATGTGAAATGCCCCCACAAAAGGCAAATCTGTAGCACAGAAAATAGAGTAAAATGGTCGCTTAGGGCTGGGGGTGGAGAGTTGGGGTGAAAGGGAAAGGACTAATGGGCACAAGGCTTCTTTCGGGGGTGATGAAATGTTCTGAAGTTGATTATGGTGATGGTTGCACAACTCTGTGTCAAGAAACTGAATTGTACACTTGAAATGGGTGAACTGGATGCGATGTGAATTACACCTCAGTAAAGCTGTAAATATTTTTTAATTGGAGGACTGGTATAAAGTCTAAGTACGCAGTGGGATTTGATCTCCAGATGTCCCACCCACCCAGACTAGGATGGGACAGAAACATTAACAGGCGGAAAGGACTCAATATTTACCTCCCACCCATAATGCTTTCTTAGGCAGCTCTGGAGTGTGTGCTCTGCAAAATGAGAGGCTAAATCAAAAGAGAAGATGATATGGGACCAAGTGTGGAGAGACTGCTGGCTGCCTCCCACTATCCCTCTCTCCCCTCTTCCCTACCAACAAATCTACTGATTTCAGGAACGTCAACATGCTCAGCTAAAAACCTACGTCTCCCAGCCTCCCTTACAGATGGGGAAGCCAGTGAGATTGTGCAGGAATGGTCAAATGTGGTTTCCAGGAAAGCTCTTTAAAATGGATGAACCAGTTTCCAGCTCCCTCCTGCCTTTTCTTCCTGCCTGGAACGTGGATGTAATGGCTGGAATCCCAGCTGCCATGTTATCATCGTCATCATGAGGATGAGGGCTACACCCCAGGGAGAGAAGAGCAGGAGCTTGGGCCCCAGTGATATCGTGTCACTCCTACACCACCCTGGACCACCTCCTCTGGACTTCCTATTATGGGAAGGCGGAAAAAAACCCTCCTGACTTGTATAAGCCACTCTTCTGAGTCTGTTATGAGCAATTACACATAATTCCTGACACAGAAACTGGAGAGCTTATAAGGAAGGACAGTGAAGGGCCATGCCAGATAAACAGCTGGCACAGAGTGGAGCCAATTTTCCTCTGCCTCACGAGCCCACCCTGCTCATTCCACCTCCATTTTTTTTTTTTTTTTTTTTTTAATTTATAACTGTGTTGGGTCTTCGTTTCTGTGCAAGGGCTTTCTCTAGTTGCGGCGAGCGGGTGTCACTCTTCATCGCGGTGCACGGGCCTCTCACTATCATGGCCTCTCTTGTTGTGGAGCACAGGCTCCAGACGCGCAGTCTCAGTAGTGTGGCTCACGGGCCCAGCCGCTCCGCGGCATGTGGGATCTTCCCAGACCAGGGCTTGAACCCGTGTCCCCTGCATTGGCAGGCAGATTCTCAACCACTGCACCACCAGGGAAGCCCTCCCACCTCCATTTTTGAATCTGTAACTGATTTTCAAACCTGAAATGCCCTTTCTTCTCCTTCTGACCCACTTAAGTCCTCCATCCTTCAAGGTCCAGCTCAAGTCCCATCTCCGTCATGAAGGCTTTTTCTCCAGGCCACAGGACCTCTTCTATGTCGAGGCCCTCAGCTGGGGCTTAATCACACGCTCCCTTCCTCCATTCATTGTTACCTAACAGCTTCCCACTTAGGGACACAGGTCCAAACTTCCAAATTCAACTCTCAGATCCTGAGAATAGGACCCACGGACAGAGGCACCGAAAGGGAGCCCACTGATGGGGACCCACTTGCCAGGCAGCTCCCCAAGGCCACCTCCCTTAGGCTTCTGGGCTCCCAACACTGACCCCTGCCTTGGTTTACTGGGAAACCAGTGCCCAGATCCATCTCAAGGCTCCCTTGCCTCACATTCTTCTGTCCACTCAGCTACTGAGTAAATATTTTCTGCAAGCCAGCTCTGTGAAGGCAGGTGCTAAGATCCTGGCCTCTGGGACCCAGAGACAAAGGGACATTAATCCTGTTCTGCAGGCCAGTCTGGACGAAGAGTCCAGGTGCTCTCACGGGAACAGCACAGACCTGGAGGTCAGGGGGCCTGTGCTCCAGTCTCTGTCCCTTGCTAGCTACGTCGGCTTGGGCTAACCACTCCCTCTCCCTGAGCCCCACCTCCAAATGCAGAAAACACACATGAAGGTGTAGCAGACCTCTCACAGACCTCTTCCAGTTCAAGAATGGTTTTATAGCCTGGTGTGTGTGTGTGTGTGTGTGTGTGTGTGAGAGTGAGAGAGAGAGAGAGAGGGAGAGAGAGAGGGAGAGAGAGAGGGAGAGAGAGGGAGAAGGGCAAGGTGGAAGACAGAGAACTAGTATTTACTGAGCACCTATTATGCGCCAGGCATAAAGTCTGCTTAATTCAACAATTTTAACTGGTAGGTGTTTATCCCCATTTTACAATTCTAGCAAACACTAGAGCTAAGAGGTTATGTAACTTGCTCAGGAGCACACAGCTAAGAAGCAGCAGAAATCCTTGGTTTTTCTACCGGCAATTACCAAATGCCTCCTAAGTGCCGGGCACTCAGTTAAGTGCCAGGAATACACTATTGCTGAGGTCACAGCCCCTGCCCTGTTTACTTGTCTCCTCCACTCAACAGGCAGGACAAATTCAGCAGTGAGCGTCCAAAAGGAGGTATAGGGCGCCCGGGAAGCACAGCAGAGTCTCTTCTCCAACCCAGAGAAGGCAGGGCAGGCTTCTCAGAGGATGTGATGGCAAGGCTAAATCCAGAAGGAGACCAGGAATTACCATGGTAACATGAAGGGACAGGAATGGGGGTGGCGCTGGGAGAAAAAGGAAGACCTGCCCACGCAGGGCAGCAGCACGCCAACCATGAAGGACTGTGAGAGGAGCTCTAGATAGTTCAAAATGATTGGAGAGAGATCTGGGGCAGGGTGAACTGCAGGCCAGAGAGGGAGGCATGAGTCAGACCACAAAGAGCTCTGCGAGCCCCTTAGGGCAGGGGTCCCCAACCCCCGGTCCCTGGCCGGCCTCGGCCTGTTAGGAACCGGGCCACACAGCAGGAGGTGCGCGGCGGGCGGAAGAGCGAGCGAAGCTTCATCTGCCGCTCCCCATGGCTCGCATTACCGCCTGAACCATCCCGCCCCCCACACCCCTGCCATCCGTGGAAAAATTGTCTTCCACGAAACCACAGGTTCCTGGTGCCAAAAAGGTTGGGGACCGCTGCCTTAGGGAATTCTGACTCATGCTCAGAGCAAAGATGAGTCAGGCTGAAATCCAGATCAGAAGGCTATGCTCTTTCCTCACCTCCCTGCTGGCCCCATAGAATGAAACACGGTTTCCAAACAAAGGTGCACATCAGAGTCTGCTGGAGTCATCACAACCGCTCCAGACGCTGAATGTGAATACCCAGCTCGTGCACATGTATTTTTTATAGTTCCGCAGGCCACTGTGCTGCTCACCTGAGGCTGAGAAATGTCAGAAGGGGAGCTGCGTGGAGTCCCAGCGTGCTCGCCTCAGGCTCGAGGAAGTGACAGCATGGAAAGTTCTGAGATAAATTTAGGGGCGGTACAGGGTGTGCTGACGGAGTCGGCCCGCTGGGGTGAGCTGTGGAATGAGCCCGTCAGAAGACGCTGCACTCACCTGGGTGTCCTGCAGCCACAGGGATTGGAAGCCGGCAGGGTTCAGCTTCTTACTGCTGCCCCCTGTCTTGACCACCTGCTGCCCCACGAAGGGGGAGACCAGATGGTGAAACTTCCTCACAGACGGCCCCTCCGGCATCCCTGCAGGCAGAAACGTGGAAAAGAGGCCGCTGACTTAGCTGGTTTCTCTAGAATTTCTGATGGGTGCCAAGCTCCAAGCAGCCGTTTTTGGGGTTTTTTTTTTTTTTTGCCATCAACTTTAAGAGCATATACGGCCAAAAAGGGAACGTGGCTGGGAAGGTGGGGTCCGATCAAAGAGAAAGCCCCGGTGTGGGAGGCTGTGAGCCAGCTTCCCGAGGAGGGCTGCCCCATCCCATCCCCCCTCGCCTTTCTTCAGGAGCACCAACACTGTGCCAGGCATCACACCACAAGCGCCCTCCGCTTTGATCCTGTGGCAGCCTGAACGGGAGCCCACCCTTGTTACTCGTTTCCTGGACTGTGGTCCCTAACTCATCTCCAGGCTTTCTCTGTCCTCCTTCTGCCTCCCCAAAGCAATCATTCCAGCCCACTGCTGCTGCTTTATCTCCTCTCTTTCCGTGGAGAGATGGTCGAGGTAGAGGAGGCTGTAAGGGACACAGACACAGATGCAGATCCAGCCCTGCCAGGACCACCCTGCTAGTAGCAGCACGGCATATGTGACAACAATGCAGAGCTCAGAATCATGGCAGGTGCAGACACAGGGTCATGTCAGGTCAGATCAGGGAGAGGCCACATCTGGCTTACCTAGGGAAGATTATCCCTGGTAACTGAGAAACAGTTGGGGTTCCATTTTAACCGTGATGTAGGGTGACCTGTGACCCCCATCTCCTCCTGCCCAAATCATCCAAGTTCACTGCGAGCTTGTGCGGGAGGCATTCATGTGTTTGAGCCTGAGTGCTCGGCACCCCAGCTTCTAAGACACAGAAGGCATTCCCCCCACCCTTACCCTACTTATCCACCTGTTCCCTCACCTGCGCAAGACTGCAAGTTATGATGAAAACCCAAAGAACTAAGCAGTTTCCTGGCACAGTGGTAGCTACTGCATTTCAGTAATTCTAAGTAATATTTTAAAATCTCTGAAATGGCGGTGCCTCTTACAGTCCATGCTTTCCCAGAGTTTAATTAGCAGCACGTTCCATAATACGTATTTTTAATTTGATGGTGCTTTAGACTCACTAAAATGTAGTACAACTGCCCCTAATCAGACCTTCAAGTCACTCAAGAGGCTCTCCTGACAAAACTGCGGGGCTGCAGGAAGACCGGCCACCGTGCAGCCGACCTGAACCTCAACCAGCTCTGTGCCCTGTCTCTCCAACCGTGGAAGCTTCTGGAAAAGCTCCCCTCTGAAATGCCTCTGATGCTTAAAATCTTTCGACACAAGGGCATGTTTCTTTCTCGGGTTTATTTATGTAAATGGAAAGCTGGGCAGCGAGCGGCCTCTACCACAGCCTTAAAAGATCAGAAGCCGCAGGGACACAGGTCCCGAGGGGACACCCCGCGCACGCTCGTTAGCCGCGCGAGGCTGGTAAGGGGCTGCCTAGCGGACCACACTGACGGAGGAGGGGGCGTCGCCGGCGTCCTCTCTTCTCAGCACGTCACCGCCGCCCCCGCCCCCGCCCCGGGGAGAGTCTAAAATGGCTGCTTTGCCCAGCGCCTTCTCGGGGTGATGGGGGGAGAAGCGGACGCAGAGACGGGACTGACGGTCACTGCAGGAGCCTCGGTCGGGCGGGGGGGGGGGGGGGGAATGTTAAAAAGTGGTAAACAGCCAAAATAAAAAGAAAAATTCAACCCGGGCTGCGGGTTTCCATGAGGGACGCTTCTAAAACGTTCGGTAACTGAGTTTTCACGCCGGTAACAAGGTGACGAGGGTAAAGCTGGGGAAAGCCCTGCATTTCCGACGGGGGGCGGGGGGACCCGCTACCGCCGAGGACGCGCCGCTCCGCCCCCTCCCCACCCACGCAGGTCCCGCGACGCGGCAGGGGGACTCGCGGCGGGACTTACCGGCTCCCCGCCCGCAGACCCCGTGACCCCAGCGCCTGCGAGGCCCGCAGACCGCCTCCGCGCGGGCCGTGGAAGACCCGGCGCCCGGCGTGCGCGCGGGTTGCCCCCGGGATGCGCGCGGCACTCTGTCGTAGGCGGGCGGGGGAGGCGTGAGGGGAGCGCGGCTCTGACTGGAGGTGGGGAGTGGGTAGAGCGAGACTCCTCCCCCGGGGGGTGGGGTAGCTCGGGGCTCCGCCCCCGGTGAGCGTAGGAGGCGGGGCTCGCCCTGCGCGGGTGGGGTTCGGGATTCCGTTGTCCAAACAGGTGCGGGGCTCTGTCCTGGGAGGCGGGAGTGGGGTTTCGCCCTTGGGAGAGGCGGTGAGGGTGCGGAGCTCCTCCCCTAAGGAGGTCGCTGGAGGCTGGGCCAATGCCGAGTGTCGCGGGTAACGGGTGGAGAGAGAGTGAGTCAGAGCAGACGGTGGGGAAGAAGCAAACCGCCTTTGGAAAGTTTATTGTCTTACGAAGATAGAGAAAATTAAGTTGCTGAATAGGAGAACTTTAGGTGGTCAGGCAAAGGCAAGCCTTTGGTTTTGCTGAGCCTCCGAGCCCAGCGAGGTAATTGTGAAAAGGAAACAGGTTGTCAAGAAATCTCATGAAGTTTTTAAAGGGTGGGATTTTTTTTTTTACTTTATATGATTTGAATATTATTATTTGAATTTTTACCGTAAGCAAATTTTGCTTTAAAGATAATATTAAAATTTTCCAGACAATAAAAAAGATAAAATAGTAGACTTTTAAAATAAGAATGTTCCATTGTTGTTAATTCTCCAGAGGATGGGGAGCCAGCACTTTCCAAGAAGTCAGCAGGGAAGTTTGGGGAAACTGTTCCGGATGGCAGGCACCAGGGACTGTAGCTGAGAGGGCCCTGGGGAGGTCTTGGCCAGCCCAGGGAGACAGGCCCAGTCCCTCCCCAGGTTGTGTCTTGCTGATCCAGCCGGAGCAGTACGGGTGGCGCTTCTACTGAACCGGCTAGGGCAGGAAGTGAGGAGAGGAAGGTTGGAAGGTTGGAAGGTCTGGGCTACTGAGGGTGCTCAGCACAGAGGAGCCCTGGAGGGGGGATGAGGTTTGAGGGGATGGTGTTGCCATCCCCCCCGAGCCTTCTGGTCTCCCTCTTTCTATACCTGGCCTCTTCTGGGAACAACATACCCACCACGGCATGCCACCTGCTGTAGGATCAAGCACACCCTAACAGTAGCTTCTGGAGCCCCTAACTCCCCATTCTGTAGACTCTGGCTGAGCTGGGAAGGAAGCCAGAGCCACAATCCTTGCCTCGCCTCTTGGACTGAATGCCTGGTGCCTAAGAGGGCTCTTCTGAGGCTGAAGGGTTGTAGAGTTGAGCAACCACGTGGTTCACAGCTTACCTCTGTCATTTACAGTATAGCTGTTGTTTGCTGAGCACATGCACTATTCTAAGCTCCTTACATATATTGCCTCAGTAGTAGTTATGGGGAGACAAAGCAAGTCACAGTATCTCTGAATCTATTCAGCATGAAGTGGGATAGCTATTTCATGGTGTTATTATGGAAATATCACAAAGCAAGGCTTCTCAAACTTTATATGAATCACCTGGGAATGTTGTTTAAATGCAGATTCTGACTCAGGTTTGGAGCAGGGCCCAAGATTTTGCCTTTCCCACAAGCTCCCAGATGCTGCTGGTGGTCCAGGGACATAAGGTGGAGCAGTGAGGACTTAGGAGCACAGCGGTTGGCAGTTGGTGGCACTTAATATTCTTTGAATGAATGGCTACATTAGATCTTAGATACGAAACTCATAAACTGTAAAGTGCAGTGCAAATGTATGCAGTCACCATTCTAAGACAATAAAGCTGGGGAATCTGCCTGGCAAAGGGCAAGCTTCCAGAAGCGCAACTCTGTAGAAGAGCAGCGAAGAACACTGTTGCTGCATCAGACTACCTGGGTCCAAATCCCACCGCTCTGTGGGCAGAGCTTGGGCAAGTAATTTAACCTTTCCATACCTTAGTTTCTTCGTCTGTAAAATGCAGTGAAATGCCTACCTCACTGGGTTATGGTGGGATTTACTGAGATGATTCACCTAAATCTCTTAGCGCTGGGCCTGACATATAGTGACAGATCAATATGTTTTTAGTTATTGTTAGTTGCATCCTGGACGGGGAGGGGGCGGGCAACCTCAAAGCCCACAGGAGCCTGGGCCTCAGCACTATGGGGGTCAGCACCCAGTTTTCTAAGGGCCATGGAGCCGATTTCTCCCTCTCCTTTTGTGCCCGTGACATCTTAAACAGGGTTAAAGTTACAATGCCCATGAAAATCGATTAAAGCAAGAAAGGATGTGATGGAGAAAAGCAGTAGGATGTGGTGGGGAATCAGATTGCCAGTGAATGAGCTTGGGGTCCTGAACCACATGGAGGAGGTTTCATGTGTCTCTAGGAACCCCTGGGGAGCCTGGAGGGCTGAGAGTGAGGCCCCTGGGCCCATTCCAGTTGCCCCTCTTTTTTGGACGTGTGACTGTGGACGGTGAGCCCTATTTTCCAGTGGTTCTAGGACCTTCTTTCATCATGTCTAAACTGGAGAATTCGGAACCAAGGATTCTCCCCAACTTCTAGAGAGACGTTGAAAGACTTCTTCTTGGAGTGGGACTCCAGGTTGTGCGGGGTTTTCAGCTTTTAGGTTTCCACTCTTTGGGAGAGGCAGGGGGGCGGTGTAAAAGCTCAGATTCTGCAGTCAGGTTTGAATCCTGGTTCTGCATGTACTAGTTCTGTGGCCTAAGGGAGCTACTTAAAATCCATGGACTGTATCTTCTTCGTGTGCCAAACGTGGTTGTGAGGATATAGGAAAGTTTTAATGGATGTATAAAGCTACTAGCGCAGCTGATTTGCAGGAGTGCTCGGTAAGTGGCAGGTGCTTTTTTTAGCACAATTTCTGGGGTGGTCTCAGATGGAATGTTTGAAAATCAGGCTGTTGCATTCTGGAGGCCACAAGGAAGAGAACGCCGGCGCCCCCAAATGGTGAGCGCATTAACTGCAAGGGAGGTATCTTTATGCCACTCTCGGCCTCCTTAGTGAGGGTAGGTGCTCAGTAAGTGCCGCTCTTCCTCATGCCAGCTCTGTGGCCTTGGGCAAGTTCCCTCGACGATGGTGGGACAAGAGGGCTTGGACCCGATCATCTCTGAGACCCCTCATGACCTGTAAACGAGTCAGGCATGGCATCCCAATCCAGGCATCCTTTTTCCTAGTGGGGTTATTTCCCTTCAATTCGACTTGCCCTGGTCAGCTGAGGAAGGAAACCTCAGCAATACTACCCCCAGTTCTTAGCAGCTCGTGTCCTGTAACCCCCCCTGTACTCCCACAGACCCCAGGCCCAAACCCTCCTGTAAGGAAGGGGCTACCAGGAATTCCTCAGCCCTGTCCTTGTGCAAACTGCTAGATTTTAGGCTGCAGGACCTCCGGGGGCGCCTAGAGCAGCTCCAGGGGCCTTGACAACTGCCCTGGGACTGTCCCACTGCTTTGCTTCATAGCTAAATGGCAAGGTTTGCTCTGGGTCCCAAGTACCAGGACACCCTGGTCAGATGGAGCTGACCTCATCAGTTTGACCAACACAGCCTTGCAGCCCTGGACTAAACTGGAGCCTGAGTATAGGCGTTCTTAACCTGGGGAATATGGAGAAGTTTCCAGAGTTCATAGAACCCCTGAAATTGTGAGTGGTGTATGGGTACCACTCATATATGTGTACCTTTCTAGGAAAGTGGTCATGGATTTTGTTACATTTTCAGAGAGGTCTGGGACTCCAAAAATTAAAAAAAAAAACAAAAAACACTGCCCCAAATTGCAGAAATGACTTTCTTCAAGCATTCTCCAAGCAGGACCCTGTTCCGGTCCCATAACCTGCAGTGCCTCTCAAACCTCATCAACGCAGCTGGGTAGTGAGGGAAGACACCAAGGTCATTTGATGGACGTAAGAAAACACACCACAACTACAGCATGGCATGCTGTCCCCATCAGTGTCACAGCGGTAAAAGACCTGAAAATGTTTTCCATCGATCTGCTTCCTCCACTGAAATCAGCTTTCAGAGCCTACAGTCCTTTCTTCAATAGTTCTTCATGATGGGAAATTTCTATTCTTTGAAGGGGCGTTTAGAATCAGGACAGGTGACAAAAATTGGTCAAGTGATGTAATTCTATTTGGGACCCCCAAATTCTGTTTGTGGCTGAGAAGCAATAAGCTTGGTTCTCTTAGGCTGATCTGAGCAGGTCTGGAGAGCCTCTAAAGGGAGTTCCAACCTATGTTTTCACCGTGGCTGAAACAGTGGAATAAGTAGTTTCCAAGGCAGCTACTTTGAGAGGCAATGCTCATTTGGATGAATAGCTTCTGAAACATTTTAAAACCTCATTACTTGGGTCACAATAAAGGTACTATTTTCCCCTTGGAGAACATCCATCCGGAGTCTCCAGAGGGAGTATTTTCAAATCTTGGGGCCCTGAGGTTTCATCCGGACCAACAAGAGTATGTAAGACTGAGAGAGATGAGCCACTTTGCTCAACTTGTGGTTTCAGAGCTGCTGGTCCAAAGTCCTGGATGCTGGATGGAATTCAGTGTGACCCCAGGGATGAATTTCTTCATGTCTTTTCCTGACCATCCGCACAGCATGACAGCCCCAGCCAGGCATGGGACTTGTGCTCCCTGCGTGATACCAGATATGGCAAGGATAATTTCGGATTATTTCTGCTCTCACAACTGCTTAGAGCTTAAAGGGAACTTAAAGATCTCCTCCTCCAAAACATTTGCAGATGAAGCTGCTGAGGTGAAGAGCAGTTTGGTGAAATGCCCAGAGTCCCACAGCTAGACACTGGCCGAACCTGGACTAGAATTCTGAAACCTCAGAATCCCGTGTCTGGCTCTTTCTGGTGGGCTCCTCCCTTACTTTTCTTTTCTTTCTTTCTTTTTTTTTTTTTTGGCCATGCCACACAGCTTGTGGGATCTTAGTTCCCCGACCAGGGATTGAACCTGCGTCCTCGGCAGTGAAAGCGTGGAGTCCTAACCACTGGACCGCCAGGGAAGTCCCTCCCTTACTTTTCAAGGAAGCAGAAGCACGGGTGGAAATGGGTACAGAATCTGTTCCAGGAAGTGATTGTATGGTAGTGGTCCCCTCCAAGAGCCCCCGGGACCCAGAGATTCACCCAATAGGACCCCATGAGCCATTTTCAAATAGTCAGAAAAGCCCCAAGGTAACCATCTATCCAATAGCCATACCAAGACTGCAGAGCAACCTAAATCGAGCATCTCTGCCTAAGACGGGAATTCAATCAGCTTAGTGTTACGGACTATCTGGTAGTACTTGTTAGCAGAGATGAGAAGCTATGCTTTCTGTTCTGTTAAAAACTGAAGTGTAATTTATTTGCAGTTTGGGTTTTGATCTATAAAAAGTGAGGAAAGCCCAAATAATTATGTAGACAAAATAATTTCTAAACATGGACACTATGGTAGGGGTGGGGTGGGGTAAAGGGGGAACTTCGGCTGTGGTAAGGCTGGAAGCCACTTTAAGGAAATCTGCAAGGATGTTAAGGGGTGGGGGGACAGGAAGACTTCCTGAAAGTGTTTCCAGCCCATACCACTACAGAGAAGTCTGGGGGATTCTCTGAATAAGTACAAAGCAACGGCTTTACATTGTAAAGCACATTAGCTGGCATCACTCATTGCTTTGTTCAGCAGAGTCCTGGTCAAAGGTCTGTTTAGGATTCTGTTATTTCACTCTTACCTCTTTTGTTTCCCAGCCCAGCCCAAAAGTCTTAAGATAATCAAGAACCCTAGAAATAACGGACATTTTCAATTTTTTATTTTCAAGAGTTCTAAAGGAAAAGGACAGAGGAGGAATGATAGAGCTAAATGTTTCACATGTCTAATTACAACCCAATTCATCTGAGTAAATCTATCTTAAAGAAGCAGCAGCACAAGAGACTACAATATCTTCGTTGTAACAGGGGTCTACTGGTAGTGTTCACTAGTATCGTTTACTAGTATTGAACTTCATCTGAATTGAGTCCTGCAATCAGAGATTCACTGATTTGGAACTTCCAAACTGCCCAGTGATTTGAACTTCAAGTACATCTGGTTAAAAACCTATGCAGTCACATGTTTATTTCTCAGGTGAAGCGAGGCCACCACAGCTGTAGGACAGGAGGCAGTCGCCGCAGAGCAGGGAGGGGATGGAGTGCGTGCGTGATGGAGTGTGGGGATCTCATTTATCACCCTTCACTCAAGAAGAGAAGCTCCCTCTTTGGGTCTGAAAACCCCCTAGCACAGGGCCTGCCACCGCTGCTAAGCTGGGGCCCAAGAGTACCACCCGGTACCTTGCAGGCTTTTCCTGGTTCCACTGTTCCCGTTAGCCCAGAGCACAGCTGTGTATGATCGCCTCTTTCTGTAAAACCGAACCCACAATCTCCCAGGCTTCAACCAGTGATCTAGTCATGCACAGACCCAAAGAAAACTGGACTTTGAGAAACTAGGTCTGTTTTAATGCCATTTTTGCTTGGATTATTTAGTTCTCCTTGTTACTGAAGTCTTTTTGCAAACGTTACAGCTGCAGCTACTGGAGGGGAGATAAAAATTGCACAGGAGCCAGGGTGAAATAGAGCAGCAGTGCTCCCAGGAGGCTAAGGAACTGAACGGAAAGCAACAGTGTCCCGGGCAGGGAGCCCTCAGGAGCATGGATTCCACTTCCCAGGCTAAACCTGGAAGCTTTGAGGCTGGTCCTTGGTTCGGGGAAGATACATATCTGTGTTGTTAAGGATGGTGGCGTGTTTGTGTTCCAGCTTCAAGCAAGGCAAGGATGCAAGCTGAAGAGTAGTTTCCAATGTCAGAAAATGATTTAAAAAACTGAAAGCCAGTCACCTCCACTCCAAAAGCAGCTTTCCAAATGGCTGTTTCTCATGTGCTAGTATCCAAGTCAGTAAGTTCTGGGGGCTCAGAAGGGGGGGCGCATCAAATAAACTCCAGCCCAGCTCTATCTGATGCATGTTCAGTGAATATAAACTTATTTTCACTACTGTCAACCCAAGCCAAACATAATCATGGCTAAATCTGCTACTACTCACGCCCCAAAGGCATCCAAAAGTCAAATATTAAGGATTAATGTTCTTGACTGTTAAAATGATTTGACCTGTGCTTCAAAATTTTTCTCATAGTGAGAGGTGAGCCCGAAAGGGAATGTGAGGGATGTCTGAGCCCGAACACATGCCACTGGCTGCTGCACTCACCGTATTAGGCCAGACATTTCTCGTTGCTGGCCTCCCTCCCCCTCCCCAGCCACTTCCCAACCGTCTGGGAATTGCATCCTTTTGAGTATCCTGATTGGTAGCAACTTGACTTACTCTGAGGATGCATTTGATTTGGGAAAGCAACCAAGTCTGGTGAGCAAGGAGGCTGAATCAAGCTGGATTTTACCATCTGGGGTGAAGCATAAGTTATGACTATATAAGGAATGAGGTCAATCTTCTGGTACTGTGTGTGTGTGTGTGTGTATGTATGTATATATATATATATATATATATATATATATATATATATCCTTCTGAAAACCATTCCTAACGGGAAGTGGCAAAAATGTTCTCAGCAAAGACTTCATCATCAGAAAACACGTCCTCCCCAAGGCCAACATAAATCCTGGTAGATTTTATTTTTGGTTTTGAATCTCTTTTTTTATTCTTTGCTAGAGTTATCGGTTACTCATCCCTTTGGATGGTAGCTGTGTTGAATAGCTTTGGCTATTTCTTAAAAGGCTTTTCCGATTTTACATAGAAGAATGGTTGTTATAGTTTTTTTTTTTCCCTTACCTGCTCAAAAATAACAAGGGTGTTGTGAAAGGTCAAAGGCCGCCAGTTGCCCACTGGGTTTGGCATAAGCCAGCTGAGAGGCAGGAAACTACTGCCAACAATTATCAGTGGGGGTGGATTTGCCTGTCTGGGTTCCGTTCCACAGGCCTTAGGGCCACTCCCTTCAACCCCACCTCACTTTTAAGATGAAGCAATTAAGCAATTCTGTAGACTAAGAAAGTGAAGACAAAATGGACAAAGGAGAAATTTTCACCTTCTGTGCCACTGGTGTGGAGCACCACTGAGCCCCTCCAGGGGCTTGTTTGGATCAAACCAGAAAGGAGAAGCTGGCAGAGCACGTCTTGCGCACGTCTCAAACCTGGAGGGCTGGAGAGACCACGGCCCGGCAGCTCTGCCTCACGCTCCAGCCACTGGTGTGCCCGAGGGGAGGTCTAAAAATGCCCCCTTCGTTGGGAGGCAACTTCTGGGCCACAGGAAATTTAGTTAAGGGCTGGTCCAACCCTCTCCTAGGAAACCAAGCCTAGAGGTTACCTGTCAAGGTCAGAAGCTAGTCCTTGTCACTAGCTCCCGTCACACACAGAGGAAGCCTCAGCCAACTGCCGAAAGGAATGAAGGGAGATACGATTCAGACGCAGCCTGTGAGCACATCAGCAAAGGGGCCTCAGTGGCTCAGGGCTGCCTTGCAAACGGCAGCAGCGAACCTCCCAGGAAAGACCTCAGAGGGAGGAGGAGAAGGGAAAGAGGAATACAGATAAATTTATTAGTTAAATACTGATTTTACAGCCATTTCACCTTAAGACAACGTTAGCAGGTTTGTGGGTTAAGGAAGGTATACGAAGGCGGCTTTCTTAGAAGAAAGCGATGTAAATGATGATTAAAACAGAACCTGGGTTTAAAGATACTCTCTGCTACCGCCAGGAGGATTTGGGCTGGGGGCTGGGTGTTTGGAGTAGCACAGAGGAAGGCCAGTCAGCTACATTCTGTTGGCAGCCAGGACACGGAAGGAAGCGTCTTCGTGAGCCCAGGGCCACGGGCAGAGACAGCAACGTGGAGAGGAGGCCGATTCCCAGCCCGCGAGAGTGGGAAGGGCCCCCCCACCCCGCCACGGCCGCCCGCCCGGTGTCTTCTCTCATCACTCGTCGTCTTTCTTCCATGAGTTGTGTAGTGTTGGTTTGAATTTATGTTGAGAAATCCCTAGCATCTGGCCTCCTGGACAAAAGATTGCTGCTGGAGAAAGAACGTGGGTGCAGGCGCTGCGCCCCTCGGCTGCACTCGGCCCGCAGTCCCGGCAACAGACGCGTCTCCGCGGTACCATGGCGCATGCGCAAATTCCAGGCTGACAAGCCCGCCCCACGCAGCGCGGCCCCAGGCCCCGCGATGGTGTCCACTAGACATCCTCTCTAGAAGGATCTCAAGTCTTGGATGAATGCTAGTCAAACTTGCTTCAGCACCAGAACCGTTTTTGTTCTTACTCAGGACCCCCCTGAGCGTGATGGGGTGGAAGGATTTGGGGACGTGTTCAAGCTGCGGGCAGAGCTGAATCACCGAGAGCAGTGGAGGGGCGCTTATTTTAAGAGGCCTCGGGGATGAAGAGAAGGAGCGATTTTAGCCGCGGAAGGAACTTGCGGGGAGGCGAGGTTGCCAGATTGTGAGTTTGCCGAAGCCACTCTGCGGAGGGAGAAGCGGCCCCTCCTCCATCTCCCCACGGAGCATCCGGTAACACTGGCCCTACCCCGTGTTTCTGGAGTCAAGATTCAGTATGAGGGATGCAGGTGTGCCGAGCCGGAAGGGGAGTGTTGGGCGAGGGCAGGACCCGCCGAGGGGTCCAAGCACATGTCCATCAGATACCCTGATTCAGGCTGGAGCAGGGGCCCCGGCACCCTGCCCTCGGATCCCCCGTGCCGGGAACACCGTGGAAAAAACCACCATTTCGGGCCACAGCGGTGGAAAGACAAGGGAGAAGGACATCTCGTCTCTTGTCAGGGGTGGTGAGGCAGAAAATGAGAAGGAGTCTGCAACTCCGCGGAAGGGGCTTAAGTATGCTCCTAGTGAAGGGGTGCTCTTCCAGATCAGAGTCTGCGCTCTCCCCAGTCCCCCACCTTGAAAAGCTATCCAATAAAACCCAGCGCCCGCTCCCCTAACCAAATCATTGACTTCAAGTTTCTTCCCAGCTCTTGTCTGGAGTCATTCCCAGACAGAGCAGGCCGGCCCCTGGGGGCCCAGCGCCTCATCTCTGCTGTCCTCCGAGTCCCAAGTCCATGCAGGAATCCAAGGAGGGAAGGAGGTGACATTATGCAGTGATTATGTCCCCGTGACTGTCAGCCAAGGCCAGGCTGTTCCAAGGGTCCTGCTTGGAGCTGGCCTGCGGTGACTGGCTGACAGAAGACGCGTAACCTTGCGGAGAGAGCTTCAGGGCCGAGAGGACCGGGTGGATGGAGGACCCGTGGCCAGACATCGCGCTGACCGAGAACGTCTGAAAGCGAAAAGTATGAGATGCGGTCAGTGGAATCCCTCCTGGGGCTCAGGAGGGGGTCTGGGCTGGAGAGGGGAGCCCCATTCCACAGCTGTGCCCAGGCTGGCTCCCACCCCAGGAAGGGGACGAGAGGACAGGGCCAAAGGACAAGGGCAGGAGAGGCATCAGGCAGCACTCTGTCCCCCTGACCCCTGTGCTATGGGATGCAGGGGGTCTGTGTGACTCATCAGCTGCTTCTGAGCACTGACCCAGTAGCTTTGTGACTATTCTGGTTTCTCAGAAGCCTCTGACGGTTACACGAGGCATTTTCTACAGTCTTTTCACCATCAATCTCCATTTTCAGAAGGAAGCCATCCCCCCCTTGCCCAGAAGGGGCTCCTGGCTCTCCTGACCCCAGGGCACCAGCTTCTCTTCACCCTGACGGCAGAAGGCTCGTTAGGACTCGCCCGCCTCAAGGACAGGCGGAGAAGAGATCAGAGTTAATGGGAGACCGTGACCAAGCCTGGGGGCATCCTGATCCCGGATGGGGGAACCACACAGGGAAGGGGCTGCAGGAGCAGGACTGCCATCATATCTGACAGAGGGAAATGAGGGTCCTGCTGGCCCATCTTCTGGACACACGTGTGAAGCTGGACCCGCAGCCAGCCCTCATGACAATGGCATCCTGCCTGTGACCTCCTCACCAACCCCAGCCCGCCCGCCCTGCCCTCTGCAGCTTCTACACCTTTGCCCACGCCAGGAGGGGCCTCCTCCTCCCCTTCCTCCTGTTAAAATCTACCCACCCTCAAGGGCAAGGTCAAGCCACCCTTACTTAGGAGACAGACTGGCCTAGAAAGCCCCGCTCCGCCTCCCACACAGCGGCCGCACTCTGATTCCGGTTGTAGCAATGCTGTGTGCCAGCACACGGGTCCTGGCACAGAGGAACTGCTAAACGCGTGCATCACGGTCGTGTGTCCAAATCGCCGTAGCTTGATCAGAAGTGCTGAAACATATCCTCGTGCAGACAGACAGCCCCTCGCCTCGGGCGGGGGGCCTGGCCGCCTGGAGGCTACCCCCCAACGAGCAGTACCTGCGACAGGGAGCTGCCGTGCCCATAGTGGGATGACAGCCCAGGCTCTGTCTTGATGGGACGCATCTCTTCCGCGCTGCTGCTGGAAGCGCTGGTGGTGGGAGGGAGGCTCTCACTGCCCGAGGGACCTGGAACAAGGCAGAGTCAGGACACCCAGCCCAGGGGCAGGGACAAACGGATGGCGGCCCTTGGAGACAGCCAGGGCAGATCCGCGCTAACGGCTTGTCTACATTTGCTGGGGAGAGAAGCAGGGTCCTTCCATCAGTGCAGGGCAACGGTTCTCACAATGAAGCAGAAGTAGCAGAATTTCAAGGGAACTGTTTCAGATGACGGGCTCACCACCCCTTAACCCAGATGCTTGGGGCCACATGTGTCTCAGGATTCAAACTTTTGGATTTGAAAAAGGGCAAAGACTGAATATTACAGAATACCTGCAGCGGGGTCTGGGACAACACCCCGTAATTAAATACATTAATAGTTCTACAGCAAAACATGGGAATATTCGCACATGGGATAAATAAAGACTGTAACTAGCCTGTGTCAGTTCCGATTACATTTTCCTGCCAAATCTAGCTCCCTGGATTTGGAATTTCGGATAGGGGATTGTACACCCCAACCGACGCCTGCTCCCACTGGGACCCCACCATGCAAAGAGATGAAGTTCCCCAGGGGAAGGTGCTGTTCGTATAAACAATGTGGAAGCAGGGAGAAAGGCCGAGGACCTGGTGTGAGCCCCTGAACGATCTGCTAAGACGTGACTGCCAGAAGGAGCGAGCCACTGTCGAATCTGGAAAAGGAGAACTTTGGTCATGTTCTCAGCAGTGCAACAGGGAAATCCATCTGACTTTGTCAGGCCTTAGATTAGAAGATAAACTTTCCATCATATCAGCCGACTTAATTTCTCCACAACTGCCACATTTCCCAGTGAAATCTTTAATTTGACAGCGGTACTGAGGAGGGAGTGCTCTTGGTAGGGGACCCGAGTAGTCCTCATTCTGAAATCTAGAAATTGAGAAGGCAGGGTATATATTGAACAGAATATGGACCCTGAAGTGAAAACACTTGGCTTTAAATTCCAGCTCTACCCATTCACAGCTGTGTGACCCTTGTGATGTCATTGCCCTCTCTGAGCCTCAGCTTGCTCATTAGTAAAATGGAGATCATAAATGGGCTCTCATGGGGGTCTGTAAAGATCAATGAGATAATATTTGTGAAGGAGCTTTGCAAAGTACAGAGTACTACATGATGTTAATTACACACTGGCTTACAAATTAATGTTACAAACCAATCTGAACATGACTCACAGGACCCTGTCTTCCTTCACCCCACTTAGCCCAAAGCGAATTGAAAGAACGTGAGTTCCTGAGTGGCTGGAGCACCAAAGATGGAGGGACCGACTCATGTTCCTTTTTCCTCCAGGCCCTCAACCGGTCCAGCTGGACCTCTGCAGTCTTTGCAACTGGCAAAAACCAGGCCACAACATGAGTTGAGCCTGCTTTAAAAGCTCCCAATATGTTCCATGGTGATGTTACTTTTGCACTGGGTTATTCATTCTGTCCTGAACAGCTGGGGACGGACGATGCTATCATTACACCCTGGAAGCCTGGGCTGGCCCACCTGAGCATACACGATGCTCACACACTCTGAGAGCTACTGAGTTATCCATATAATTACACATCGATCTTTTTCTCACCTGCTGGCGTCTTCGATTTGTTAAGGTTCTTGGGCTTCCGTTTTCTGGTTTGAATCCCCTCTTTCCGCATCGCAAGAGGCCTGGGGACCTAGGGGGTCACAAGTTGATATACGTGGTTTTCCATTTGTACCTGATCTGTGACATTATTTACACACACACACACACAAATACACAATGAGAAGGCCAGATCTATGCAATTCCTCTACAAACCTTGGGGCTGAGACTGAGTGAATCAGGCCTGGAACTCCTGCTGAGCAGGAAATCAATTCTACCAAAAAAAAATGTGTTGAGCATGTCTATTCCATGCTGGGTATTATACTAAACTCTGGAGAAACAAAGACCTAAAGGCACAGTCCCTTCTCTCCAGAGGTTCACAGTTGGGAAAGACAGACAAATAGAAGATAACCAGATTCATAGGTGATGAGGGAAAATAGAAAAGAAACACTGAACTGTGTCCTAGGCTGGGGGAGGGAAAGTGGCACATGGGCACATCAAGGCAGGCCTCCCTGAGGAGGTGATGCCAGGGTTGTAGGAGACTGTCAAGTAGATGAGGGGCAGACATTTCAAGCAGCAAGAACAGTATGTGCCAAAGCCGCTAACTGATCAGCCAGACTGGGTCACTGTGCGAGTGAAAAGGGGGTGCTATTAATAGTTATGCCGAGATCATGGGCACAACCTGAGGCGGCCTGGAGAGTGGAGATGTAAAGTCACTCTACACGGAGCAGCTCTGCACCGTGCTGAGCCTGGCTGGGGCAAGTGGTGGTTTCCACGGGTGTCGGGAGCAGCAGGGACGATGGTGGAGAGACTGCTCTGTGGCCAGTGCCTGAGTGCTTTCTGACAGCACGTTAGGGCATCTGAGTTCTCCTAAACAAGCAGTGACTGTCGGGCATCACACCCCTGAGCCATTCAAGATGCCTCCACAAGGGTCGGGGGCAGGCCTGCAGGGTCATCTTTCTACTATTTTAAAATAGTGTGCCTGCCCCACATCTGGCTTCTTTCAAGCCTGGCCAACCAAATTGTTTAGCCCCTGGTCTGTGCTAGTCTCCCATATGGGACTAATAGAGGCCACACCTGCAAATACAGAAGGACAAGTGATGATCACTTCGGAGGTGTGAACGTGGAATTGTTAAGAAAGAAGTGCAGGGAATTCCCTGGCGGTCCAGTGGTTAGAACTCCGCACTCTCACTGCTGAGGGCCCGGGTGCAATCCCTGGTCAGGGAACTAAGATCCCACAAGCCGCGCATGGTGCGGCCAGAAAGAAAGAGAAGTGCAGTAGCATACGTGAACTTGAACTGCCTTCTAGTCAACTGAGAGTCAGATGAGACAGCACTCCCACTCGTGGAGGAAAGTATCCTCCCCTCCCCGCTCTGCCGCCCCCTACCCCCGCGCCCCGCGCCCACCTCTTGAAGACCATCCTGACTTCAGAAGAATCCTGTCCTCATGTTTATCCCCACCCACCTCAGTACTTTAAAAAAAAAAATTGTCATAAAATGCACATCACATAAAATTTACCATCGTAAGCATTATCAAGTGTGCAGTTCAGTAGTGTCAAGTATACTCGCATTAACGGATAAAGTCACCTGTGACAGTACAGTGTAAAGAAAGGGCATGCTTTCTAAAAACACTTTGCAGATTTTCATTTTGAATTTTAAGTGGCAATTTTGAATTTCAGCTGCCAGTGCCAACCTCAAACCTGTAATTCTTAATATAGATGTTAAGATTGTACTCGTAATTATGATCAGATAAATGTTAATTGATTTCCCTAACTTGGTGTCAGTTTCTAAGGATAAGTCTCCTCTTAGATGCCATAATTAAATGTGTTTAGAGCTGATGATAAATTTCTTAATCTTAATTACTCTGGGAGTATTGTCCTAGAGACATTATGTTCTTATGAAAATTCCAAATACCAAAAATGCCACAGGGTATTTTGACATAGCATAGTGATGGTGGGGAGAAGAAATGCATGTGACTGAGAGAGTCACTACTAATTCAGTGTTTCTTAAAACGTTTTTTCATCAACCCCACCCCCAAAGCCTTTTAAACTTTTTTTTTTTAAATAGTGCCCCAATGAATTTTTTTTGGCCATGCCACACAGCTTGTGGGATCTTAGTTCCCCAACCAGGGATTGAACCTGAGCCCTTGGCAGTGAAAGCGTGGAGTCCTAACCACTGGACCGCCAGGGAATTCCCCCAATGAATTTTAATATCATAGGTATGCTGTATATGTATTATATCTGCTTTATACATGAAAAGAGTAGGGGTTTTTTTGGTCCTACTTGGGGGTGACACCACCCCCATTTGAGAATGCATGTTCTAATATATCTTTTTTAAAAGGAGAGGGGACCTAGTGATAGACATTTGCATTGGCAGATGTTTCTTTATGTGTGTCCAAATCTTGAAGCAGTATTTTTTTCTGCCAGGGTCACTAGAAGATAGAAGAACTTTGTTTTCTGCCAGTCACCATCTTTTAACAGCTGTGCTTTATACCCTTCCCACCACAGGCATCAGACAAATCATTTCCCACTGGCTTTGGAGGTCTTGCCAGATTCTTACTTGATTTATAAATGTATCATAAATAGAATCATTCAGGTTCCTTCTCATCTATAAAAATCAATTAAAATCCTAGGCGAATGAATTTATTTTAATTAAAGTTGTTCATCATAACACGTTGATAAATGGCATTGAAATTTTACTGATGAGTCGACTGTCATATTCAAGTAGGCTGCTTGCAGGAACTGATAGAACTATTGGTTGATTTAAAATGTAACACAGGTGCCAAAGTTTTAGTGTACATTATTACCTAGACTACTGAATTATCTTTGTAAAAATCTCCTCAGATGCTATTTACAGGTGCCATGTAAAATAGGCTAATGTGCATTTCTGAGAATTCTGGTAAACTGCCTTGCTATGATCTTTCATGTAAAGTATTAGTCCTCTAGTATTGATATAGAGTATGTCTATTCACCAGCCTACTGAAACCTCGTGGTTTAAAATATGATTATTAAGAAATAAGTTTTTAAGAAGACTTTATTTAAGTGGGATCTAGAAGATAAGTACTTTTGACTTCAAAATAATGAATTTATAAATGGCCTCTGTCTAAAAACTTGAATTGCAGTGGATTTGTACCTAAACACAATCTTATGCGTAATTGTATGAAATTTGGTATGGATCAGAAAGCCTTTCCCTCCCCACTTTTTTTCCTTCTATTTAACTGTGGGCTATTAGCAGCCATATCAAATCCAATCATTTTAATTTTCCAATGCACCTGTCATCGCTTTATCCTTATTCTAAGATCATCGTTTCTTAATGAATTGAAAAAATGGTAAGGATACTTTACAAATTCACTCTATCACTGTCAGTTTAGTAACTCTTAATAACCTTAGTTAAAAATAAAAGCTCAACTGCTTGTGCCTACTATAGAGCCGTTGAGGAGACGTGGCAACAGATCTGCTCAGTCCTTTGCTTTGTAGACTTTATCTAGAGGGACCAATCAATAACTTATTAAACTATGATATGATTAGAATGGTTATGGTTGTATTACTGCAGGTCTGGGAACTATGCATGAAATGTGTCTAATGAATTTGGGGTGCTACAAAGTTATCAAATATAACTGAGCTGTTTCATTTCAGGGAATTTCCAGTCAGTGTAACCATTTTAAAATATTTTAGGATGAAAACAGTTTAAACCATTTTTTTAAGCTTGAAATCCTGAAGGCTGTGCTTCAAGTTGACTTAGAGGTAAACCTATTGGGGAAATAAGTGACCCACTTACAGACCGAAGCCTCTATTACTTCAGAAAGATGTTCTACATTTTCTGGCATCCTAAGAATCAAATATTATCTCTGTAAGTACACCTCATTTCCATTCTAGTTAGGACTAATGGATCCTCGTGTGGCAAAGAGCTGAAGAATGGAGAAAACTGGATAGCAGATAATCCAGATAGTTCTTAGCACTCTGAACAACCTCAAGTACAGCCATCCAAGCCAGTAATTACATTGCTGCATTATTTCTTTGTGAAATTTGCTTCTTGTCTGTACCCTTGAAACTGAATAAAATTTCAAGACTCCTTAAAAAAAAAAAAAGTATACTTGCATTGCTATGAACCATCACCACCATCCATCTCCAGAACACTTTTCATTTTGCAGAACTGAACTCTGTGCTCATTAAATGGTCACTCCTCACTTCTCCCTCCCCTCAGCCCTTGGCAACCACTATTCTACTTTCTGTCTTTAGGAATTTGACTCCTCTGGGACCTCATATAAGTGGAATCACACTGTGTTTGTCCTTTTGTGACTGGCTTCTTTCATTTAGCACCATGTCCTCAAGGTCTATCCATGTTGTAGCCTGTGTCAGAACTTCCTTCCTTTTGAAGGCTGAATAATATCCCATTGTATGTGTAGACCACATTTTGCTTATCCATCCGTCCATCAATGGACACATGGGTTGCTTCCACCTTTTGGCTATTGCGAATAATGCTGCTGTGAACATGAGCATACAAATATTTGTTTGAGCTTCTGCTTTCAATTCTTTTTGGATCTATACCAGAAATAGATTGCTGTATCATATAGTAATTCTATTTCTAATCTTTTACAGACACAATCCTTTTAATACCTACATAATATTCCTCTATCAGTTCCTTTTATCGTTCCCCTATTGAAGAACAATAGTTTCTTTAACCATTTTCCTCCCAAAGGTTTTTTTTCTCCATTTTCATTATTACAATGATTCAACAAGTATCCTTGTATACACTTCTTGCAAAAGTTGACCCTTGAACAACATGGGTTTGAACTGCATGGGTCCACTTAAATGGGGATTTTTTTTCAATAGTAAATACTACAGCACTACATGATCCGTGGTTGGTTGACTCTGCACATGTGGAACCACAGGTAAGGAGAAATCACGTACATGTAGGGCAGACTACAGGTTAGACATGGATTTTCGACTGCAGAAGGTCAGCACCCCTAACCCCTGCATTGTTCAAGGGTCAATATGTTTTCTTATGAGTATTCTTAACTATATTTTTAGACTTTTTTTTTTTTTTTGGCTGTGTTGGCTCTTTGTTGCTGTGCGTGGGCTTTCTCTATTTTTAGACATTTTTAAGCTCATTATAACAAGAAAACATGAAAAGATGCATGAGATTAAGTTAATAACAACCCCTCCCATCTTACTACTATCAATCCTCTGCCCATGAGGCAATTGGAATAACAGCCTGTTTCTTACATTTTAAGAAGTTCTCAAACATGTGTGCACATGTACGTATCTATATACATATGTATGTGTATTCGTCCATCCAAAAGTGTTCAATGTATATATAAGCAACTACATATAAATTATGTTCTCCCTCTTTCTTTATAAAACTGGAACCATGCTATGTACAGTGTTCTGCACGGACTTCATTTTTAAGCACTATGTAATGGAGATTGTTCCAAATTAGAACGTAAACAGCTTTGGTGATTCCCTGGCGGTCCAGTGGTTAAGACTCTGCACTTTCACTGCCAAGGGCCTGAGTTCGATCCCTGGTTGGGGAACTAAGATCCCACAAGCCGTGTGGCCAGAAAAAAAAGAGGCTTGTAGAAGCTCTCTGTATTCTGGAAATATTAATCCTTTTTCTCATGTATGTGTGTATTGGTTTTACTTTCTTGGGGTATCTTTTTCCATACACTAATATGAAATGTTATACAATCAAATATATCTAAGTTTTCTTTTATGGCTTAAGAGTTTTGAAAACTTGCTGAAGAAAACTTCTCCTCCCATCCCCAAGGTTATATAAATACTCCCCCTCTACATTTTCTTCTAGTATTTTTATTGTCTCTATTTAAAGATGTTTTACGTTTCATATCTTTAATACATCCAAGTTTACTTTTGCTTTTGGTAGGAGGTAGAAGTCAAGTTTTGTTTTTGTTTTCCAGATTATGTCAATACAATCATTCTTAAAAAGCTATCCCTTATCCATTGAATTGTTACCTTTGTTATATACCATACTACCACACATATAGACTATTTTTTAGTCTCTTCAACTGTGAAATGGGAATTAGACTTATGTAATGTTAAAGATGGAAATGATGTTCCATAGTAATGTCTCTGTTAAGGTCTGAGTGTTTGTGTCCCTCTCAAATTCATATGTGCACAAACCTAACGTGCAAGGTGATGGTATTAGGAAGTGGGGCCTTTGGGAGGTGATGAGGTCATGAGGATGGAGCCTTCATGAATGGGATTAGTGCCCTTATAATAGAGACCCCACAGTGCTCCTTTGCCCCTTCCACCGAGTGAGGACACAGTGAGAGAAGCCTGCCACTGGACAGGGGGTCCTCCCTCGACCCTGCTGGCCTCTGATCTCGGAGCTCCAGCCTCTAGAACCATGGACGTTAATTGCTATTGTTTAAGCCGCCCAGTCTATGGTATTGCTATAGCAACCCTAACGCACTACGACAGTCTCTAAGGTCCCTTCCAGATCTACATTTCTTTGTTAAGAAGGAGAAAATGAATTATGATCTGCAGGGAGGAAGAGGGGTGAGACCCGAGCGGTGGAGGAAAGCGCGGGACACGGTCGGGGGGACGCTTACGCCGTGGAGCTTCATGTAGAGGCCGCAGGCGTTGCACACGGGCTCGCCCTCGGCGTTGCGGCGCCACAGAGTGGTGGTGGTAGTCTGGCAGTTGGCGCAGGAGAGGCCCACTCGGCGGGAGGCGGACTGCAACACAGGAGACAGACCCTTCAGGTCCAAGGACAAGGACACAGCAGGCGCCGCAGCATCTTGCTTCACCGGCAGCGAGCGAGGGGCATGGCTGTGTGAGAGTCTCAGACCAGCCACCGCACCGGATGCTCGGATGCCGCGTCCCTAAGCCTCTCCTGGGGGCGCGGGAGCAAAAGGGCTGTGCTGCAGGGGATGGCAAATCCTGGTCATAACTGCGGCGTCAGCAACATTATCAGTCACTCGCGTCAGGGAAAAGCCCAGCAAGCCCTGCATGCTGTAGGCAGAAAAGCTTCTCCCCAAAGTAGAATGAATCCGGGCCTCAGGTGCCGGGAGTGAGTGGGGGTGAGGAATTACTGTGTCTGAGTGTCTTCAAAGACTGACCTCAGGAAAGGGAAGCACCAGGGTTTATCCCCTCTGTTCTTCTTTCCCTAATATCTGTGAAAGCTAGTTCGAATTGGTCAAAATCAAATTTTAGTAGAAAAGACCAGGAAAGTAGGAGACAAAAACTTGGTTCCAACTCTTCCCCAGCCACAGGGCCCAGCACGCCCCCCATAATCTCCCTGGTCTTTGGGTTTATCAAGGGATCAACTGAAAACAGGGTAAGTCACAACACAGAAAGGATGAATTTGCTTTCCTCGTGGAGTTGATGTGAACACAGGAGATACACCAGACAACGCTGGGTCGGGGAGCGGGAAGTCTGGACTCTGGTCCCCAAGGGGAGACTCAGTATCTAAGTGACCATGGGCAAGGCCATTAGCTTTTCTGAGCCTCACTCTTCACTTCTGCATAATTAAGGGGTTGAACTAAATGGTCTGGACCGTCCTCGTAGCTCAAGCCAACTCTGAAGGTGTAAGAAATTACTAGGTGCCACTCACCCAGCCCTTCACCTTCTCTGAAACATGACTTGAAGCCCCAAATTCAAAACCAGGAATTTCCCACCAAGGCCGAGTCCTGAAGCCAGGAGCTGACAGAAGGAGAGAAGTCTGGCTGCTGGGCGCCCGGCACTGGCTTACCAGGCGGCGCTGGGGCTTGATGAGGGGCCGGTTGATGCCGTTCATCTTGTGGTAGAGGCCGCAGGCGTTGCACAGGTAGTGTCCCGTCCCATCCCGCCGCCACAGCGGGGTGGACATGGCCCCGCAGTTGACACACTCTCTGCCTTCCGAGAAGTCGTCAAACATATCTACTGGGTGGGAAACAACACAGAGGATTAGTTCTCTGTTTATGCCAGAAATCTCACAGCGGAGAATCTAGACACCAAGGAAATAATGCCCTCTCCTTGCAAGGAGTGGAAGACGGATCGCTTTGGGCTGCCTGGCTTTTCCTCGCTCGGCCCTAACCCTTGGGAACCGGCTCAGAGGGCTGTCCTGGCAAGCGGACCTCACCCCCCGCATCCCAGACACAGCAGGCTCTCCCTAGTCATGAGAAAGGGAAGGGAGTGTGGCAGAGACCACCAGCGCCTGGATTTCTCTCTCCTTCAGAGCCTGGGGCGGGGGGGGGTTCACCTAACACTGAGTTCCACTCAAGACCTTCTTTCTCTCTTTTTTCCCTTTCAAAATTGAGATTCCATTTCCTTTTCAATAAAAATATAATAAATATTTACTTCGGGACAATTAAATGCTGGAATGTGTAAAAAAAATATAGAAATCATACATAATCCTGTAACTCAAAGATCACCATGTTATTAACATTTTGTTCTGTTAGATCCTTTGCAATGTTTTATATATTGACATATTTTTGTCTACTTGAGGTCAAGCTGTATCATTTTGAGCCCGTTTTTTCACTTCATACCAAAGCATTTTCCCATGTTAGAAATTCTTCATAAATGTATTTTAGTGTATATTATCCCATGCTAGTACTGCGCCATCCTTTAACTATTCTCATTGAACTTCTGCTTAGCCAGTTTCTGACTTTTGTTTTGTAGACACCGCTCATTTTGAAAACTAATCTTAGCATTTCTGGTTATTCCTTAGGATACTCCCCTAGACGTAGAATTACTGAGCCAGAGGGACTATCTTTTTCTGAAAGTTCTTGAAATTTTCAAACTTTCCTGCAGAAAAAGACTGTAATTCATTTTTCTCATTTCAATGTATCTGTATGATATGCTGTGTCATAGTTTGACATTTTCCCTGCTTATTGGAACATAAAATAAAGGTGCATATTATGAGCAATGGTGCTTTAGAGTGGAACCCGTCCACAGGAACGTGGCCATCCCTGCCATTGCCCTACACTCACTCACACGCCCCTCCCTCCCCATCACCTTTGTCTTCCATGTCTATAGAATTTAACAGTTGACTCATCTCGCTCATGGCCATTTCAGTCATCCTGCTGAGACAGGCTGGGCCAGTTTCCTTATTCCTTGTCATCTACATAAAGCCTGGCTCAGAACTTCCAGAAGTCTCTCTGACTCCAAGTATACTCCATGTATACAAAATGCTTACTATTTTGAAAATGTTTATATCCTTTCTAAATTTTCTGTCCCTAAATACAGCCACCCTGGTGTTCAGATTGTTCTTGTCCTACTACCAGAGGCAAAAGTGGATTTTTCTCTAGTTCACGAGGGAGACTTGGGGAGGAGGGTAACAGCTCTCCCTCCACCAGCCTAGCCCCTTACCCTGGGGTTTAAGGCCGCACATTCTGCTAGTTCTGTGGCCTCGCTACCTGCTCTGAGGGAACTCGGGCTGGAGAAGAGGATGGTGGAGGCCCTCTCCTCAGCTCTGGGTACACAAACAGTCATTTGCACCTGCAAACAAGTAACTATGAGTAAACAGTGTGCAGGTGTGAGGGGCTGTTTGCTCAGGCCGGGGAGCTGAGCACACACCGGTCACAAGAGAGGCTATTTTTGCACCTGGGTCACACTGAGAACCCTCCAGCAAGGTCACTTGCCTTGAGAGCCGCACATGACACGATGACTCCTGTTCTCGGCTTGCTTCCCCAAACCCGGGGGGAGGCGTGGAGTGAACAACCTGCACCGTCACCCTCCACCTGCCCTTGCCCGGTGGCCCTGCTCCCTCGGCCCAGCCTTCCGGTGAGGGGACTGGAGAGGCCAGGGGGGCTCACAAAAGGCCCTCAGACCAAGGAGGGGCGCTGGCAATGTCCTCATTTTGCAGCGTGTTTGCAATCAACACTAGATGGCGCTACAGCCTCTAAATTAATCCTCTGCATTCCTGTCTAAATCACGATGGAGGGCTTTTTACGTCACCTTTCCAGTCCAAACCGAGCACAACCCAATTAGTCTATTTTTTTTTTAACAATGAAAAAAAATGTAAACATATTAAAAAGTGGCCCAAATAGGAAAATGAGCTCTTATTTAAGCACCATCCAGCTTCCAACAATTTGTGGCCAATCTTGTCTCATGTATACCTCCACCCACTTTCCCCCATCCTGATTTCTTTTGAAGAAAATCCCAGACATTCTGTCATTTCACTCATAAATATTTCAGAACGTGCCTCTCACCGATGAAGATTCACACTCTTTTCCTTTTGAAGATAAGCAAACCAACCTCTTTCCTACGTTCCAGTTCATCTAAAGAAGGCTGCACAGGGAGAGGGTCTTTCTCCATCCACTCCTCTTCTCTGGAGGGGAGATTCCCTTTTCTCTTCGTATTTATTGTTTTACATCCAGGACAGGGTCTCAGCCCAGAAGCCTCCCTAGCAGTCCTGGTCTCTCTGCCGGTTACTGGTCTGACTACCTTGAGAACCCAGCACCGAGGCTTGCCTTAGAAATGCCTTCTTGCCACACGGAACGGGTTACACAGTCAAGCAACCATTTTACAGGCTGGGGAAAGGCACTGGAGGTTGGCAAGTGTGTATCTGTCACCGACAAATACTTCCTGAGCGTCTGCTATTTCAGCACTCCGATAGATGTCACAGGAGCTCAGAATGCTAATGACCTGGTTGGGCAGATTGGGCCAGAGTATCAATAATGAGTAAATATTACTGAATTCATTTGGGCCACATATCTTAAACAAGTTGGGCATTATGGTGGCAGAGACTTCTTGCCTAGGGTAGGAAGTGCAGAAGTCCCAGATTGAAGAGTCAGGCGTCACAACAGCAGCCAAAGGAAGGATGGGGAGGTGAAGGCCGTGCTTCCTAAAAGCATCCGTCAGACGCACCACATCTCCTTACAACCCACTACACCTCCAAATGGGCAAAGTTTCCATATCTTCTACCAGAAAATCTTGCCATCTGACCCACTCAATGGAACGTTACATAATTGTAAATGATGATGACAAAGACAATCTAACAATAAAGAAAAATGCCTACCTCCCATGTTAAATGAAAAATGCATCACGCAAAACACCAAATACACGGTGATGGCAGCTGAGACCACCAGGAAGGGGCTTCTATTAGGCTAATCAAATTGTATAGACTTTTCATTTTTATTTTTTAAATTTACTTAATTATTTTTGGCTGCACTGGGTCTTCTTTGCAGTGCGCGGGCTTCTCATTGCAGTGTCTTCTCTCGTTGTGGAGCACGGGCTCTAGGCGCGTGGGCTTCAGTAGTTGTGGCACATGGGCTTCAGTAGTTGTGACGCATGGGCTTAGTTGCTCCGCGGCATGTGGGATCTTCCCAGACCAGGGCTCGAAGCCGTGTCCCCTGCTTTGGCAGGTGGATTCTTACCACTGTGCCACCAGGGAAGTCCCCGGACTTTTCATTTTTAAAAACACCGTTCTGTACTGTTATAATTGCTTAGTTTTTAAAATATGAAAAAAAAATAAGAACGAAACAAAAAAATTTTTTTGATCACTTCAAGCAACTCCCAGTACACTCTGGGGGAAGGGACTGTTTTACTCTCTTACATCTGACACATAACATATATTTCCCCCCTTGAACTGAAGAAGGGAGAGAAAGAGGTTCAAACCCTGCTGTTTAGCACCCACTCTGGGGGAGGTGGGAGGTGACAGGCTGGGAGCCCCAAACCAGCACCATCATCTGATGGTGTGAAGCCTGCTAACAACCACTGCATCACACGGGCACTCGGTGGAACTTCCCGAGGGCAAGTGGGCAGCAGCCCCATCGCGAATAAGGAAGGGCACAGCCATGGCCTTGCCTTACGAAAGCCCCACCCACCCAGTGCTGGGCATCACGGGAACTGGACCAACCACTTAGAAGGCAGTGGGAATCCAGCTCTCTCGGAAGTGGGTCAGCTTTACCCCACATTCAGAGAAAAGACTTGTAATAATAGTTGTAAAGTACTTTGTAAATAAGAGGAAAAACTCACAACAATGGCTGTAAAGTGCTTTGCAAACACCACATGAGATAACAATGATGGGTTATTGTCAGGGTTGGAGGGTTTCGGAGGGAGTGGGAACAACCAGGGAGAACCTTGGTGCCTGGATATTGGGGGGGGGGCACAGATAAAAGAGCCAGGAGATTTGGGTATCTGACCTTTTCTCAGAATTGTAAATTGTATATCATTCTCAGACTTGGCCCAGTTTGAGACCTGTGGGCAGGGAATGAACTTGCAGGCAGGCTGACAGGTCTCGGGGCTCTGCTCATGGGAAATATTAATTCATGATCATTTTAGGAACCAAAAGCAGACAATGAATTGTGCCCTCACCCCAAGAATGGGGGTCTAACTCCTCACTTCCATCCATGCCCCACTTAAAAAAATTCTTTTTAAAGAGGGGAACAAACCCAGCCTAATTTCTTCGGCATCTGATTTAGTACCGATAGTCCTAGGAATTAAGGCAGACTACTCCCACCCAAGTGCCTGAAAGAAAAATGGGGGCCAGGAGGTTGAAGGATCCCACCCTGACTTCCCCACGGAGAGCTGACGCAATCACGGGTAAGGACCTGACCTCTCATGCCCGGCTCCATCCATCTGGGGGAACCCACCCACAGGCCAGCGGGCAAGTCAGGGCTGGGAGGAGGCAAGGCAGGAGAGGAAGAGAGGGGAGGTGGAGGGGAGGAGGGAGAGGACTCAGGCTGAGGGACGGGGCCATGCGTGTGCCAGCCGCTGGGTCAGAGCCATAGAGCCTGGCTCTGCTCTGAGCTCCACCACAGGGGTGTCCGTCACACCTTCCCTCTTCGGAGGGGCTTCCACTTGCTAGGGGAGCTGGGTCTTGAGCCCGAGCCCGGGTGGGAGAGACCCTCCTGTCCCTCAGCCCTCAGGTGCTGAGTCCATCTGGTTTCTGGCGGGGAGCCCAAACATTTGCCGTGTGTGTCTGCTCTATTTGCCTTTGTAGCAAATGCTGGACGTAGAGATATACTAGGTAAAGTTGGGGCAAAAATCTCTGCCCAAAATTGTTTCCGTCTAGCTGGGGATGCACAACTCAAAGCAAATAATTACATTAAATGTGACAAACTGCAATGACGCCTGACTGCATCACTACCCGGCCCCCGCCCTCCCCCCAGCAGCACATCCTCAGCCATCCTAGATCTCTCTGCGATCTATCTGGGGAGGGAAGACACACAAATACAACGGAAATTACCCATGCCCAGGGTAGCGACTCAGTGCTGCAAATCAAGGCCAGAGGGGATTCCAGGCCGGCAAAGAGAGGGGAGGGGCTGCCCAGAGACCTCCCGGAGCCAAAGGGGCTTCAGGAACAAAGTCCCCAGCCCCACCCAGACGTCCCAGGCTGAACCCCAGCCCCGAGTCCCATCCAAAGTTCAGCAGAGATTGTGCCTGGATTTCCTGACAGGCCCGGCTCTGTCCCAGGGGCTGGCGCCTGGTGAGCAGCAAACAAACCTCGAGGTTTTGGGGCAGCTCCTGAGGCTTCGGTCTTCTGGGCTTTGTCAGGCCCAGCCTGTGACAGGCTGCTGCCGCGGGGAGGGCGGACACAGCTCAGGCAACGTCCGGCTGGTGGGATTAGAGCACCTATTTTGGAAGCTCCTGCTGAACAGAAGCGGTTCCCGCTGGGCTGGGCTGGAGCTGCCCTGGGGAGCTGAGCCGGGGCCCCTGCCTCTGAGCGCCCAGAGCAAAACGCTGGGGTTCACAGAGAGCATCCACTACATCCCGACCCCGATCCACGAGGGGCAGACAGCTTTAGAAATTTACAAACAAGGAAGCTGAGTATAATCTATATGAAACATTTAGCGCACTGCATTTCTGGATAGCCACGGAATAATATGAGAGACCTTTAAACTTTTCTCCAGGTGAATATTGCAATTGTACTGGAAATAGATTTCCACCACAACCCCCAACACACACACACACACACATCCCTCCAGCATTTTACCTAGGACCCTGGCTTCAGGCTTGAGGTGAGAGTTAAAGAATGAGTCAGGTTAAAAAAAAAAATCACAAAGAAGCAAGGACATTGTGAAAGGAAGGAACAAAATCACCAAAAACAGGGAGGGATGGAGAGAGAAAGAAAGAAAGAGAGAGAAAGAGATAGGGAGGGAGGGAGGGAGAGAGAGAGAGGAAGGAAGGAAGGAAGGAAGGAGGAAAGAAAGAAAGAAACAAAAAAGAAAGAAAGAAAGAAAGGGAGAGAGAGGAAGGCAGGGAGGAAGGAAGGGAGAAAGAAAGAAAGAGAAAGAAAAAAAGGGGAGGGAGGGAAAGAAAGAAGAGGTTGAAGAACAACTCTTGTTATGACAGACTGGAGGAAAATATTTACAGCATATTCCCAAGAGTTTATGCCTCCTAATAAGCTAAGAGAAATTACACATCACACAGAGAAACATGAGGCGAAGACTTCGCTGGGCAACCAATGCCTGTGACTGAAGGAGCTGTGGGAAGAGCCAAGCCTCTATCTTTCCATTCCGTGGACCCCCTGCTCCTCCCTTGAAGACCTACAGGCTCCCAAGTATCTACCTCCACTCCTACCTCGTCTGTGTGCACAGCAGGGGCAGGGTGGGAGGGAGGCCTGGAAAGAGGAATGTCCCTGGGGTTCAGAGAAGTTAGGTCTTGCCCAGGAAATAGAGGAGCTGGGATTTCAACCCAGACTGACTGGGCAGCCTCTTAACCGTGGGCCCAGAGTCCCACCAGCTCCTGCCGGCAGATAGATGGCTTGACCATCCTGTCGGGGACTCACTTCTCTTCCCAGCAGCAGACAGCATCAACACGAACAGTTCGAAAATCAGTACGTGAAAGATAGTCTAGGGTCGCAACGTGACATGTTAGTGGCGAGGACCACAAGAAGTCCAGGACTCAGGTATGCCCTGTTTACCCAGCTCATCTGATCACAGAAGCGTCTCAGGGCACGTGTGTTTCAGTGCTCTCCAGCACACCAGCTTGGGAAATGCCTCCTAGCCTGCATCTCTGTGGCCTTCAAGAATCCCCACAGGTAGGGATATAATTACAGCGTAAAAATTTCCCCATGACAGATGGGTCAGTCACTGGCCCAGGAGAAATTTCTCGGTGCTGTAGAATTCACAGTTGACCCTCAGTGACCATGACGTCCTGAGCCTCCTGCATTGTGCAAGGTTAAGTCCATGATGGATACAGACTGCCACATGGCCATGTAGAGTTCTACGGTGTTCGGTTCGAAAGGTGCTTATTACCAATAATTCTGGGACAACAGGCTTAAAATCAGACGTATGGCCACTCGCGGCCAAACTCCAGGTGGGAGACCTACAACCCTGACACACTTACTCCCCTGTGGTCCCCTGCACACTCATTTCTCCCCAGTGTCACCACCTCCCTGGCAGGGTGCATGCAGAATGCAAGGAAAGAGGTGCCTAAAACTGCTCTAAATGCTGGGTTCTCTAGTTGGCCACTGACAACCTCCCAGCTCCCTGGGTTCAGGCTGGGTTTGGCCTCTGGCTTGGCTACAGCCACGGGATCCCTGGGTGGCCATCAGCCATTGAAAATGTTTGCTACTTCCTGGACTCCGGGTACTGAGCCCAAACCCTACCCTTCCTTTTCTGGGCCTGGTTAAGTTTTGAACGGCCCCTCATCCTGGTCGCCCTGTGCTGGCTCTAAGGCTTCTGGAGGGCAAGCACACAGCCTCGAAAACTAGAAGAGGTGTTTGGGTGACTCCGTGGATGGGCAGTGGAAGAAACCAAGGTCCAGGGATGGTGAGTCACTCACTTAAGCTTCTAGAACATTTGGTGACCTGATCTTCGCCCTCCAAGCACCACGCTGCTCT
Source organism: Balaenoptera ricei (assembly GCF_028023285.1). Taxonomy (NCBI): domain Eukaryota; kingdom Metazoa; phylum Chordata; class Mammalia; order Artiodactyla; family Balaenopteridae; genus Balaenoptera; species Balaenoptera ricei. The sequence continues at coordinate 8,091,637 of NC_082644.1, forward strand.
CAGGCTGGGTCACTCCATCTGCAGTGCTCAGCACACAACAGAAACTCAGTGCATTTTGACCCATCAGATTTCAACAAATCAGCATCCTAAAGCGTCTAATGAGGCAGCAGTAGGATGGTGTAAATCTGAAGGCTCTGCCCCTGGCCTGCCTGCCTGGCCACCAAGATGCATGTTCCTGGACAAACATCATAATTCGGCTAACAGAATATGTGTATATATAATTATATATACAGATGGATGGATGTGGAAAAGTGCTCCATGATGCATTAAAAACCAGCCCACTCTTGCTAGTGATAAAACTGCTCTAATAATTCATGAGAATACATCAAAAGGACCCCACCACCACCACAGAGAGAGACAGAGGAAGAGAGAAATATTTATTTTTAAGATGTTCATGGCAAAACACTGGAAACAACCCAAATCTCCACTGATAGGGGAATGAGTAAGAAAACTAAGCTGCAGGAAAAAAAAAATGAACATTTGAGTTGATTTTTTAAAATGACAATTACATGGACTATGTTAAGATTTTCTCTTCCTGTAACACAGCTCAAATTCATTAAATCAGCAGCTAATTAAATAAGCATCTCTGTATTTGGGGAACAGGGCTAGAGGCAGAGGGAACAGCAATGCAAAAGCCCTGAGCTCGGGGGAAATGGATGGTTAAAAATAATATCGGGGGCCTCCCTGGTGGTGCGGTGGTTGAGAATCTGCCTGCTAATGCAGGGGACACGGGTTCGAGCCCTGGTCTGGGAAGATCCCACATGCCGCGGAGCAACTGGGCCCGTGAGCCACAACTACTGAGCCTGCGCGTCTGGAGCTTGTGCTCCGCAACAAGAGAGGCCACAACAGTGAGAGGCCCGCGCACCGCGATGAAGAGTGGCCCCCGCTTGCCGCAACTAGAGAAAGCCCTCGCACAGAAACGAAGACCCAACACAGCCATAAATAAATAAATAAATAAATTAAAAAAAAAAAAAAAAAAAAAGCCCTGAGCTTGGGGGAAATGGATGGTTAAAAATAATATCATGTACCGTAAAAGAAGCTGGTCACAAAAGACCACTGAGTGTGCGGTTCCATTCATACGAAATGCCCAGAATGGGCAAATACACAGGGACAGAAAGTCGGTTAGCGGTTGCCAGGGGCTGGGGCAGAGGGAATGGGAGTGACTGTTAATAGGTTCAGGGTTCTTCTTGGAGCGATGAAAATGTTCTCAGGTTGATTGTGAGACGGATGCACAACTCTGTGAATATACTAAAATCCACTGAATTGCACACTTTAAATGAGTGAACTTTACACAATGTAAATTACGTATTACTTGCATAATGCATATTAATAAGGCTGTTACAAAATAACTAATACCATTTTTTTTCACATATTCTAGTGCGTATCTGTGAATCCCAAACACTAATACAATTTTTAATTTAATTTTCAAAAGCATCTCTGCCTAGGAGTCGAGGGATTAGAGATGTCTGCTTCATTTCTTCAGTTTCCCATGATCCTCTCATTCCAATGACAAAGTGTCTTCTCCACCGCGGGCCCAGGTGCCTCCCCTCCCACAAAGGTGGCCCTCTCTGGGCTCAGGTATCCACTATGGCACAGACTGTTCTTTCCACCCCACAGAGGGAAAGACGAAGGTCCTTTCCACAGGGGGCAGGACCAGAAAGTGTGGGGATGTATGACAAGCTAATCAAAAGCTGCCTGCCAATCTTTTTTTTTTTATATAGTAAGGGTGAATATATTTTAATATATTTATTGGTCATTGGTACTTTTTTAAAAAATATTTATTTATTTATTATTTTTTTGGGCTGTGTTGGGTCTTCGTTTCTGTGCGAGGGCTTTCTCTAGTTGCGGCGAGCGGGGGCCACTCTTCATCATGGAGTGCGGGCCTCTCACTGTCTCGGCCTCTCTTGTTGCGGAGCACAGGCTCCAGACGTGCCGGCTCAGTAGTTGTGGCTCATGGGCTTAGTTGCTCCGCTGCATGTGGGATCTTCCCAGACCAGGGCTCGAACCCGTGTCCCCTGCATTGGCAGGCGGATTCTCAACCACTGCGCCACCAGGGAAGCCCAAAAGCTGCCTGCCAATCTTGCTGTGGACAAAGTCCGGCGCTGGTTCTGGCTCCGTGGAGTCCAGGCCTCCTGCCAGCCTGCCTCAGTTACCTAATTGTGCCCTGGGAGGGGGGTGTGGGGAAACAAGCAGGCAGATATTGATGGAGAGCAGGACATGGTACTGCCTGGGGCTAGGGAGGTGGGCAACATGACAGTATCTCAGGAAGAGTATAAACACTTGCACACTTGATCTAGAAATTCCACTTCCAGGAATTTATCCTGCAGATGCACTGGCACTTGCGTAAAATGGCTCACGTACAGGGATACTCAATGTGGCATTTTTTTCTGCAATGGCAGAGGACTGGGAAAACAACTTATATGTTCATCAACATGGAACTACTGTTAATTCAATTAGGGTGCACTGTGTAGCCATGAAGAATGAAAATCTTTTATACACTGATATGGAATTCTTTCCAAAATATGCTGTGAAATATTAGAAGGTACAGAACAGGGCATAAGACACTCTCTTAAAGAAAGAAGAGGTAGGCATCTATACACAGATTTGTTTGTATGCACAGTAAAAATACCTCTAGGAGGATAGACAAGAAACTGGTAATAATGACCTGCTTCCAGGGAGACTGTAACCTGGTAGCTCAGGGATACTGTTCACTGTATGTTCTTGTGAACATTCTGAATACTGAACTATGCTAATTTATTTCCTAATTGCAATAAATAATTCTTTTATAGGTTAAATAAAGTAATAAAGTAAATGAATATGCCCTGACTAGCATCGTCACTGTTTCATGTAGTAATATGTTTCATTTAGAGCAGGGAAGTTTCCCTTTTTTGATTTCCCACAAGAGCATCTTATCTCCCACCATTTTCCAAGCGGGTTCTCAGTCTAACCGACCTGCTGTCATCTCTCAGAGCACACTGGTTCCTGTCCCAAGGGCCCCCCAGCCTTGCCTCCTCGGCAGGCTTAGGCCCCAGACCCCGGCGGATCTGGCTTGGCTTCTAATGCTCAGTTACACCCATGCACACCGCTTGTTTAGACCTTGTTCCTTTTATTAATTAGGAAGACTGAGAGGGAGCTATCGCCAGGCCCTTTATCAGGGTCATAGGCAGAGACTTATACCAAGGCAGTCTGGGCCCGTTTGACTCTGCAACCCCTCTTTAAGCTTGTGACAAGCTGGCAGGAGGGAAAGGAAATACTGAACAAATTGCCAGACCAGCTCCCTCAGGGATCAAGACAATGGGTCTGGAGGGAAAAGGCTTTTCCTTCCAGCCCAGTGGCCGTCAAAAGGAAACAACTTTCCTTTCACCTCCTGGAATGGCAGCAGCCAGCCAGCCAGCCGGGGGAGATTTATGGAGATATAATGTGACCTCTTTATTGCTCTGAAGGCTAGGGAGGCATTTCAGGGGAGATTTACGCCTTTCAGAAGGGGAGCGGCGCTACGGTGTAGAACTGTGTACACGGGACTATTTCCCCCTCTGGGGCTTTCGTGGGGATTATTTAATCAAACTAAGGTTAAACTCAATCACCAGCACTTTATATCTTCTTCTCCTGCTAATCCACCTAGTTACCCTGCAAGCTTTTTGCATGAAATGTGATTCTAAGGAGAGTCAGGAGGGCTCTGTTTAGCTTTGAGTTCACTTGACATAAAACAAAACAAAAAATAAGGATGAAGATCACTTACAGCAGGGCCAGGAGTCGGTGTCCCTCCCTAAGCAGTGGACCCAGGCAGCACTCATTGTACCCGCCTATGACCAGGATCTTCTTTGTAAAATGGGGGTGTCAGACCACATATCGCGGGCCTTCCTAGTTTGAAAATTATCCAGATTAGTATCAGATCAAATGTATAAATGACTCTGCACCAGTGATTTTGATGTCACTTGTTTTTTTTTAAGCTGCAGATCCATTTCTTCAAAGAGAATCTTATTTAGGAAGCTTGACGTAAGAAGACAGAGAAGTGCAGCTGATTGGGTGAAAGGATGAACCAGACTCTTCCCAAATCCCCCTGGACGTATCTATATCTACACACAGCGGCCTTGAGGAAAGTCCTCCAACCACTAGAGGGCACAGAAGTATAGCTGCAGGAGTGTTTCTCAGGACCCTCTGCCTATGATGTGAATGGGGTCCAGCCTTTGCTTCAATATCACAAACTACATTGACCAGATTTAAAGGCTGGGAGTAATGAGAACCAATTCCAGAAGCAACTGGAGGCCAAAATGTTCAGCAACAGTAATGTTACCTGTCTTGCTCTGGTCTCCTCAACTCAAAAATGAAATATTTGGAAAAGATGATTTCTAGCTCCCTACTTTTTGAATCATCTAACTTGGCACTACATTGTAACTCTTCTCATATATTTATTTATTTATTTATTTCCCCCTAATTTATGTTTAAATTGTAAACATCATAACTGCTATAAGAATTCAAACAATACTCCAATAAAGATGTTAAAAAAAAAAAAAGAATTCAAACAGTACAGAAAGATGTCACATGAAAAATAAAAGTCTCCACCATTACCATTATCCCACTCCTCAGAGGCAATGGTGGCTAACAAATTTTCTATTTCCAGACATTTTCTGTTATTAATTATAATTTTCATTTTTAGAAATTTAGAATTACAGAAAAGTACCAAAAATAATATAACAATCCCTTTTATTCCCTATCACCATCTCTTAACCAACCACTATTTTGAATTTAGTGTATATTCTTCCAATTCATTTTTATACTCTTACACACATATATACGTACCTCTGAACATTATAAGTATGGCTTTGTATAAATTTAAATTTTAATTTACATGAATGCCCTCACATTGTACATCATGTTTACAAATTTACTTTTTAAAAAACATGGAATATTTCAGTAATTGAGAAGAAAAGAATATTAAAACACTCCTGAAGCCAGCACCTAGCTTTGTTAAATCTTATTAACATTTTACCATATTTTCTTCTGATTTTTAAAAGAAATAAAGCACTGCAAATAGTTGATTCCTGTGTATCCATCCCATGATCCCTGTCTCCTCCTTCCCTCAGTAGAAAAAAACCTCTATCTTGAACAGGTTTATCATTCACGTGAATGTTTTTACTCTGGTAATATATGTGCATACTTTTTTAAAAGCAATATATAATTTTTTTGCATGTTTTAAACTTCATAGAAATAACATGATTTGTATCCTTAAGTTTTATTTTTGCTTATTAATATGCTTCTGTGTTTTAATTATGTTGATACATGTGGAGCTACTTTATTTGAGTTGCTTTATAGTTTTCCATTATATTCACATATCATATTTAGTTTGTCAATTTCATTATTGATGTATATTCAGGTAGTTTTCAATTTTTGCTGTAATAAATGCTGCAACAGGCATCCTTGTACATATCTCTAGGATATATTAGGCACGTAATAGACATGTTCAAAACCTTCCATCCCCTGTAGTTACTGACTGCATGTGCCAGGCTTCTAGAAATTAGTATGTTAAACTGAACCAACTTGAAGGGAGTAACTATCCACTGGACTTGCTTTCCAAAGAAAAGTATTGTTTAGAGTAGCAAAATTATAAGCTTACCTAGACATGTTGTAAAGTCCTTGAAAAGTAACTCAGAGCCAAGTTTTGTGAATTGGAATGCAGTGCTCAAGTCACATTCTGCTTTAAAACTTGTAACAGATATAGATGAATTAAAGAGAAAAAAATATATATATTCAGAAAACACTTATGTTTGGTTTTGGTGCTGTTTAACAATGTATCAGACAGCTTTTGCTAGGTTATGCTGTACCAAACAATCCCAGAATCTCAGTGGCTTACTATATTAAAGATTTATTTTCTGCTGCTCACATTACATGTCAGTTGCAAGTTGGCTGCAGTTCTGTTATACATGTGTGCTTCACTCCAAGACCCAGGCTGAAGGTGCAACCTCCGTCTGGGTCATACAAGCCTCATGGCGGGGGCAAAAAGTGATGTCAGAACTACATAATGACTCTTAAAGCTGTGCCTGGAATCTGCACAAGTGACTTCTAGTCACATGTCATTGATCAAAGCAAGTCTCATAGGCAAGCCTATGTTATCAGGGTGGGGGGATATAATTCTGCCCCGGGAAGGGACACCTGGAAGAACAGTGCCATCTGCCCTGAACGCAAATGGGATCATACCACACAGACTCTTCTGCAGTTTAGTTTCTTCACGGAAATGCATGTATTTGGATACTTTCCCATATCAGTACAGATCTATCTCACTCTTTTAAGAGGATTTATTAGTTTTACACTGTAAAGGTACAAAACATTTATGTTCTAATCCATAATTCCCACAGTTGTTTAGCTGTACTTTGATACCTGAAAGGACACATCATTTAATGCCAGTCTTTTTGTACCATAGCTTCCCCTTTCCTAATGCCTTGGCTGTATTTCAGCAAGTAATTTTTCACCATTACATACAGCAGGGCTGTAATGAACGTCATTGCCTTAATTTCTGTGCCAGTACCTGTTTATTTTCACTTGTTTTGATTTCTGATAGGACAAGTTCTCCCTTCCTACGTTTTCTTTATAAAAACTATCTTGGCTATTCTTGCACAATAACTCTTCCACATAAATTTTATAATCAGCTTGATGAGTTGTATTTAAGAAAGCCTGTTGGGATGTTTGCTGGGACTGCATTAAATTTACAGATTTTGTTTGGGGGGGAATTTGGAAGAAAGAATACTGCTAAGTTTTCCAATCCAAGAACATAGTATCTTTTCCCATTTATCCATGTCTTTTAAAAATATGTCTTTTAAGTTTTATAGCTTTCTCCACAGTGATCTTACATATTTGTTTACCAAAGTTGACTATTTCATCTGCAAATAATGAAAACATTGGCTCTTCCTTTCCCATCTCATCTATTTTCTTACCAGGTAAATTTACATGGGCTGGAAATCTGAGGGGTATGGGTCAGCTCTCCAAGTCTTCCCCTCGATGTGGTTTGAATTTCCATTATATTTGAGAGTATTTCTGTCGTTGAGGGAATTTTCCTAGTTTCACCGGAGATGAAATTTTTACTGTATTCTGAGGGTTCTTTTCATCTGATTCATCAGTATTCAGGGAGGAAGGGCAGAAGGCATACTTTACTCTGCTGTCTTCCACAGAAAGTCTCTACCCGCTTCTTCACTGTAAAAGCATCCTTCTCACATCCTGCCACCTGCTCTTCCTCTTCCTGTCACTAGCCTTCCTAGACTAACCCGATGCTTCCATGGGTTTATTTGGCAATTAATCACATTGATCTTCAATTGCCTGTTTGTATCCTTGTCTTGGAGTGTCATTTACATCTCTTGGTATTATTTCATTCTTTTCTTCCAAACTATATTTTGTTCCTAAACCAAGTTATAAACACATGGAGATCAGGGTATATTTTATACCTTGTTTATTGGGTTAGTTTTACTTTCTTTCTCCTTTTTTCACTCTAGTCTCAGAACTCTGAGGCCAAGCAGACATTCACAAATTACATATAAAGAAGCGGAGTTTCTCCACACTGGGGGCCACACAGCACCCAGCTCTCAGCTCTTCTTTCCCCCACCTGAAGCGCAGCAGCTGAATCCCAGCGCCCCTGGACCGTTTTTGATGACAAAGGTCTAGTAGTTCAACCCATCCTTTCACAACTTTCACAAACTTGGCAGACATCTCAGGAAAAGTGTGAAGCTGCTACAGAAAAGCAATCTCATAGAACAAGTTCAGGAGAGATAGTACTACCAACTCTTAGATTAATACTGCTTATACCTTTGGGGAGGCAAATAGTATGCAGTGTTGGGGACTTGCTAAGCTTTTACACTGTCTCTCTTTCTGTTTTTTATTTTTAATAGAGGTAAAATACACAAAACATAAAATTACCATTTAACCGTTTTAAGTGTACAATTCAGTAGTGTTAAGTATATTCATATTGTTGTACAACCCATCTCCAGAACTCTTTTCATCTTGCTAAACTGAAACTCTGTACCCGTTAAATAACTACTCCCCTCTCCCCTCAGCCCCTGGCAACCACCATCCTGTCTCTATGAATCTGACTACTCTAGGTCCCTCATGTAAGTGGAATCATGCACTGTTTTTTGGCTTATTTCACTCTGCATAATGTTCTCAAGATTCATCCGTGCTGGAGCCTGTGTCAGAATCTGCACATTGTACATATACACACCATGTTCTGTGTATCCACTCATCTGTCTATGGACACTTGGGTTGCTTCCTCCTTTTGGCCACTGTGTCTCTCTCTTTTAAATCAATTATTTATTCATCTTTACAAAAAAACAAACACACAAAAGCTAAAAATCAGGAACAAATGCAGAGCCGTGCACTGAACAGCCAAATAAATCAGTGAGATCTTGACCACTATGGCTCCTGTTTGCTGGCCCAGCTGGGGAGATTCCTCATGGCAGGGTCTTCCTATGGCTCTGTCTTCCAGAAAGAAACTCAGAGGTAGCAGCAACTTCAGAAAAGCCAAGACAAAAGGAAAATCCTGTGGCGGCAAGATCCCGAGGGAAGGAAGACTGCCCAAGTAGCCCAGCCTCAAGAGCTGTTCAGGCACATGTGCGGTGGCCTCAGCACACACAATTCCCTGAATTCCCATGATGATGTTAACCAAGTGATGCTGGACTTGGACCCCAGGGAAGACCCCACTGAAGCAGCTCAAGGCGGAAGGGGTTCTCATTTACTGTCAGATTCCCAGCGACAGACCCCAGCCACGCCTCCTCAGGACACATACCCTCCACAGCCACACCACACAACCCTTCTTCCTTTCTAAGTGGAACCCAAGCGGTTTCTTCGTTTTGTCCCTTTTGTTCAGCTCTCGCTGGAGGCAGACAACTGGCTCCACCTTCCTCGGAAGGATTTAAAAGACATTCCAAAGCTATGACAAAAGTCACTCTTCAGGTGTCTACAAGCCCCATGTGCCCCTGCTTATGGACATGTGCCCCCGTATGTAGAAGAAATTACAGACATTAAGTTGGATATGGGGTCTATGTCCCTAAATGTAGACTAATACTGAGAAAGAAGGCAACTTCGAACAAATACAAAACCCTCATTTAATTCCACCTGGCAACCTAACCTTTCATTAGTGGAACCGAAAAATCCTATTTGAAATAATATGTTTAATGATAACAGTGAACATTTACTAACAGGTGACTAGTGACTAACATTAAGGATGCTTACCGCATGTCAGGTACTATGCATTATAAACATCATTCCTATTACTCACCATGACCCTATGAAGTGGCTTCTATTCAATTTTACGGACGTGAAAAGTGGGGAACATTGCAATGGGTAGTAAAGCCAGAATTTTAAATCAAGTGTCTGACTCCTGACTTGCTCCCTCCACCACAAGCCTCTTCTGTCTCCCTGTTATCAGCTGCCAAACAGTAAAAAGATGGACGTCCCAACAAGAAATATAAGCAAGAGTTGTGACTATGACGAAAAACAGCCCGGCTAACGGGCTCTGCCTTCACCGAGAACAGCTGGTCAGACGGTGCGCTCGGCCAGCTCTCCCTGGCCCGGCAGATCCGTCCTCCTGGTCCTTCTCCACGCCCCCGCCGCCCCTTCTGCTTTGTCTTGGGAAAAGGGTCCCCTTTATTAATGCCATTCCTGGAGATGTGTTTACACAGGGCAGGAAACTTAATATCAACATTCCCTGAAGGAGAGTGTCTTGTCACTTCTGTGAAGCACTTCAGGCAGGCAGAGACCAGCCTCCCAAATCAACAGGCACTTATGCCCTTTAAACAGAGTCTGACGGGAGAGTTTGTTTCTACAGAGAATCTTTGAGTTCCTGAGCCCATTTGTTATGATGAGGTTGAGAGGCGGTTACCCGTATATACAAAACTCTCCCTGGTGCCTTAAGAGGCTCTCTAAGAAGGACCTCAAGGAATCTATTCACAGTGAGGAGGAGGGAAAAGAGTGGATTCAGGCACTCAACGGGTTGGAAAGGACAAACTTGATGAGCGAAATTCTGCAAGTCTCCATACACTGGCAGGGGGAGATGGGCTCCAGGGCCGGAATTCTGATAGGATGTGAAGGCTCTGGGGGGCCTTAGGGGGCACCATCAGGGCTCAGCAGAGCATCGCAGGATCAAAGAATGAGTTCAGGTGGGTTTTGCAAGGTGAAAATGGAGGGCACGTTAACTGTCGATTTTTTCAGCTTCCTTTCTTAGCTCCTCTTGCCAGGTATCTCTTACCTGTTACCCCTCCCACCTCTGCTAGAGGCCAGCACTGCCCCCGCCAGCCCCCTGTCACTCTCCCCATGACCCTGGGGGCTCTCTCCTGTTCTCATGGCTTCAAACAGAGTGATGATCCCAGACTCCAGCCCGGGCCACCTGCCTCCTGGACATCCCACCTGACTGTCCCTCCCCCATGTCTCTGGCCCACCATGTCCAGTACGTTGTCCTACCCTTAGATGCCCTGTTTCCTTGTTGTTACCTTTGAGAACACATCACTAGAGTTTTGTCTGCTCTCCTCTCTCCCCCCACCTCCTAGGTTTGGGCTGCCTGAGCATGATTCTTACAGCTCCTCAGTATCCTCCCCTCCCCACCCCCCAGTCTCACCAGATCCCTCTCCCTGTAAAACGATCATGATGGGGCCATGCTCGTCCCTGGACCCCTCCCCGTCAGGTTCCTTTTACAAGGATGGTTCCCTCCTCCCAGCCAGTCTCAGTGGGCCGGACTGCAGGTATGAGTATGTGAGCCGGAGGGGCCATATACTTTGTGATGAATTCCTGATTTTATCTTTTCAGATAATGAACGTTTACTTAGTATTTACCATGTAATCGTATCATGGACCCCAAACTGAGTGAGGTATAATTCTTGCCCTGGAAACACTTTCAGTCTAGAAGAACTATAATCCAAATAAAAGGATAGCACCATGGAAACGGTGAGAACGCTGGCTGTGTACAATTCTCAGGGATTCTGCCTGTAGGTGAGTCAAAGCCTGCCTGGAGAGACGAGCCCACCCCAGCTCTCTTGCATTCACGACAAGATCCACCTCTGCTCCCTCTTGGCTGCCAAGAGGCAGTGTGAACCTGATTTCTTTGATTCTTCCTTGTTTGCTTCCGGTTCTTCCACAGGCAGGTGAGTGAGAAGAAGAGACCAAAGTTGTTTGCATGAAAAAGCCATTGTGGAATTACTAGGGTAGAAGGAAAAATGAGACCATAAGATACCAGGTGGCTTGCCAAGGCGCTTCTTCCCCATGACAGACAGCAGACAGTCTGGCCTCTGGAGTTCAGAGCTGAGCTCAGAAGCTCCCACCATCTTGGCCTTGCCATCAAAGGCCAAGACTCTCCAAGCCTAAGCAGTAAAACCCAGGGATTCTCTGGAATACAGTACAATTTGCCCTTCTCTCCACAGGAAAGCAGTCAAATAAGAGCCTCCCAGCTCTCCTCGGTGCCCTCTCTTAGAAGGGCCATGTATTCCCCGGGCTGTCCCAGCAGTCAGAGGTTACCAGGCAGAGGGGGAAGTGACGCCTCCGATTCCCCAGGCCTTAAATGGGAATGTGCGGGTGAGAAATTCTACTTAACAGTTTACTCAACTCCCTATTCACAAGTTCCTCCAGACTTTTTCAATGCAGCAAATCAAGGCACTGTGGGTAAGGGGTGTGTGTTCCTGACGGGGAAGTGGAATCCCAGACAAGGGAAGAAGTGACATTGGCCTGGTCCACACGACAGGTCAGGGATGTGAGGCCTCAAATCCAGGATTCCTACCTCGATCCAGTGTCCCCTCTTTCTCACCCCCACTCCCACCGGGAGATTATCAGCTAAGTGGAAGGGCAGCATGGTGGAGGAACAGCTCAGATTCCCAGAGCAGGGAAGCAAACTCAGATGCCACCTCTGGGCCAGCGACTGGGGGATGACCACCCCCAGCCCATGTAAACTGGGGAACGAGGGGCACATGGAAGCTGTCTGACACATACCACTGTCTTCACCCATGCCTTTCCTGGAACAGTCTGGCCTGGTGACATCTCAGGCCTTTCCTTCCATGTCCTCTGCCATCACTCACTCGTTATCCAGGCTAGAGAAAGCCTCTGACAGCCTCTAACTGAACCAGAGGCCTTCTGTCTCCATGCCAGCCCCTCTCTCTCTCTCTCTCTCTCTCTCTCACACACACACACACACACACACACACACACACACACACACACACACACACACCTCTGCGTGTATGTATTCCCAATTTACTGCTTCAATTATGTTTGCCTCTATTCATAAAGTCCTAAACTCCTCTACCTGACTTTCAAGGTCCTCCACATCTGTCCCCACTGTGTCAACTCTGCCACTCCCTAAAGGACAACCAGGCCGCTGGAGCACCGGGAAAAGGTCTAAGATGTGGCGGATGATATTCAAGATGCCCAAGGTGGTCCTCTGCGGTGGAGCACTGCATCGAGAAGCAGGAGGTCGGGCGAGTTGCCGTAGCAACCAGCTCGTGTAGTGGCAGAGGAGCCCAAAGCCAAGAGCTGGAAACACTGGAGGTAAAGCCGAAGCCAAAAGGCAAGGAACGACCAAAACAGACAGAGCAGGTTTCAGTAACCGAGTGTCAAGGTTAGCGTTGGTACTGGTTTCCTCAGACTCTACGGATGTTATGGCATAAAGCAAACGAGGAATTATGTTGGGGTTTTTGAGGATGAGATTCTTGGTGTGGCTGAAAAGATTTAAAGATGGAAAGATGTAAAATGGTGCAGTTGCCACGGTAAACGGTATGGTGGTACCTCAAAACCACACACAATTACCACATGATCCAGCAATTCCACTTCTGGGTATATTCCCAAAAGAAATGAAAGAAGGGACTTGAATAGATATTGGTACACAGGTGTACAAACAGCATGATTCACTATAGCCAAAAGGCAGAAGCCACCCAAGTGTCCGTGAACAGATGACTGGATAAACAAAATGTGTTCTATCCGTACAATGGAATAGTATTCAGTCTTTAAAAGGAAGGAAATTCTGACACAGGCCACAACATGGATGAAACCTGCGGACAGACGCTAAGTGAAATAATCCAGACACAAAAGGACAAACACTGTATGATTCCACTTACATGAGGTAACTAGAATAGTCAAATTCCTAGAGACAGAAAAGAGAATGGTGGCTGCCAGAGGCTGAGAGGAGGAAATGGATACAGAGTTTCACTGGGGGGGAGATGAAAAAGTTCTGGAGACAGATGGTGGTGATGGATGCACAAAAATGTACATGCACTTAATGCCAACTGAAATGATACTGAAAAATTGTTAAAATGGTCAATTTTATGTTGTGTAAATTTTACGACAGTTAAAAAAAAGGATGCATAAAGGGAAGTGAAAGCCTTTCAGTCCTAAATTTGAATTGGAAGTATTAGCATCCACACATGATGTATTTTATCTTATCTTCAGGTGGACGGGGGAAGTATTTCCTAACTCTCTATACTGAATGACTAACCCAACAGCAAAAAGCACAACTAGCAGAGCCAACTCTAAGAGTGGTGTCCAAATACCATTTCTCACTAAAAGGAGTCAGGGTTTCTTGGAGAGATAGCCAAACCCAGGTCTGGGAGGAGAAAACGCATAAGCACTTGGAACATTTTGTAGTATGGAAAGTAGGAAAGGATCAAACCAAGATTTTGTCAAAAGAACTCAGGAGCCAATTTGGACAAGTTTCCACTGGCAAAAGATGGGACAATGTGAACATCAATCAGGGTAATAAGGACATGGAATAAAACACATCATATCTGTTTAAATCCATGAGTTCTTAATGATACTAAAAAGTTTTTATTTCACTGGTAATCTTGGAAGGATGGTAGGGAACTAATTCATTATTTTGAACACTGAGAAGTAAAGTGAAAGAAGCAAGCATTTATCCTGCCTTTCCTATACAAACTGTATCTCAGGGTAACCAAATATTTGATAAACTAAAAAAAAAATTTTTTTACTGTTATAGACGTATTTCAGCTAATAAATGAAGAAGGAATGAGAGCGTTAGAATGCGACCGTTTGCAACCCCTGATGAAATAACAGATCTAGGCAATGACCGTCAATGGCCGCTGAACATTACCTAGCCTATTTTTCCAATCACAGATTTACACGAAAAACAGGGGACAGAGGAACATGTTGAATGAGGGGAATGCAATCAACAAAATCCAGGCTGTGGGAAACCTACAGGAAAAGCCTAGTTTCTTTAGCAAACATATTCCAGGAAGAAGAAGAGAGAGTAAAAGGGGAACTATAGGTTAAAAGAAACTTAAGAGACATCAACAGAGCCAACGTATGGACCTTATTTAGATCCCGATTTGAACAAATTGTTAAAGAAAATTAGACAAATGGGAAATTTGAACACCGATTGGATATTTAATGATATTAAGGAGTGGTGGTTAACTGTATCAGAGTGATACTGGTCTTGGGGCCATATTTTTTTTAAAAGTGTCCTTATATCTTTTAGAGATACAGACAGAAGTATTTAGAGATAAAATGATAAGTTGTCTGGAACTTCCTTCAAAATAACCTAGTGTAGGGGAATGCGGGGGTGGGGGGGGGTGTGGACACAGATGAAATACAGCTGGCCGAGAGTTGACATTTGTTGAAGCTGGGGGATGAGTAGACACTCTCTACTTTTGCATATGTTTGAAATTTAACATATTCTTTTTTTTTTAAATTGTGGCACACGGGCTTAGTTGCTCCGTGGCATGTGGGATCTTCCCGGACCAGGGCTCAAACCCATGTCCCCTGCATTGGCAGGCGGATTCTCAACCACTGCACCACCAGGGAAGCCCGAAATTTAACATATTCTTAAAAACTTGTTTAAAAGGCAGGAATTGAACTTAAAGTCTTCATCTTCACCTCTAACCCTCCTGGGAGGTAGGTGCTGTGGCATCTGGCTTTGCACACCTGCATAAACAGTATCTTCCCCTGTAATTATCTGTATTCCTATTCAGGCCACTCCTGGCCCTTTACACCTCACCTTTACGGGCAGAATCACTGAGAAGAAGAGGGTGGGACCCCACCTCTGAGGTCAGATCAGCCACGTCCCCATCCTTCCCAGGGCAGGGATCTGGTCTGGGAACTAGAATCAGCCTGGATTTCTGCCCCTTCTTCTACCTCAGCCTGGACACAAGCCGCCCAGCCTCACTGTGCCCTACTGCTAAAGCACGCACAGACACACAGTTCCTGCACAACATCTTCACAGCGTGTCTCTTCCTTTCCATCAGACATCTTTCTCCAAGTGGGAACAGGTGCAGAAATGCAGCGGGAAGGCGGTCATCACCTTGCAAGAGCGAGGCAAAAGCAAAACAAACAAGAGCCACTATTTTTAGCCTTTCTACACTATAACCAAAATGATATATCCAAAACGCTACTTGAATCCTGCCCCTCCACTGTCTAAGTCTTCTCTTCCCGAGGCCAAGTCCGAACTCTCCAGATACCTCTGCTTGCTGCGTGGCCCCCTCACCCCGCCCCCCGACACTGCAGAATAGCCAACTCAAGAGATGTCCTCAGCTTACCATGTCCTTCCTCCCATGCAGCGAACTCCTAACCATCGTTTCAGACTCCCTATAGGAGTCCACTCCTCCAGGAAGCCTGGTCTCTGTCGGTTTGGCATCCTAGACGCACGTGGAACCCAGATTTACCCCGCTATAGCCCTCCATACACCCAGACTCTCACTTTTTTTTTACCTCCCCTGCCAGACTGTAAGCTCCTGGGATGCAGAGACCACCTTGTTCGTTTTCGATCTCCAAAGCCTAACAAGTGCTCAGCTCACAGGAAGCAGGAAAAAAATATGTGTTGGCTGGTTGGCTGATGAGGCAAATGATGTGTCTGGTGCCGGTGTTTGTAACAGAGCTCTACCCTCTGTGGATCTCCACGGCCTGCGGGGACCTTAGACACTGAATGGGTTTAGTTAATAACAGAAAAACAAAACCAAAGGAACCACAAACTGAGACCAACTCTGAGGTCACTTAACCCATGGTTTCCCACCATTGTTTTTACATTTTAGTAGTTAATTAAGTATTTTATAAGAAAAAATAAAATTGGCCCATCAAACTTGAAATTTCACAGATCCTATTGCTTAAAATGAGGCAGGTAGCCATGGAAACCTGCTCTACACAGACTGCATGAAGTCAAGTGGATGCCAGACAAGGTCAGGAAGGTGACACGTTACTATGGTAGCTTTGCTGTAACAGCCAGCATGAACTATTGTCATGGGCACTGCCATCAGACCCTGGATTTTATTTATTTATTTATTTATTTATTTATTTATTTATTTATTTATTTCCACTGTGGGCCTTGAGGGATCTTAGTTCCCCGACCAGGGATTGAACCTGGGCCCACGGCAGTGAAAGCGCGGAGTCCCAAACGCTGGACCGCCAGGGAATTCCCAGACCCTGGATTTTAAATACCCCTTCTCACTATTTCTGTGCCTGGCCTGATTTCTTAACCTTACCAGGGCAGATACTCAAGCTCAGAGGGGCTTCGTAAGTTGTCCGAAGTCACACAGCAGGCAGATTAGAGCAGGAGACAGGATCCCAGGAACCCTCGGTGCTGGACTGATACTGATTTACCTCATTGACCCCCCTTCTAAAAAGTGGGTTGAAAGCTACTTGCTCACATTTCCCAACAAATCAGAGCCTCACAAGTCAACACATTCTGCAGCTGGTCACCTCACTTCAAGGGGGCAACCACTTAAAACTTATAAGTATGCTCTAGCCTTAAAATGGCTAAACGTAACATACTATAAGATTGAAAAACTATGCTTTTACACACAACGCTCCCATTTGATTGGCTATTTATTATTGGCAGTTCTTTCGGTCAATTTCCCAGTTTTGCTCTATTTAAGAGACCAGTCTTCAGGAGCCAGTCTGGGTCACCAATCTTATAAAAAACTTTCTTCAGTGCTGAAATAACTAAACAGTAACTTTTATGACTGTTTAAATATATAGATATACACATGCCTGTATATGTATGGTAACTAAGAAGCCAAGGATTAATGCCTAACAGTGGTTATCTTTGGATGGTAAGATTACAAATTCTGTGCATTGGTTTATATGAGTTTTTCATTTCTCCATAGTAAATATACATTGAGTTTAATAAAAGAAAAATAATTAAGTTTTACTGATACTATTTGAAAAAAAAACTGTTTGTTTTTCTGAAGCCATCTTTGACCTGGAAAACATTCTCTTTTTTCAAATAAGCAGTATTTTCCTATTAAGTGTACACTGTGAGAACCACATTCTTTATTTCGGGTCAAGTTAAGTTCTCTCTATATGCTAGCGAAAGGTTTTATTTGTTGTTTGTTTTCCCCCGCCTACTCAATTTTGATGGGTAACCTGTATTATTGCCTCTCTTTGCCTGGTTTGATTTATGATCTTGGAAGTCAGGTCATTCTCTGCTAGGTCGAAGAAAGAAAGAAAAAAAAAAAAAGAGGTTTCCCCACCTAATACCTGATAAAATATCTGAAAAGGTCATTGCAGACCTTGACAGAAACACATACAATTTCAACCCAATCTGATAAAACAGCAACTAGAAAACTTTTATCAGAAGAAAATGTAACTTGCCATTTCCCAGCTCAGTTGACTGAACTTTTTTTTATCTGAAATGACAGACATCAGAAGATAGGAAAAGCTGCAGATAAGAAGCCAAATTGAGTTGTCTTGAATCAGATCCGATTGTCTGCCTGGGTTCAAACTCCCACACCTGCTCTGAATGTGTCAATGAGAGTCTCTTGGCACGGTCCCGGAGGGGTTTGGAAACATTGCAAAAGTGGTGAACTTTGAGACTTCAGCGTTTATTCTGCGATTATAATTAACTTGCTCACCAGTTGCTATCGATCAATACTGAATGGAGCTGATAAAGTTTGACTGGATTTCTAGAAGTAGAAATGGAGATATAAACTAGGAAGAAAAAAAGGATTAAAAAAATACTTTAAGGATTTAATTCAATTTTAAGAAGCAAAACTGGATCTGTGACTGACGAATCCCAAAGCCTGTGGCTTAATAATCCTCAAAACTTCCCACCGTATTCTGGTGGTAACTCCTTGATTTCTCATCCTCCAAAATAAAGTCCATCTATGATGATTCAACACAGAGTGAAAGACATCCTCACGTTCATTCCATTTGCAGAGGGTGAACCACATGCCATGGCTTACCTGTCTGGATTATATTCCTCCTTTGGCAAAAAAAAAAAAAAAAAAAAAAGATATTTAAAGACATGAAGGCAATTTGGGGGCTCCTGCAAAGTACTGAAGGCCAGAAAACCAAATTCCCTTCATTCAGATAAGAGGCTTAAATATCCTGGCTCAGTTCTGATTACAGAGTAGCAATAGATAAAACCCTAGGCCCCCTGCCAGAAACGAGAAAGCTTCCACTCATGGCTTCTGTGATCAGCTCAGACCAATTCCATGGGCTCTTCCAGCCTGGGGTTTTATCCACTGTCTTGATCCATGCCCCTATTCTCATCTTCATTAAAAAATATAATCGCTGTGATTCCTCTCCTCCTTTCTTAGCTCCGACCTTCGGAGAAAAGGGAATACGGAGAAGATGGTTCTAGTTTCCTTAAGAAAAGGGACTTTTGAGAGAGCCACACGGCTTTGCTCTTCTCCTGCAGCCAACAGTCCCCCCAGAGGAAGAAGAATCTTCTAGTTTGGAGGGTCTGAATTCTGGGCAATCTCTCTTTAATTCTCCGCACACCCACATCAGGATGCTGAAAGGAAGCTTGTGTGAGGCAGGGATTCCTGGCATTGCAAGTTCTGTAGTATCAGAATGAGATGGAGAGACATTGGTGGGAAACAGGACAACACAGAAGAGAAACCACACTGGGGAGAGGGAGCAGGTAGTGAGCAAAGTAATAGAAACTCCTGAAGTTTACTTGAGTCCTTCAAACACCACGTACCTCCTGGATCTGAAGAGTGGAGGGCCCTTAAGCTTGGCAAATGCAAAGTGTGGCAAACAGGGAAAAAGCATGGTCCTGGAAGTGGGACTTACCTGGGTTCTAAGCCAGAGCTGTTGTTTACTACCAGCAGGAATTGGGGCAGATTAATCAGTCTGAGCATCAGTTTCCTCTTCTGCAAAATGGAGATCACAATATCTAATTCTCAAGAAGGACTTAAAAGTTCCTGTTACCTGACAACTTCCTCATTGACCCTTGAGAAAGGATCCAACTTACTTGCATGTATGCACAGTACACAATACATATATATATATATGTGTGTGTGTATATATATATACATATACATATGCATGTATGGTACAAGATATAGGTTCCTATCCCTAAAAAGTTGAAAGTTGTTAGTTGGTTTCCAAACATCAATGTACCCAAACTTGTAAACTTATTTTGTATAAATTAAAACAGGTCAGAGGTTATTCCTAGTATAACCCCACTCATATTATCTTCCCTTACCTTCTTTAGAAGGAGACAAAAGAGTAGCTCTATAGTAGCCAATAAAACGTTTAAATAATCCTCCCTGGAGTGTGTTACATGAGACCATGTCATGGGCCACAGAAGGTCAATATAACAGAGTGATACTCATTCCCAAGCCATGAGAGAGCCTTATCAACTGCACCTCATGCAGGATTGTAGGTCAGAGAAGTCACCAGCAGACAGATACTTTCAGATGTCAAAAAGGCCCCTTCAAGATCTTAAAACAGCAGCAGCCCTGGACCTGCAAGAACTGCCCACTTCTAGAGCAAGGCAATGGAAAAACCAGTGGTCCTTCCTCTTTCTTATGCAAACAGAAGCAGCAATGTGTGCAACCTGCTTCAGCTCTAAATTCAGTACAACTCAAAGGTCTTAAAAGGACAGGTTGAAAAGAATTGGTTAAAAGACTTACCTTGCCTCGGGAGAAGGTAATTTGGTTTTCTAACACAATCCCATCACTGTCCTAGGTTAGTGGTTTTCCATTCTGGCCCCAATATAACCTGAGGGAGAAGTGCCCACACCAGGAAAGGTCACCAGTGTATGTGCCCACGAAGGGATCTTAGGAAGTCATGTCAGTGGGGTTGGGTTCGGGGAGGGGGGGGACATCTGACAACTGTGGACGGAGATCTGCTCCCAGAAGGCATTACTGAGAGTAGGATAAGGGTTTTTTGACCCCTCGGTAAAGGAATCTCCTGTTGGATAAGCAAAAATCAAAAGCCGAATTCAGTAAATAACAATTTATGTTTTAAAGTACTTTTCCGGTACATCTATAAACTCTAAATATAGAACTCTTTTTTTTAAAAGGCGGGAGACTTTCAGGAAGTTAATTCATGAATACTTATGTCTTTTTAAAAATTTAATTGGTTTAATGTTTTTTTAATTGGTAATATAGTCACATGGCTCAAAATTAAAAAGGTTCCATTTGTACACCCATGTCCACAGCAGCACTATTCACAAGTCAAGAGGAGGAAACAACTCAAGTGTCCATGACGGATGAATAAACAAAATGTAGTACACACATACAATGGAACATTATTCAGCATTAAGAAGGAAGAAGTCATATCACAGGCTACAACATGGATGAACCTGGAGGACATTGTGCTAAGTGAAATTAGGCAGTCACAAAGAGATGAGTACGGCATGATTTCCACTTATATGAGGGATCTGAAGTAGTCACATTCATAGAGACAGATCTGAAGTAGTCAGATTGAGCTTCCCTGGTGGCGCAGTGGTTAAGAATCTGCCTGCCAGTGCAGGAGACACGGGTTCGAGCCCTGGTCTGGGAAGATCCCACATGCCGCGGAGCAACTAAGCCTGCGAGCCACAACTACTGAGCCTGCGCTCTAGAGCCCGCAAACCACGACTACTGAAGCCCGAGCGCCTAGAGCCCGTGCTCCGCAACAAGAGAAGCCACCGCAATGAGAAGCTCCGCGCACCGCAACGAAGAGTAGTCCCCGCTCGCCACAACTAGAGAAAAGCCCGTGCGCAGCAACGAAGACCCAATGCAGCCAAAAATAAATGAATAAATAAACTTATTTAAAAAAATAATAAAGTAGTCAGATTCATAGAGACAGAACGGCGGTTACCAAGGGCTGGGGGAGGGTGAAGTTTGGAGTGTTGTTTAATGGGTATAGACTTTCAGTTTTGCAAGACAAAAAAATTCTGAAAATCTGTTTCACAAGAATGTAAACAACAACTTAACACTACTGAACTGTACACTTAAAAATTAAGGCAGTAAAAACAAAACAAAGTAAATCTTAACTTTAACCTCCCTGTATTTTAAATGTATTTTCTTGTTATTTAATGGATTAATAAAGAAGCACAGAAAGGACAATGAAAAATGGTTAAGGTGGTTCAAAATTCAAAAAGTTCCAAGGCATAGATGGTGAAAGTCCTTTTCTCACCCTTTCCCCTCACTTCTCCAGTTATTCCCGACAGGCAATCAATGCTACAAATTCCTTGTGAATATTTCCAGAGAGAAATTAAATATTTCCAAATGCATATAATCTTTTCTTCTCTTTTTTTACACAAATACAGCGCTACACACACATCCTGCACTTATAAATGTCTTGAAGAGGATACCATACCATTACATAATGAACTTCCTAATTTTTTATGCTGGCAAGATATCATATTGTTTGTATGTACCATGTGAACACAAACAGTCCCCTAATGCGCATATAGATTATTTCCAATTTTGGTTGGAATAATTATTTCCAACGACACAACAGTGCTGCAACTAACATGTGCCCACAGAATATATTCTATATTTGTAGAATAAATTCCTTGAAGTTAAATTTCTAGGTCAAGGGTATCAACTCTGTAATTTGTCAGATATCACAAAGGGCTCTCCATAAAGGTTGTACCAATTTACACTCCCATCCACAGGTATCAGAGTTCCTGTTTCCCCACACCTCGGAGTATGTTTGTTTTCTTAGCTCATTTAAGTAAAAAAAAAAAAAAAAAAATAGGGAGGGATACTGAAGAAAGTGTTATCTAAAGCTGTCTCCTGTGCATCATTTCACCTGAGCGCTTAGAAAGTACCTAACAAATGTGGCTTGACCTTTCAATGGGACACCCCTGGGCAGGTGACAGATCTCACTAGAAGCAGTGACATATCCCTGGCTACGCCCCCGCCCCCAGCCACACACACACCTTCCCCATTTAAATGGTTCTCAGGGCAACACCACAGACCAGCCCCAGCTCTGACTGACCTGCTCAGGGTGGTAACGGAAAGGTAAACAACTTTGGTTTCTCAAAGACTGACGAATCATTCTCTAGCCAAACAAGCTACCTACAATGAGTTGATCTCACAAAGTTCCCTACATAAATGCACTGGCACTGAAAGCAAGTGGCTTAATTGATAAGCAGTCCCCATAAGATCCAGAAAACACTTCAGAGTTTTCCACCAACCTATACCTTAAACAAACTCTTAGAACACCGTGAATGAGACAAAGCTTTCAAAGAAACCATTTGGCTAACACTGAGTGATATACATGCATTTCGTTGTGTTATTTTTTTTTAATCAACCCTTAAAATGATTCAAAATTGTTGCACTCCTTTGAAAATATAACTGCTTGTTCTATTACACAAAAGAATTGTTATTCCATCATAAACTATATTTTCATAGCTTTTCCAGTAACATCTACCACAATGTTATTTTCTTTAAGGCATATTCTCATATAATTTCCAGTTTCCTTTTCAGCCTTAAGTATTTACAAGCATTAATTGGTACAAAAATCAACTTTATTGTGGTGTAATGTACACACAATAAAACACTCCTATTTTAATAGTATACGTCCATGAGTTCTGACAAATGGATATGCCTACGTTAACAACTGTGATTGTGATCTCTAAAAGGAGACAGCTATATCATCCCGCCACAGCTAACTCACAGGCACACCAACGCAGACCCGAGCCCTTGAAATGCAAGAGTCCCCAGCACAGCTCCACTGGCAGATGGCCACGCGGTGTCTCCTTAAGCACTTTCAGTGCCCAGGGGTTCATGAATAAGACAAGCCATAGCCCACATTCCATTTCAACAACTACAATCCTGTGTGCAAAAGTGTTCTTCTCAAACGTAATATCTGCTCACTTAGAGCAACACAAAGTTAAAAGGACATAGACTTTTGCCTTTTAGATATTTATACACAGACACCCTCTCCCTCTCTTACCCACCCTGGGACTTCTCCAACGGAAACTGCTCCAGTGGTTTCCCAAGGCTTCAGGAACCCTCTCCCATCCGGCTCACTCCTCCCCAGAGCCCTCCGGTGGGTCTCTTCGTGGGTCTCTTCAGCAGCCGTGGTGTGTGGTTTGACCTGGGCAGAGGACTGCAGCAACTCCCTCCTGGATCTCCACTGAAATATTTGCTCAGTGCCCAGCATGTGCCAGGCACTTACACATGAGTGAGACTCTGTACCTGGTCTCGGTAAGGTCACATAATTCCATCAGTGCAGCCTAATTCATGAATTCAATGGTTGTGTCGGGGCTCGTATTGAACTTGGAATGAATTAAAGTTTATATACATGGCAGTCAAGGCAGAGACGTTCCTTCCACCCTAAGTCCAGAGCTCTACAGACGCCCCTGTTTGCTTTTATTGCTTTGCTTTTTGCCTTATTCCAATAACCAACAAAAGAACTCTGGCAAGATATGAACTACTATTAATACTAACGCTTAATACTTCATAGAGAAATAAAGGTGGTCTCTTCTTTCTCCTCTTTGAAATTAAAGACAGTTTCTGAGTGAAGAATGAGTTAGTCTGTGTGGTTTCACCTATGGTGATAAATACATCATTTAAACAAAGCCAGGCTGGGTTCTATTATTTCATGGTACCAGACAGTGTGACAGGAAATGAGGGCATGCATTTTCTTTCTTTCTTTTTTTTTTTTTTTCTTTCCAAATTGCAGGTACTTTTCCTGACAAACTTCTATTTACCCTTCAACACCAAGTGCAGACGGCACCACTTAGGTGAAGACTTCCAGATTCGTAGACAGAGGGAGGTACACCTCTGTCCTCTCTCCTCTGCTCTCAGCTCATGGCCATAGCCCATTGCTGGGTCACTCACCTGCCTTCAAGTCTGTTTAGGGTGACCAATTATCCCCGTTTGTTGGGGGCCTATCCTAGGTTTAGCACTAAAAATCCCCAATCCTAAAAAGCTCCTCAGTCTTGAGAAAATCAGAAAAATTGGTCACTCTGCATGATAGTGACTATTTACTCAAATAGCCATCATTTATGTGCCAAAGCCAAGAACTTCACAAACCTTATTTTTCTAATTTAAAACAACACTAAAAGTAGTTACAACCATCCCATTTTACAGGAAAAGAGAGGAGACTGAGAGAGGTAAGTACCTTGCCCGAGATCACAGGGGCACCCGAAATTGAATCTAGGTTTGCCTTGGTCATACCTCCACCCTGTACTGCCATCTTAGGACCCGGTGGCAACTCCACACAGCAAGCTCTCAATAAACACCACGGACTCAGTAATCACTCGTCATCATCCTTCCGTCACTCAGCATCAGTTAACATGTCAGTGATGGTCCTCGATAGAGCTACCAGGCATTAACAGGAGGATCCATGTGATAGGAGGAACATATAAAAAGCACATGTACATATGCTGCTTTTAACTGGCTGTTATGCAAGTGCCACCTGCAGAACATGCTGGAGATGTGAATGCCAACAAATTCAACATGCCTCCTGTCCCCTCACATAGGTAATGTGGAACCATTCATCACCTGACCACTTAAAACACTTGGCTGTGTACAGAAGAGAAAATCCAACTGCTTGGCCGGACCCCAGGGCTGTCTTCAGGTGGGACTTCCTGAAGTAGTGGGGACAGAGCACAACGCACCCGGAAGACAGGCCACACTTGTCAGCAAGGGGGCCCTCCTTAAAGGTCGGCTTGCCATCTGTTGACACTGGAGTGTGGGAAACATTACTTACTTCAACACCCTCCGGCCTGGTATGGGTTACATTTGAGAATCTAAATACTCACTGTGTGCACTCCTCACACAGTATCTTTTTTTTTTTTTTTTTTTTTTTTTACATTGTTGTGGCTGTAACTCTCATGACCACAAAGAATCCTCCCCCCATCTTTGGATTTCAGACTTCTCTTTTTGCCCTAACCAAGCACCAAATTCTCAGTCCAGGATCACAAGGGTTAGGAAGCAACCTCCCCACCCCACCCCACCCCACCCCCAAGTTCGAAGAAGTGAAACTGCGTGGACCATTCCTCGCTATTTTAAAATAGGAGTTCTAGAGGGAGTTCTAGAGAGAACTCAGGAGAGTTCTGAGAACGCGCGGCCCGAGGGGCCCGCGCCCAGCACGCCCACCTCGAGCTGCCATTGTATGGAGATGTTGCCCAGCTATCTCTCAAGGTCCTCCCGAGAGTCTCCGGAGCCTGGGGAGGGGCGGGCCCTCCTCTCTGGGGGTGCCGTCTGGCTCCCCCGTGACGGGGAGGGGGAAACTGGGAGCCACAGCTCCTAGCCCCGGCGCCACATCCACGGTTAATCAGTTTACCTGAGATGTGTATTTGGGCGGACACCCCTGGGGATCTTCCCCAGGCCACCCAGGGTCTGAGGATAAATTAAAAGCTCTTCAAAGCCTGAACCCTTCTCGGAGCCAGCCCAAGACTGGAAACCTGGGGGGAGGAACAGGCTTTACTCTTCAAAGTGAGAACAAATGCGAAAGGATTTAGCACTTAGTAGGTAGTCAGTAAATGTTAACTTTGTTGCTCAAGTCTGGGCTTCCCCTCCCCTACAGGAGTCGTCTCCATCCAAGCCGGATCCCGTCCCTTCCTGAAATTCCACAGGACCAGAGGTCATTTGCATTTTGAACTAGCGTTGCCACTTCCTTTCTCTCTCAGCCTGAAGCGCCGAAGCCCTGCCTCGGACTTCATTTTGTTCATCTGTAAATGGGAGCAAGGGGCACACGTTTGACGTCCTTGCCAAGTCTGACATTCAAAGAAGCTATAAAACTGTGCCCATTACGATTGTAATTTCTAACCCCAGCCCTCGGGACCGGACGAGGCTGAACACTTGGACCTGCGGCAAAGTCTCCACTTCCGTCGGGCATTATAAAGATGCACCTCTGGGCTCCCCGCGTTCCCGGACACCGACCTGGGGTGCGCTTCCAACGCAGCCCTGGGCACCTATGCCCCGCCGACCAGCACACGGTCACGACACGCTCTGGCCCCGAGGCACCCACCTGGCACTGATCCCAGGTCAACCCATCTCCATTGCTAGGGTCCCTCATTTGTTCCCGGTGTGAACTCCCCGACAGGAAAGTCTTCTGCCACCCCCGAGGGATCCTCCAACTGGCCCGCCAAATGGCCCAGAAGATCTTGGGCGCAAGCCATGTAATCAGTTCCCTGCAGAGGATTCTGAGCAACGGCCGAGAGGAGTTGGGAGCAGAAACCCGGTGTTCCCAGCGCTGTGCAGCCGGGTCGCCCGGCGGCGCCGCAGTCACCTACACACGGGCGCTGCCCGGGCGCACGTAGACCCAGACACACCCGACGCCCGGGGCCAGCCTGCAGACGTCTCTCCCTTTCAGAAAAGGATCTAGAGGGCAGGCCCGCCCTCACTAAACAGAATCTGGGTTCCGTGGGGCTGTGACCTTCACCGCCACTACCGCCCGCCAGGTTCTGTCTCCCAGTTTGCTTTCCTTGGAAACTCACGTAGCCGCTCTATCCCCTGCCCCCGCCCCCGCATGCCTGTGTAAAATTAAATGCCCCAAACAAGGCTCAGGACTACCTCTGTCCCGGCCCCGGACCGCCCGGGGACGCGCGCTCAGCACTCACCGAGATTGGGGTGTCGGGCCGCAGGGTTGGCCCGGCCGGGCAGGCTGTGCAGAACCGGGCTGTCGAAGGGACCGGCGGAGGCGGCGGCGGCCGCGGCCCAGGACGCGCCCACGTCGGCCATGTAGGCGGGGTAGGGGCTGGAGTAGGAGCCCGCGAAGCCGGCTCGCCCGTACTGCTCGCGGCCCGCCAGGCCGGCGCCCGCCGCCCCGCCGCCACTGCTGTAGGCCGCGGCTTCCCGGGCCGCAGCGGCGGCGGCGGCAGCGGCCAGGGACCCGGTGGTGCCCGGGAAGGAGAAGCGCGGCGACACGGGCGGCGGGGTGTAGGCGGCTCCCTCGGCTCCCGCCTGGCTCCAGCCCGGGCTGCCCTGCTGGGTCCCGGGCCCTGCGCCCGACGGCGCGGCCCCTGAGCTGCCGCCCGAGGCGGCCCCGGACACGGTGCCCCCGCCTCCGCCCTGGAGGTAGGACAGGCCGAGCACGGAGGAGGGCACCCGCGGCGTGGGCACGTAGACCGGCGAGGACGCGGCGCCCGCGCCGTGCATGAAGGCGCCCGGGCCGCCCGCCTCGTAGGGCCCCGGAGGGGGACCGTGGTTGGCGGCCATGGCCAGGCTCTGGTACATCGCCACGCGCGCTCGCAGCGTCCGAGTCCTCAGAACAAGGAGCAGTGCGGGGAGAGAAAATAATAATACAAAAATAAAAAGACGACTAATGTACAAGTGAGGGGCTGTCACAAAAATGAAGATCAAAAATCAAAGGTTTAAAAAAAAAAAAAAACACGAATCCTTCAAAAATATATACGTATTAAATCCAGCATTGAGCCAAAGACTCTAGGCTCTGGTTTACTCAGGAAAATCCCAAATTGAATTTGCGGTTGTTCCCGGAGGTGGTGGAGGAGGGGCCGAATCCACTGCAGGGGCTGGAGGTCGCGAAGACGCGGGATGGCGCCCGGGCGCGGGCACGGGGCTCCAGCCGGGGTCACGCGGGCCTGGCCTGTCGCTGCGCGGCACCGCCGTCTTCAGGACACCCCGGCCTGCGGTGCAGGGTGCGGGAGGCTGGCTCCAAGGCCGAGGGCCGGGCGGGCTCCTTTCCTCCGAGATGCAGCCGAGTCTAAAGAGGGAATGACAAAGAGGGAAATAAGTTCATCCAGAGCTTTCAGAGCCCATTTCCCCTAAGCTTGGTTGCTTCTCCCGCCCTGCAAACAAAATCGCCACTCTCGGGGGCCCGGCTTCGGAGGCCACCCGACTCCGCGGGAAGCTGTTCTGCAGAGGCCGTGGGGTCCGGCTGCCGGAGGGAAGCCTCGGGGAGGGGCGATTTAGAGACCCGGGGATTCCTAGTTATTGGACATGAAATTACTGGTTATGCTCACGCTCAATTTTTTGTTTTTCGTATTGCTTGTCAGGAAGGACTTTAATTTTACCTTATTTCTAGCATATTCTTGTCACAATATTTTAAAAGTCCAAGGGTTTCCGGTTTCCGCGCAGAACCTAGACCTAAGAAATCTCGTCCCATCTCCTCTGTCCCCCCACCTATCCCCAGCTGATCTTGGCTATGAAAGAACTTTAGATTGCCCATGGAAGACAAGGACAAACTTTATAAAAACCAGCAGCCTAAGAAGTTTTTGTTTGCAATCTTTTTTTGTTTTTTTTAACTAGAGGCAGAGTCTAAATATTTATAAGTGAGCACAGTGTCTGCTAAATCTCGGTGAAAAAGTTTGTGGAATCTCTTATCCATACGCTGTATCACGTGGACATCAAATCAGACAAGATACACGTTTGTCGCAAATAGTTTTATTTTGGAGATTTTGCAGACTGATATTAAGAAAAGTAAGAGGAATGTACAAAGTCACTTTACAGAACTACAGTACTCACTGAACCATTCCAATTCATCGAATGGGTTTTTCATATGGAATCACTGATCCACCCACATATGGAATCAGAACACCAATGAGACTGCTTGGGGGAAAGAACAGTTTGTAGGACTTGATTATATACTTGTATCCTGTGTTTTGATTTCACCAGGCAATTTTTCTGATAAAACTAAGCGCTCCACGTTCTGAAGCACCTGCTTAGTTCCAGGTCATTTTCTCCACAATTCCGCTAAGTAAAAGTGTCTCTCCTCATTTTACAAAAGAGGGGACTGAAGCATCGAAAAGTTTTGAAACTCCTTTAAGATCAAAGTACAATTAAAGGGGGTAGAGGACAGGATCTGTAGGACTCCAGGGGTTTACGGCTGTCCAGTCCATGCCCACTTTTCTCCTTAGGAGAGGCAGCTACCCTTAACATTTTTTTCTTTAATTGCAGTAGTAGACTTACAGATATATTAACAGAACTATGTACTAAATCCAGGCTCTGCCACTTACTGAATGAATGACTGTAGACACATTACTTAACCTTTCTGTGTCTCAGTTTCCTCATTTGCAAAAATTCAAATATTAAAGGTAACTATCTGGTATGGTCATTCTGAGGATTATAAATTAGTATATGGAAAGCACTTATAACAGGGTCTTATAAAACT
The DNA here is from genome assembly GCF_028023285.1 of Balaenoptera ricei. Lineage (NCBI taxonomy): Eukaryota > Metazoa > Chordata > Mammalia > Artiodactyla > Balaenopteridae > Balaenoptera > Balaenoptera ricei. Next base: position 8,120,852 of record NC_082644.1, read on the forward strand.
TTTATAACAGGCACAAAGAAAATTCTATACAATTGACTATTATTTTTACTACAATGTACCATGAGAAAATGCTTCAGACGTATTATGTACTATAATAAATGGTCATCTTTATTCTTGTAAAAATATTCTGGAAAAGGAATGTCTAATACACACTATATAATGCTTTTAATCACTTTTGCAACATCACTAATAATAATAATGTTATAGCACTGTATTATACAGTCATATGTTAACTCTTAAGTGGTTTATTATTTGCTTTCAAAACTATACAATAAGTTATTGGTTTGGGGAACATTTCCTTCCAATAAGAAGTTTAGTTAGAGGATGGATATTAAAAAATTTGACCGAGATCACCAACTTTCCCCTTTGAAAATGAAGACAAAAAATTAATACCTATAGGAATGTCTGGGCTTCAGTAAGTAAATACATAGGTTTACCTTAATAAAATATTTGGTATTTGATTTTAAAATCAAATAATTGACCTACTTCATTGCATTTTCTGGAATACTCCTGCAGTTCTAAACAAATGTCATAAGTTTCTTTTCTCAGAAAGCTGCAGGAAAGGAAGATTTATAATTTTGTAATCCAACTTCCAATATACATACAGATGCTAACTTAAGCTTTAAAATGGAAACGCTGAAAATGCCATAAATCTAACATTTGTCTTTATTACATTCTCTGCCTTTTTAAATGGCTGATACATTACCTCAGAGTTGGATTACTGAACAATAGGAGGGGGAGAAAATACCGCTCTATACCTTTCTGTTAAGACAAGAAATGAACTACTCCCTTTAAAAGACTCTTGCTTGTTTCTGTAATTGAGCCTCCTCGAAGGCCATCCCGGGAGGGAGCGGAACGAGCTCCTGAGAACGGCAGAAGAGGTCTGGCCTTGCTGTGGGGATCCGGGCTTGTGCCCCAGTTTTCCCTCTCCCGCTGATCACCCATCCCAGTTCACCCCAAATTCACAGGCCAGACAGGAAAGCTTTCTTCCTTGCTGAGTGAGCTCAGAGCCCTTTTCTGATCTACTTCTGAGCGCCGAGAAGATCGAGAGCGTCCTAACGTTCCCGTGCATTTACAGGTCACTCCTGCTCCTTCGGTTCAGCTGGCGCCTTCGCCCTCGGCCTGCTGCGCAGAAAACTGTCACACCCGAACGCACACCCGAGTCGGCGATAACGGACCTGGTCGCTGCGGGGGACGTGGAGATCCAGAAGTGGAGAAGTGGGGTATCACCCCGTCACCCCAATAAAACCTTTCTCTCTTTAAAAGCCTGAAACCTGCTCTTGGCTGCAGTTCCTTTTCTGAGAAACACAGGAAATCCTTCCCCGAGGCGCTTTCCCAACCTTCCCGGCGGCGCTGGCCCCGACTCCCACCGGCCCTGGGCCCCTCACCACCCTGTTCCCCCAACCGCAAGGCCCCTCATTCTTTCAACCTGGTGGCAGTGTACCACCTGGGCATCCTCCTCTCCCCTGGGTGACTCCCCCCCCCCCAGCCCAAAGCCAAGAGACATAATTTCGTGGACCGGGGTAGCTAGCCGTGGCCAGCTGAGGGACCTCACTGCTCTCCGCTGGGTTCCCGCCCTCAGCTAATCCCACCCAGAAGCAGTGTGGGTTTAATCCCCTGGACCCCAGAAAGGAAGACTGGGAGGCATGAAAAGTGCGGGCGCTCAGCAGCCATTCCCGACTTCGGAGCGCCTCCCCGGGGCCCGAGGCCCAGTTGCGCCGCCTCCCACCGCCTCTCTGTCACCCACGGGCGACACTCCTCCGTCTGACTCCCTCCGTGTTCGAGCCGCCGTGCGGCCTGTCTAGGGTAGTCGGTCAGGGGGATTTCTCGCGGCCACCATCGCCACCCAGGCCCAGGCCTGCGAGATGCAAACAAGGGCTGGGAAATCTGCACGCGGGGGCGGGGATTAAAAACGTTCAAGTTCACACAAAAAGAATCCAGAAGCACTTCGAGTATCCCTGTCCGCTTTCCCCTCAAATCTTACTCTTTTTTTAAAGAAGCTGCTAAGCCAAAGCAGAGCCGGCTTTGGGAAAGGTTAGGGAGAGGGGGATGACCAACGTCTCCCTTCCATCCGCTGGTTACCTCTCTACTCCCAAGCAAACAAGCGCGGAGGAGACGGGAAAGAGCAAGGAGAAGCGCGGGAGAAGCCGTACCTGCCGCGGCTCGAGCTTCCTGGAGGCCGGCGCGCGCTCCCCTGGGCGCCGCGGGAGCTTCGGCGGCGGCTGAGCTCTCGCAGCCTCCCTGCCGGCCGCCTCGGAGTCCCCCAGCTCGCGGCGCGGATCCCCTCTTCCCTGCGCTCCCGCTCGCCGGCGCTGACTGGCCCGCGGGAGTCACGTGCAAGGACAGGGGGCGGGGGTGCGCCGCGGCGGGCTGCACCTCCGCCGGGCGCCTGGCTGCGGGGCTGTTCAAAAAACTCCCCTAGCAGGCAAAGTCCAGGCGCAGGGATCTCCTCGGAAGACGCCAAAGTGCGACTGCCGGGGCGCGCGGGCTTCATCCACCGCCCTGCCTGAGGTCGATTCGGTTTGCGGTTTTGCCCAGGGTCAGCTTTATTAATGAGTCGTCTCTCTCCCACCTCCTCCCCTGCCTTCCACCTCCTCCCTCCTCCCCACGCTTCCTGGTGGTCCGGTTCCAGCCGCGGCCCCGGACGCGGGGGGCGAGGGGCGGGGCTGATAGAGGGGAAGGTGACCTCTTGGGCGCGACCCCGGCTCGGGTGTGGGGCCCTGGGTCACCGGGGGTGCCCGACTGGTTGCAGAGCTCCGGGTGATAGTGGGTACTGGGATTCTCCTAGCCCCAGATTCTGGGGAGGAGGAAGAGACGCCAAACTTGAGATTGCCCCCCTCAATCAGAGCGCGGACACCTAAGCCTCCCTTTCACCTTCGCAGTAGCCCGGGGAGTCCGCCAGGCTCCTGCGCACAGTTTTATGTTCATGCAGATAAAAGTGCACGCTTTCATGGCGAAGCTTCCCAGCCCCTGCGGCCTCCTCCCTTCAGATCTTTGCGTTTTTCTCTGCCGCCTGCGGCGCCGCCGCTCCAATCCAAGGGACTTAGCAGGGACTTGGGGAGCTCGGCAGTCCAGCGGAGTTTCTCGGTCGAGAGGACTCTTCCAGCGGCCTCAGCCCCCCTCCCTAGAGCGGGGGCGGGGAGGGTGGCAGGCCTGAGTTTGGAGTCGGCGTCAGTGCCTAGAGGCCGCAGCGCAGCGGGGCTGCGAGCCGGAGAGTCCCTCAGACAGGTCTAAAGGTTAATAGAGCAATCACAGGGCCCTATTACCGCGTAAAAATAACCCATCGATTACCGCAGCCTTCAGCTCCAGATAACAGCCGGCCGGTGGCTCTCAAGCTTTCGGTTAAACTTCCCCCCCACCCCCCATAAGGTCGCGTTTCTCTCCCTTGCGCAGGTTTCTCATACCAGATTGGAGGGGTCTGGAGGGGGCCGGGATACCACCCTGAAAGAAACCTGTGCGCCTCCGAAGTAAGGGTACGGGCGAGACCCGCTTCCGCAGTCTGTAATCGGTCGTGGATTCCCGGCCTGCGCGAGGGCAATCCGGGCACTGAGGCCGAGGCTAGGACGCGGGGCTGATTGGAAGGAAACCCCCCAAAGGGATCGTGGCCAACTCGTGGGGATTCTCAGGAAAATCCCGGAGGAAAGACTGAGAGCGGCTGCGCGGGGAATTCTCTTCCCTGAGCTGAAGGTGCGGAGGTCCAGAGGGGCTCAGGCCGAAGAGAGAAAACTGAGGCGCCCGGCAGAGCGGCGGAAGGGCTGAGCGCCCGCTGGACTCACCGACGCCGCTCCCTGGGCCGCTGCCCGCCTGGGCCCCTTCGCGCCCGGGAAGCTGAGGGTGGCGTGCTAGGGGGTCCCTTCTCCAGCTTCCTCCAGCTCCTCGCCAGCGCCTTGCAGAATTTGGGGCTGCAGATCCCGGGCCTGGGAACTTAAGAGGGAGGGGGTCCTGGGGATCCCAGAGGCTGGACCTGGGGAAAGGCGGTTTCGCGGGGACACGCCGGCCGGCGCACTTTCAGATGCAGCCGAGAAGGGCACGCGACCCCTGTGCTCTTTGAAACGGGTCCTCCTTCCCCCTGGGGTGAGCGAGAGAGCCACGAAGCCGAAGGCCTGCGCCAGGGGCCTATGAGGGCTTTCTGAGGAGTTGCAAGGCTGAGCTCGGCGGAGCAGGAAGCTGCCCCGGCATCTCTCTTCTCCCTGGGAATTTGTGGCCCCAGCGATGCCCCATGTCTCAGAGCTGCCTCCCGCGCGCGACCCCCAGAGGGCGAAAGGGGCTGAACCTGGAGACTGGGCCTTGGGACTTAGCATCTGGCGGAGCGGCCATCTGAGCGTCCTCACCAAAGCCAAGGACGCGGGCCGCTCCCACGCGGGCTGCTACCTTCGCAGTGCCGCGTCGGCCGCGGCGCCAGAGCGCGTGTGCTGAGGGTCGCAGTAGCTGGGTGACCAGCGGCCAGCCTCGCCCCACTCCCACCCCCAGCCTCCCGTACAGTGGTGGGGGCAATAGCAGGCCCTGCTCTGTGTGGCTGTTGTGAGACCCCTGATGGAAGAGACTGTTCTTTCTAAGCGCTTCCTTTCGAGGAAGCCCGGATTCACCAGGGGGCCGCTCCTGGCCAGGCCTGCGACTGAGCTCCTTTACCACCACCACCGACCCCCCAGCCCCCCCCAGCCCCGTCCGCGCTCTCCTGGTGGGCTGAAGCCTGGGAGTCCGTCAAAGATTCCTTGCTTCTAGGAAGGCTCCTGGAACCGAGAATTTTGTGTCTGTGTTCTGCGTTTTCCCCTCCCTTTGGGCCCAGCGCCCCAACTTTCTCCCCCGAGGGCTCAGCTCAAGGACGGTCCAGAGGGTGGTTGGCCAGCGGCCCGCTCTTTTAGGGTGTTTCGTTTTCCTTCGCTCCCTCCCTCCTTCCTTCGCTCACCCCCTCCCTCCCTTGGGCGAGGCGGGAGCCGCCGCGGCCGCCGCGCCGTTGCCAGGAGCAGAGAGCATTTCAAGGCCTCACTGGCCCGCCGGCTGGAGGAGGTTTATCGGCTGCCGCTAAGTTCCCAGGCTTCTCCCTCACTCAGGAGGCCGCTGGGAATGGAGTTGGGGGTGTGTGTGTGTGGTGTGCTTTGAGGTTCGGACTCCTGGCTATTTTTAAGGAGATGTCTCTGGGCTGGCCTGGGATATGGCCCAACCCCATTCATGCCCTCTTTCCACTTTTCTTTCCCATAATCTGCAAGGAAAATGTAATACTGTGAAAGTCTTTGACCTCTTTTTACTAAGGGCCTGGGTCTAATGAAGAGTCAAGTCGTGAAATTTAGACAAATAAGAATTACTAAGATGTGCTATACGATTAAACAAAAAAAAATCTCTCCAGGACACAAGAATAAGTTGCCGGATTTTTTTGCTCCATTAAGGCCTCTGGGACTTCAGCCGGTCCATACCTTAGAGACGTATTTGTAGGCAGGACATGGAGTACAGAGGAATCGGAACTCTAGTTCCCTGGAAAAAAAAGTTGATAAACAGTGGACGATAGGATTCACAGCGACAACAGCGACGGTCTCCCCGGGCGGGGTTCTCCGGAGTTCCTGGCGGGACCCGAGCGGGCTTGCTTTAAGCCGAGCGCAACGCCGGGACCACAGTCTCAGTTCTGGCTGGTGCGGCCGCCGGGCACCCTGCGGAAATCAGCCTCGGCGGCCGCCAGCCCTGGAAACCAACGACGCCTGAAAGAACAGCAGGCCCCCAAAGTCTTCTAATCGGGAGCAAGAAACCCGCAGAGAGACAGGACCGGGGAGGGCACTGGAAAAGTCACCCCTCGTCCTGTGTAACGAATTCCTCCGAGATGTAGACGCGTCTCTGCGAGCTTGTACCTAAGGGCTCCGGGACAGACAGGCAAAGGGACCCGCGCTGAACGTTTGCCGGCTCCTGTCCCCACGCGGCCCTTCAATTCCTCCGCCGGGCCTGGCGCTGCCGGCACGATTCCCTCTCCCTCTGCGACAGCCGGTCCTCACTCGCGGGGCCCACACTGCGCCCAGCGTCACCCCCACACCCCACCCCGCGGGTGGAGCACGGAGGGTCCGGGTGCGGAGCAGGGCCGTCGCCCGCGGACGGAAAAACGGAGAACGAATTAAGCTGTGAGGCTAGTAGACCTTCTTTCCCTCCCGAGCCCCCGTGCCTTGGCAGCGGGAATTCTTGGGGAGGGGGGCTAGAGACCCCCGCCCCGGGAACCGAGCTCTGCCCCCCAGGAAGCGCTCATCAGCCTCCTGCCGGTGGACGTGAGGAGAGAAGTCCGCCACGCTTCTTAATTCTGTCTTGCTTGTAAAAATACTACTCAGTGCTGCAAGGCGAAGCCATGCTCTGTCTCAGAGACCGCAAACGCTTCCTGCTGCTTCCGGCCCTGAGGACTAGAGTTTCTGGCACACCCTACCATATTTCCAGATTACAGAACACTTTCAAATTCCATTTATTTTTCGAGGAAACAACAACATCGCCGCGCTAGAGGGAGGGAGAGAAGATGTTCCCATCCTCATACAAACGGGAACTAGGAGACCCAAGAGAGGTTAAGACATTTGTTGGAGGTGGCAAAGTCGGGGCGCTCTGCAATAGGTCTCGAATCTAGATTTCTGAGTCTTAGTTCTTTCATCCATTCTACTTATTATCGAGTTTCTATAACGAAACGCTTTTTAAAGCCCTCGTTTTGCTTTTCAAATATTTCTAAATTTCATTTAATGAGGACGTCTGACATTTAAAAATTAAAATCAAGTTTAAATAAAACAGTTCGTGTCTCATAATCTAAGAGCCCGTGGGAAGGGAAAGAAAAGTGAAAAGGATTCTCCACGTTTTCACCAAGTTCGGGAAGGATGCCAAAAGCTTTTTGAATGGGGAGGGCGCTCCTCAGGTCCCGGGGCAGCGGAGGCGAGAACTGAAACCCAGTCCAGGCGCCCGCAAGTCCGGGCTCTGCCGCCAGCGGGTCGCCGAGCACCGGGCGCCCTGCGGCCAGGCTGACGCCCTAGCGTTCGCCCCTCTACCCTCTCCCAGCCTGGCATCCTCTCCCCTTCCAAATCCGAGGACTTCGGATGGGGGTGGGGGAACAGCAGCAAGCGGGAGCTTCCGGCACCCACTGCCCAGGCTGCACCGAGACCCGCTCTGGGCCTGCAGAATCTTTGAGCTGTCCGGAGGGGCCCTACTCTTGGGGACCGAAGCTGTCACCTCCAGGATCTCTCTTGGTGACGTGGGCCCCATTCTTTCCCTTGTGGGTTCTCCCTCCCTCCTACCCTGTTAGGGACTTTTGAAGCTGCAGCACTGGCTGGGCCCAGTACAGAGAAAGAGCACAATAAATGTTCTTGGAATACATAAAATGTGACTTTGCTTAATTCCTAGGCCTTCTGTTCCACGGAGTTACAAATTCGTTTATCTGTGGTTGCTTATACACACCCCTTCCTCCCCACACACACCCCAGAATGTAGGCTCTATGAGGGCAGCAGCCAGGGCTGGCACATAGGTGCCCAATAAATGTTTGTTGAATGATTACAATTACAAAAGGAGTTGCTAATAGCATCTCTCAGGGTTGCTGGGAGTTGGAGAAACAACACTCCCTTCAAAGGGGAATGCATCCCCTGGCACACAGTAGGTGCTTAGAGTCACCACCATTTCTCAAAGTAGGACCCTGAGGCCCAGACCAGACATGGAGAGAGAGGCCCAGTCTGAGTCGTTGCAGGGTGTTTATCTGCACCGCCACCTACAAATCTCTCGCCCAAATCTAGGCTGCCTCTAAGGAAACCGGGAGTCCCAGGACTCTGGGGTCTGCAGGAAGAAGGGATTTCCAGGCGCACAGTCAGGATTTTGGAGGTCGAGTTCAGCTAGGGACCTGGTTAGGCGCTTAGGCTGCGACGATTGGACAGGGAGGCTGCCCGGTTCCCTAGGACAAAGGCCGACAAGAGACGCCAGGTGTACCATCTCCCGGTGCGGATGGCCCAAACCCATACCTTTTGGAAAGCTGGAGGGACGCTGTCCGACAGCAGGACCGAGAAAAAAAGTGAGGGAGGGATGGAGAGAGACAGAAACAAGAGAAAGCAGAGAAAAGAGGGAGAGACAGAAGAAGGCAGGCAGAAAGGACAGAGAAAAGACTGGCTTGAGAACCCAGAGGGACAGGATTTGTTCATTCATCAATTAACTCATTCATCCAGTCATTCATCCTATTTTTACTGAGCACCTACTCAGTGCCAGGGACTGTCCGAGGCGCTGGGATTCAGCATAGAACAAAACAGAGAAAAATTCTGCCTGTGGAGCTTACATTCTATAAGAGGAAGACGGAGAATGAATAAGTCAGTATAGACTTTTAGGTGGTGTGAAGTGTTATGGAAAAAACAGAGCAGGGAAAGGACAGGCAGAGAGCAGAGAGGAACAGAGACCAGGGAAAAGGGGGGGCGGGGTCGGAGAGGGAAACACAGACCCAGAGAAAGAAGAAGAGATAGGAGTCAAGAGACCAGGTGACAGAAATAGAGATCGAGACCCCCAGGGAGAGGGGAGGCCAGCGAGAGAACTGGGAAGGAAAGGCCTGGGCCGGATGGAGGCGAGGAGACCAGACGGGGCGAGGTCAGTCCCGAATCGCGCCCCGCTCCCGGGAGGGCTGCGGTGTTGACGGGGACCCAGCGGCTGGAGCGCTGCCAGTCCAAGGCCCCGACGCTCATGTCGGGACTTGTGGAGCCACCGGAGACGCGGTGTTCCTAGCGCCAGCTTGGGCCGGTTTCCGCACAGGCCGCCCCCGGCACCCTTCCCCGCGCCACCGAGCCCGAGGTGACCCGGAGTTGGAGAAGACGCCCAGGCAGGCGCCGCGACCTGGCGGCGGAGCGAGAGACAGGAAAGTGTCAAGGAAGCGCGAAGCCCAAGTGCGAAAACAGCATCTCCTGCCTCGCCTCCACCCCCCCAGCCCTGGAAGCAGAGCCCGCCCGGGGCATCTCCCAAAGCCGCGGCGGCGGGGCTGAGGGCTCTAGGCCCTGCGGTCCTGCACGTGGGGGAGGACCCTCTCCCCACAGGCCTGGGCGTCCCTGTATTGGACAGTAGGGTCGCTTACAGGCCACCACCGCTCAGTGGCAGCAGGTGCCCAAAGAGAGTGGGCTGCCTTCTCTCACACACCCCTGGGCGCTTGGAGGTATTTATTACTTATTTGGAAATGATTGGTTTCTTGCAACAGCAGAAGAAAATGGGAGGCATGGAGCTTCCAACAGCTTGACCTACCTATTTCTGTCAAAAGGCTATTTGCTGTATTTTGACCTGAGTAAAGAAAAAGACTGCAAGATCCCTGACATTCCATTTCTCTTCGCTAGTTTCAACTTTCCCATACATGCTCCTGTGTCTGCGTGTTTGACTGAAAGACAAGCGTGTTCTGCCTTTAAAGTCTGCTTTCTTCCGCAGCCCCAGGCCCTCTTTAGCAGAGGTGCTAATCCGCGGAGGGGCAGAGCTGACCCCAGGAGCCTCAGCTCGCTGCGCCCGCCCGTTCTCCCTCTCCCGTCTCATACCACCTCTCACTGGGGCTGGAACCTTTCCCCTGTGAGGGGAAGAATCCTTCCGCCCCCAGCCCAGGAAGTCTCTGGAGATGTCCTGTTCCCAGAGCCCACACTCTGCTTGGGGGTGGGGTAGGGGTGGGGTGGAGAGGGCTTGGAGCAGATAGAACAAGACACAGCCTTATCTGCCAAGAGTGATCAATTTCTTAATCACTATGTGAGAAATTGGTGTGTATTCCACTCCAAAAGCCCTGGCTTCTCACTCTCTCTCCCCGCCTCTTCCTCCCCGCCCCCCCCCCCACCGCTACATATGATTGTCAGCGACTGTGACGTCCCCGTCCCAAACTCTCTGAACATGGCTGCTCAGCATATGAATTATTTGCGATTGGCCTCAGGATAAGAAAAGCTAAATGTAAGCTGTGTGTTAATCTATAAAAGAGGATTGCTGGTATCTTCACACTTACAGTTTTTACTCCTAATAGCCCCAAACTGGAAGCCACACAAATGATCCTCAACTGGGAAATGGATAAATAAATGGAGGGAAGTCCATGCAAGGGAATACTACTCAGGAACAAAAAAGAATGAACTACAAATACACCCAGCGACATGAGTGAATGTCAAGTGCACTAGGGCTGCATGAAAGAGGTTGGACTCAAAAGACTAAATGAACCCATTTATATGACATTTTCACAAAGGCGAAACCATAGGGATAGAAAACAGAGGCTGTTGCCAGGGGCAGGGGTTTGGGGGAGAGGTGACTGCAGAGGGGGAGGAGGAAATTTGGTGGGGTGTGTTGGAGCTAGCCTATATCTTTTTTCTTTTTTTGCAAATGTTCATAGCAGCTTTATTTGTAAAATCCCAAACTGAAAACCCAAATACCCTCCACCAAATGAATAGACAAGCAAACTGTGGCACATGCATGCCATGGAATACCATTCAGCAATACATACAACGTCTTGGATGAATCTCCAGGGCATTATGCTTAGTGAAAAAAGCCAGTCCCCAAAGGTTATATGTTGTATTATTATTCCACATATATAACATTTTTGAAATGCAATACATTGTAATTACTTGTCTTTTTCAGTTTGATTCTCCTTCTCAGGCTCTTTGACAAAACCATCTTTATAAATCAATAGTTCAAATGATTTTGGCAGTTTCCATTATAAGGAGTGTGTCATATTTGGTTATCAAATCCATCTTGCTGTGATCTACACCCAATACAATTATATCATAGATTTTCAAGGGGCAGAGAGAATTCTAACCACCAACCATAACTATCTCCAACATACAGATGAAAAAACTGAGGTTCAGAGAGGGTAAATGTTCTGCCCAAGATTACACAGCAAGCTCCTAGTATCAGGACCACAGAGATATCCTCACTCTCGGCAAGAACTCTCCGCTGCTTCACTCCAACACTGCTACTTGGGTGCAGTGCCACTGTTTTCACGGTTTTCCTCCTATTGCCAGAGGCACTTCCTTACCTTGTGAAGAAGCCTCTGCTGCTGTCAATCAGGAGCCTTGCTGGAGACGTCAAGTGAAAAAATATGGAACTAGTCTATATCTTGATTGTGGTGGTGGTTATACCATTTGTGTGTTTGTCAAAACGCATAGAACTGTACCCTAAAAAGGGTGAATTTACTGTATGTAAATTTCACCTCAATAAATCAGACTTTAAAAACAGCAGGGGGTTAAGAGTATTTCTGGGACAGGAGAAAATTCTTCAGCCCCTATTCTCTCTCTCTCTCTCCACACACACACACTCCCGTCTCCAGTCTTTAGTGAGACTTCACATCCCTGGTACATGATTCACTCCCCCCTAAAATACTTCAGAAAAGTGATTTCTATATAAAAGAAAGCCTTGCATCTCTTCTAAAAGGATCCAGTGTCCGAGGTTGGTCCTCCCTATTGCAGGGAGGGTGACTTCCCAGGGAAGGTGACTGTTGCCTCATCCTGAGAGTCCTGGAACCAGGTAGCAGAAGCTCAGAAATTGCTAAGTCACTTTCAACCACACTGCTGCTCCCCCAGGCAACTGGCTGGCAGCAGATGGACAGCGGGGAGACCCAGCTGGCCAGAAGCTAGTCAGTCAGAGGAGACTGGGTTTTGTCCAGCTGGTCCCATGAGGCAAGAATAAGCCAAGGCCTGGCCTTGAGAGAATGAGCTTGCCCCTGAGAGTAGAACTATACTTCCTTTAGTCCATTTGGTGAAACGTGGCCTTTCCTGCGCATGATCATATTCAACCCCGCAACAGTTCTGCAGGATAAGTTGTTTTGACTCTGATTCTTACATCAATTTTCATTACACTCAGCTGCAGTTCGTGACCTGCACGCGGAAGGGCTACCATGCAGATAGATGGTAACCAGAAAAAAAGTGTGTTTTATGCCAGATAAAACTACACTTTGTACCTGTATTTACAGAAGTCATGGTCTAGTAGACAGCGCAAGCGAGCCCAAAGCCACTGACTACCAGGGCCATAGGATGGCTCTGCTACCTTTCCTGCTCAATAAAAGTGGTGTGTGTGTGTGTGTGTGTGTTCATTTCTACCCCTTCCAAGAGTTGGTGATAATATCATTGTTTTTAACTCTCATCAAACCACTGTGGTCATGGAGGAAAAATGAATGTTAATGTTAACAGACACCCATTGGTTTTTGGCTTTAATCTCATCCTGTTCACTTGAATGAAAAAACCAACAGCACTAACAAACACAAAACACCACCATCAATGAAAACAGAACAAAACCCTACAAAATACTGTTTCCTGTCAGAAATAAAGCAAACAGATTGGCTTTGTCTATTTCCCTCTTACTCTCCTCCTCATCCTTCCAAAGCTTGCTAATGAAGCAGTGGAAGAACCAAAAGGTGGGAAGGGAAGGGAAGAAGTAAAAAGCATGCAGGAAGCCACAACTAGGAGAGCTTGTGGCAGGTAGCGTTCCGGGGGAAAAAAAGAGGGAACTCTGGGGGCCAGAGGTAAATCAAGGGCCAGTCTCTCACGAAATGAGACTAAACACCATGATCTGAGAGTTCTTTCAGTCTCGATGTCCTCTGAACCTTAATTATTTGGATTCCCTTACAAGTATTGCAATTCACCGCAGCAAACACGTATTGAATGCTCGCTGTGTGCCAGGCACCATGCAAACTTTGGAGATCTAGGGATGAACATAAGTCGCTACCTCCAAACTGGTTCAGACCAGTGAGAAAAAGAGCCCTGCAAACAGGCAACGGGAGAAAGTGCTGCAACAGATAAGTTAGAAGAGAAACCATGTTAATTCCTTGGGGTGGGGGGAGGGGAAGAGGAAGTAAATGAACTCAAGGAACTATATTATTTTTATATGTAGGTGTCCCCCCCCATACTTTTGCCTCATTTACTGTTCCCTTTCTAGACCTCAGCATGCGCGCGCACGCGCGTGTACACACACGCAGGCGGCGACTTGGTTCGACTATTAGGCACACCGAGAACCTACAACACGCACGACTTCGTCCATTTCACACATCTGATGCCAAACACGCATATGCGTCGTGGGTCCTACCCAGTGCCCATGTGGCCGGCGCGTGGGCTGGGAATCGGGGGGTCAGGAGACCTGGCCTCTCGTTTGCATCGCCACCAGGTTGCGTGACCTCAGGCATGCCCAGTCCCCACTCTGTCTCAGTTTCCTCATCTGTGAAATGTGCGGATTGTGCTAGATCATTTCTAAGCTCCCTTGCGGCTCTTTAGAAACAAATGAACACGTTCTTAAAAGACACTGGGATTAAGAGGTGGAATAAAGTCAAATATTTGTTGATGGATAGAAAACGCTGCCTCCGAATAGCGCGGGTCTGTTTTCGGGCTTACGTGGAGTCCGCCCGGCTCCCTGGTGACCGCTGGCCTCTCCTGGGTCCCGCTCACCCGAGGGGCCGCCGGCTCCCGTGGCCCGCGCCCGTCCCCCGCGAGGGGTGCTCTGCGCCTCTGGCCGCGCGGGCCGGGTGATGGATGGCAGCGGAGCCGGCGGCCTGTCAGGCCTTATTGATGAGGTGCGCGCCGACGGCCGCCGCGTAACCCGAGGCGGCGGGCGGCGAGCGCCGGGCGGCGGGCGGACGCAGACTCGGCGGCGCTCGGGGTCAGCCCCCGGCCGGCCGCCCCCGCCCCCCGGCGCGCCCCGACCCGGCTCCGCGGAGGGGGCGGCGGGCGCGGAAGGGCCTCCCCGGCCCGGCGCCCGGTGCGCGGCCCCACTCCCTCCCCGCCGCCGCCCGGCTTCCCGCCCCTGCTCGCCCGCGCCGGATCCCCGGGGGCCGCGGCCGCAGCCTCCCCGGCGGAGCCCCCGCGCTCGCTCGGCCCGCGCCCGGACCTCCGCTCTTACCCGGCGGCCGCGGTCCGTGCCGACGTCCGAGCTCGGCGCCCGCCCTCCGGCCGCGCGCCCGGGAGAGGAGCGCCTGCTCCGGCCGAGGGGCCGCGCCCCGCGAGGCGGGACTCCGCCGCCGCCCGGAGTGTCTCGTGCAACACAGCTTAGGAGGGGAGTCGTCAGTTTCCCGGGCATCACTCACGCCCGCGTGAGGGGAGCAAAATCAGGACCCCGGCGAACATTCCATTTGGGTTCGTTCGAATTTTTATATCGTGATAGAAAACAAGACAGGTAGATGAATAAAAGTCAATGCACCTACATGTAAAGACGGTAAGGTTCCAGCGTGGAATCCCCCCCCCCTCCATTTTTGTACGTTTCTGAGGTTCCAACTTCGCTTTTATAATAGCGAAAACACTTCACTTGCTCGGCTTGAAAAGATACAATCCAGCTTAGTTCATGCTCAACCTCCCGCTCACTTTCTCCCAGTTCCACGCTCCTCCATCTTGTCTTTGCCCCGTTTTAGAAGAGCAGCTATCTGAGCGCCTGACGGACTGCAGAACTAGGGCAGGTGGCCTTACTCCTCTGCCTTTCTAATGAAAGCCCCCAGGGCCACCTTCTCTGTGGGTGACACTCATGTGGGGATCGTGAACATAGTACCTGCAAAGCACTTTCGCTTAGTGAGAATTAAAGAAGTCAGTCAGCCCTGGAGACAACTTAACACGAAGTGCTAAAGGGCTCAGATTTTTCCTTTCTCCATTCTCCCCACCCCCGCCCACCCAGTCTGAGTCAAGGGCTAGCTCTGACAGGTAAAGGGCCCTCATTCTTAGATGTGACCTAAGAACTGGGAAACAGGTAGTCTTTTCTCTGGGGCACAGGACGGAGAGCCGAGGGAGGGATCCCAGGTAGGTGTGGCCCAAGAGACTCCCTGCAGAAAGCAGCTCAGGCCAGGCGGTTGGGATCTAGGGAGCAGGTGACTGGTGGAAACTCATTGATCTGGAGTCGGGAGTCTTGGGTTCTAATCCTGAACCCGCCACCAGGTGAGTGGCAGGACCACAGGTAAATTGCTTAACATCTGTCTGCGCTTTAGTTTCCTGTCTGTAAGTGGCAGAGGCTGGGTGCTTTCCTACACCAACATTTTGTGACATTAAATCTCCCCAAGTGGATGTCTCCAAACCGTGCCATTCTGTTCCTCAAAAGGTTCTATAACAAGGGGCTCACTGCTGGTCCCACACAGTGGAAGGGTGGGAACACCAGACCTCTAAGTCTGAACTCAGTCTTAGCCACAGATAATGAGCGTGTTCAGTGAGAAACACAAAATGTGAGGCCCATCTGCATGTCTATGATAAAAGGCTTGGACTGCAGATAAAACTTCAATCCATTCACTAGGCAAACGTTTACTGAGTAACAGCTACCACTGGGCACTTACAACATGCAGGCACAGTGCCAAGTACATTGCATGGATTGACTATCTCATTTATCTACACAATCACTCTATTCCCCCATTTTACAGATGAAGAAACTGAGGCACAGCACTATTAAGTAACTTGCTGAGCTTAATATGTGGCAGAGCCAAGATTTACAGGCAAGTAGTTTGATTCCAGAACCCAAATACTGCCACTATGAGCAAAGCATTGGTACTATGAGGGATAGAAAAGGGAAAAAGCAAGGGCTTTCTTCTCACACGTCCTCCTTTCAATTAAAACACATTTTAAAAAAAGACTTCAATTCCTGGAATCAATCCCTTCCTCTCCGCCCCCCCATCTTTTCCACAGGCTTTAACACATTGTATTTCACTTTAATCGCTCGACACGTCCGCCTGTCTCCATAACTCTCTCTTCCAAATTTCAGTCTTCTCGAGGGCAGAAATCTTATTCGATAGCTTTGTATTTTCCATAGTTTCTAACATGTAGTAGATGTTTCTAAAAGTTTGTTGAATTGAGTTCAGAAAATTGGACTTTCCAGCTTGTCCTTACACAGTGTAAATCTCTGTCCTTTATGACTGAAGATGTAGTACCAGGGATGTGGCGGAAACACATGTGCCATGGTCCCTTCCACTGTGCAAACACAGAGAAGCTCATGTGCAGAAGATGCCACGTGATGCCTCACCAGCACCTCAGCCCGAGTGCCCCTGTTTGGGGGGGTGACTATGGGTCCAGGTACCTTCGGCCTCTTTTTGACACTGACACTGATATGGAGAGCTGGAGTTGCAAGGGGGCTTGGCGATTCTGGTCCAAGCCACTCATTTAATAGATGAGGTGATTAGGACCCAGAAAGGGCTACAGGCTTATCCAGAGTCACACAGCTATTTAATGGCAGAGCCAGTAGTAGGTGCCTTGAGACCTGGTCATACCCCGTTTTTCCATTTCAATATGCTGCCTTAGGAACTGATAGCTCCTCTCTATAAATCTGAATCCCAAGGCCAAGCTTTCCTCACCCTGGTGCAATCACCAGGGTGAGAGGATTAGCGATAAGGCACACTGAGCTCTGGGGTAGCCAGAGTACGTGGTGAGCGCTGCCACCTCCATCTTTGCAGGAAGGTGGAAACGGTGATCAGGGCTCAGCCCCGATGGGGGTGAGTGGGGGAAAGAGGCTGCAGTAAAGGGTCTCAGTGAGTCATAGACATTTAAAACTAGTCATTCCGTGCCCCTCCTAGACGGAGGACAAACCAAGCCAAAAGGGGCATTTGGCACATAATACATTTCAGGACAATAGCTTTCAACTATCCTCATAAATATTCCAGCCTTCAAAATAAAAAAAATAAGGCAGCAAAGTTGTGGATGGGGTGGGGGTGGGGGTGGGGGGCAGGCATAATGGACAGGGTTCTGGACTTGGTCCTTGTCATGACCCTCATTGTTTCATGGGGTGATCCTACGTCCCAGTTTATGCCCAATGTCCTGCGTAATTATTCGTAGTACACAATTCACTCATAATTTCACATACATTTAATGGTCACCCTTCATCACTTGGACTCTCTAAGCTTTGGTTTCCCCATCTACAAATTAAAGGGTTTTGAGTTAATATCTTGGAAAATGCTTTCATTTTATGAAGATGGGGCTCCAAGAGGAGCCTCACGGCGTCTTTTGTCTGGGCAGCTGAGAGCAAAGTCACTTTGGATTTGTGACTGCCCTGTTATTGACATTGACCTTTGGGCCTCAGGTGTACCACTGGGGAACAGGGATTGATTTTTTAAAAATAATAAAATAAACCAGTACTTCTGGATAATAACATGAGCATTCATGAGTGCTCACCTCCCAAATAAGCAAATCAACTATTAATTTTATTCATTTTCAACATATGTTACAAATATTCTAACTGCTGTTCCCACCCTAGCAGACCGCCTCCATCTCTTCACCAGTTTGTTTGTATTTAACATGTAACTGAGTGGAGGAAACGAGGTTTTTGGATTGGGTTCTTAATTGGGGCAGTCAATTCACTGTCTTTTTTTTTTTTTTTTTTTCTGCCTGTGACGGTTCCCAGCCCTATTCTCATGATAAAGAAATGTTGCTGGGGGACAAGGTCGTGGCAAGGACACCCTCTCCGTGTGCTCCTTGTTGTGGCTACCCCAGCCGTCAGGCAGTCTCCCTTTCCTACCCGGTGTGCGCGCGCGCGCTTTATTTTGTCACTTCATTAAGCTTAAACGGTCCTTGATGGCTGGAGTAGTCTTTAATCATTCTCCATACCTCCCACAGTGCCCTGCATACAGTAGGTGCTCAATACACACTCAAAAGAATGAATTAATGATTGAATGCCTCTGGAGGCCAAATATGGAGTTCTGTATAATAAAAGTGCCTATTTGTGAAATACAAAATTTCTTTCTTTCTTTCTTTCTTTCTTTCTTTCTTTCTCTTTCTTTCTTTCTTTCCTTTCTTTCTTTCTTCCTTCCTTCCTTCCTTCCTTCCTTCCTTTCTTTCTTCCTTCCTTCCTTTCTCCCTCTCTCTCTTTCTTTCTTTCTTCCTTCCTTCCTCTCTCTCTCTCTTTCTTTCTTTCTTTCTTTCTTTCACATTTCAGGAGACCTGGGGCCCAGCTGCATTGTAAATGTATGGCTTTGCAAACCACTTTATTTTCACTGTTTTGATCTCACATGTGTGGAGGCTCTCAAACTGCTATTTGCTTCACTTTATAACTCGCACCTTGGAGAGGCTGGATGATAAATGAGAGATGAATAATTCCTTATTGCTACTTACCCGCTGAATCTATAAACTAGTGTCAGCATTTACTCAGTTGGGTTTAAAGCTGTGCCTGGTATACTTATTAACCTGCTTAAAATAAGCCATAAAAATGGGCTTGGTATACAATTGTTTTACCTAATTTTTAAAAATGACATTGGTCATATCCCACTAACTCGTGGGGTGACCTTTGGCAAATCACTTAACCTCCCCGGGCCTCACCTGTAAAATGAAAGTTGTGTGTGTGTGTGTGTGTGTGTGTGTTAAATCAGCTTTAAGAGCCTTGCAGCTCTGTCATTCCTTGATTTCAAGATTTGCAGATGAGTGAATTAAGGGATCCTGATAATACCTATTAGAGCAATTACAAATCAGTTCATATAGACCATCTCAGGAATCCTCAGCATATTCCTGGAGGGTGGGGAAGGCAGCACTTACTAGGTAGAGTAGGGCATTTTGAGTTTTATTCTGTTACTTATTAGTTGTGTGACCTTTGGCAAAGCAACATCTCTGAGTCTCAGTTTCCTCATCTATAAAACGGGCATAATACTCTAATAATATCCACACTGATTACCCCAAAGAACAATCAAATGTGAGGATCAAATGTGATATGTATGTGAAAGGACTCTGATAGATGCTATTCCTTGTCCGCAACTTACAGATGAGGCCATCGATCAAGGTACTGTTTGTTTAATCAGTTCGTAGTAGGGTCAAGGGAAGGATAGTTTGACCTCTCTTTCTATTTTGATTACACGTGGAAATTATGTTAAAATTATATAAAGGTTGAGCACTTAGGATACTTCCCTGGGGTCAGTGTGTGTTCAAGAAAACCCTGTGCCTGATGAGACATTTCTGAGAATGCTAAATGGCACAGTGATAAGAAAATCAGCCAAAAATCTACTGGCCCACAGACCTAGGAACTCCTAGGTAGTAGAAAATAAAGCATTCTGTGAAGGCTTTGGAAATATGCACCCTTCCCAGCTCTGGTTGCCCTAACTTCTCATACCCCTTACTTCAGGATGTATCCTGGCCAGATGCAGGGTACATATGGTTGGCTCAAGGCTTTGGGTTTGTTCCCTTCAGAGACAAGTACAGAGAAATCAGTTGTTGCTGGGGATTTTTGTTGTAGAGAATTCAGTCAGCAAAGATGTCTAGAATGTGCTCCTGTGAGATTATTCTTCAAAACATTACCTACCACCATGCCTGTGCGGTGCAGGGGGCTGGCAAATGTGGCGTGAAGATAAATATGGTGCCTGACTGGTCCCTGCTTGCCTCATAGATGGAGAAGGGCAGAGAGAAACTCACTCCAGTCTACAAAAAACTAAAATTTTGTGGTTCTACCAAAATTCTCTTCATATTCCTTTATTACCAACCAACCAACCAACCAACCATCCAAAGGCTGACCTCAGAGTTAAAAAAAAGTATAGATCTTAGAGAGAGAGGATAGGAGCTGTATTTTAAGTCGATATCCCCTACTGTACTCAGACTACAATTTTTTTTATTTGCTCAATGTTTATATGATAATTAACATCAATGAAATTGACCTTCAACTCAATGCTACTTTTATCTTCTGTTGCCCGAATGTGTTACCTTAAATTAAAAATCTCAGTACAAGATTTTTTGAAGGCTCCCTAAGTTTATGGTGGGATTTTATTTCTATTGCTTTGTGTTACCACCCTCCCCTCAACCCCATCGCACACTCCACATATGAAGTGGGAGGAAGGCAGCCTTCATCTTTATAAACTGCTGCTTATTCCTCTACAAATAAAAACTATTTCAGTTTTGAAAGTGGCACCTGACATTCACTAATACTTGTAATTTATGTGGTCCTCAGTCACGTTCTCAGTGGTTAACTTTCTTGCTTTCACAAAGGTCTTCCCTTCTGAACACCCTCACCAGCTTTTTGGCCACCACTAAAGGTCTGCTTCCCCTGCCCAAGTTCCCCTCTTCTTCTCCTGGGGTCTGAATAATCAGCTTTTATTTGCAGCTGGACGAGAGCACCTGGCCTTACATTCCACCACATCCTTCTGCCAGCAAAGGGAGTTTTGAGAAGAGGAAAAATTTACAAGAACTTAGACTATTGTTTTCAATTTCAGCAACACTCAAGGTTGCAAGTGAAATTCTGAGGCAATCTGGATGACTGTGAAAACATTTTCTAAATGGGGAGGGAGAACGCCATTGTGGAAAAAATCACTCCCACCAAATGTAAATGTCTCTAGAGTCCAGGACTGTTTTTGGAGTTTGAGTCCATTGAGTTTTGGGGACTTTAAAGCTAAATTCTCTAAAATGAATATTTGTCATAAGTACCATAGTCATGAAATCTTAAGAAGCAAGACATGTCTTGGATCTGATCAATCATCCCCACCCCTCTCAAAAAATTTTTTCCTAATTTCAAAGAAACAGGAGCTCATTGTAGTTCATTTGGAAAGTACAGGTGAGTATAACAAGGAAAACACAATCTGTCCTTAACCACATCACCCAGAAAGAACCATGGAGAACATTAGTGTTTTCTGTCTGTCTGTCTGTCTGTCTCTCTTCCTCCCCACCCCACCCAGCCAGTTTCACACAGTATTTCATAATCTACTTTTCATTAAAAAAAAATTATGAGATATTCCCATGTCATTAAATATTTTAAGGAAAACAGTTTGATGGCTACATTATGGATTTTGCAGTTTATGTAAGTAAACTCTTATGTTCAGAGTTTATGTTATTCTCTATTTTTCCTTAAAATAAATAAATGTTTGAAGTGCCCTTGTCAAATCCACATATATTTTGGTAAGTAAAGCATCTTGTAAACCCTTGATTATTTCCTTGGGGTAAATTGCTATTACTGGAAAAAGTGGGTCAAAAAAATATGAACACTTGTAGTGTTTGGGATACATATTGCTAAATTGCCTTCCAGAAAGGTTGCATCCAAAATTCCCACTAGCAACACTCAATTTTGGGTGAGATAATTTTAAAACATATTTATGAATTTTGGGGTAAATTTACACCTCTTGTTAGACAAATTTAACTACTGCGGTGTTTCAAAGTTACAGGTTAAGAACAAAACAAACAAAGCCAAACAAACCCATGAGGGACACTGATGCCCGGCTAATGAATTACACTCTGGAGATTATTTTAGGGACTAGGAGAGGTCTTGTCTGCCCTCTAAGGTTTGTGAAGATTTCAAAATACAAGAAACCAAAGCACAAAAATGTTAAGTAATTTGCCCAAGATAACATAGCCAGTAAGTAGTGGACATGGGATTCAAATCACATTATTCTAACACTACAGTCTAAACTCTCACATTCACCCAGGGACAATGTGCCCTTAGTATCTCATCAGAACTAAAGTTTCCAGAACGTTCTTTGTGATGAGGTCATTATCCAGAAGTTGCCTTTTGTAGCTTTTAAGTTTTTAAACAGCAAATGAGAATAATCTCAGATTATAGAGGGGGAATTTTATCTTTGAATAAGGTGACATCCTTCACTATTGAGAAGCACATTCACACATCTTATTTGGAGAATATGCCAGAAATAGAAGTGGAATAACTTGGTCACCACTGGCATAACTGGGTCCAGGTCACCCAGCTTGTAGGTGGTTGTGTTGAGACAAGAATCCAGGCTCTGGAGATTCTTTGGCTACTGCCTATACTCTGACTGGCAGCGCATAATCCCTATGGACAGGTGAGGCAGGCCAGCTTGACTAAGGCCAATGGCACCCTAACATTTCTTTGGGGGTTAGTATCCTGCACCTGGAGACTACATTCCCAGGGGAAGTCTGAAGGGAAGGTGGCCCCGCAGGGTTAGCGGGACACCTGGGGGGTCACAGCGGCACGAGGGGCTTAGCAACCTGAGTTTAGGTGTGGGCAGGCGGAGACCGACTTCTTCTAGGGAAAGACTTTCCAATCCACGGAGCTTCGTTCAAGCCCATGCGGGCCTCGTTGCGGCCTTCTGGGGCGGGGATTCCTGCATTGAATTGAAGGCTGGACCAGATAACCTCTGAGGCCCTTCTAACTCCCAACGTCTCTGATTTGTATGTCTTGGGGGAAAGAAGTGAGCAGTCACGGGGCTGGAATAGTTGATTTAGGGTTCCGCCCACGTCGCCAGCGTAGTCCTCATCTTGGGCAAATAATTTAACATGTCAGTACAAGG
Organism: Balaenoptera ricei; assembly: GCF_028023285.1. Classification (NCBI taxonomy): domain Eukaryota; kingdom Metazoa; phylum Chordata; class Mammalia; order Artiodactyla; family Balaenopteridae; genus Balaenoptera; species Balaenoptera ricei. The sequence goes on from NC_082644.1 coordinate 8,142,933, forward strand.
CACAATGCCTGGCGGAGGAAAGCTTTGTAAATGTTTGCCGAATGAATGAACGAAAGAATGGGTGGATGGATTTAAGTCTCCCAAGTCCCAGGGAATACTGGTGAAAATTGGAATCTTACAGCGCCCCTTGATTGGCGTGGAGTTTGAACTAGACAATATAAAGTATCTACTGAAATTCTTAAAAGAAAATGTGATATTCCAAACCCAAAGGGATCCTAATTCGTCCTTACACTGACAATAGGTAGAATTACAGTTTACCAGCAACGTAAGCATACCACGTAGGGGCACCTTGTGAGTCCACACGAATTCAGTTTCATTAATTCCCCCGCCCCTCGCCCCTCGCCCCTCCCCCCTTCCCCCCCCCCCCCGCCGCCTCCAATGGGCCAGCTCAGCGCCTCCTAGGCCCGGGTGGGGCACGCCAGCCCCCGTCCTTCCCTCCTCCCCCGCCCCGGATAAATGCCGAGGTCTAATGGATTGTTCATGCTGCTGTCCAGATTAGATAGCGAGCCCCTCCGTTATCGCGGCTGGAGCAAACCCGAGCGGCCACCAAGCTGAGAGTTTTCGAAGGCAGCCCCGCGCCAAGCCTGGGGAAAGTACAGGGCCCGGGAGAGCTGACAAATTCTGGGGCCCTCAGGCGGTTTCCTCCCAGAGCCTCTTCGCAGGACTTGCCCTGAACCCTAAATCCTGCCCCTACTCCCATAGTATTTAAGGAAGCAGGTATCCGAGGTGGTCGGTAGCTACTATCTGCTGAATTCTAGGGAGTAGTTCTACAACTCGTAGATTCTGCTTGTCAACTTTCCAGAAGCTAGGAACACTTTGAACAACCCTCCTCCCCCCACACCATTAATACCAGAGAGATGCTTTTGCACAAACAGGGACTATTACATGTGACCAGTACGGTACTGCCTTTCCTAATTTTTGTTGTTCTTGAATCATCGCAGAGGAAGCATAGCTAACTTTCTGACCTCCGTTCTGAATTTCCCATGGTCAAGTTTTTTTATCTGTTAATGATCTTGTTTCTTTAGAGTTTCTTTTTTAAAGCTTCTTAAAGAAATAAACCTTGAGGGACTTCCCTGGCGGTCCAGTGCTTAAGACTCTGCCTTCCCATGCAAGAGGCATGGGTTCGATTCCTGGTCAGGGAACTAAGACTCCACATGCTGTGGGGTGTGGCCAAAAACTTAAAAAACAAACAAACAAACAAAAAAACACCTTGACACTTCTCCCCCCACCATGAGCTACTTTTTTTGGGTCTCCAGTTATTTTCTGAAAAAGAAAAGGATATACTGTCTATCAGCACTATTATAGGAAACAAAATTTTCACATAGGCTCTAACAACAAATTCCACAGAAAACAAATAATAGACGCTCAAAATTATGACTTATCTACAAGGAGAGACTAATTGTTCTATCATTATTACGCTAGAACTACTCTGATATAACAAAAAGCAAACAAAATCTTAGCTGATGAACAACTGAAAGTTATCTATTTATACCATATCAATTTCCTGCTAAATCTTTGGAGTTAGTGGAAAGCCATAATAAATGGTGTGGCAGGACAAATCATCTGGCTCAGTATTAAATGTTTCCACAACATTAAACAACAACAACACTGCATCATGATTTTGAGAGAATCAATCTTGTTAGACATCCACCTAGAAGCTGGAAAATAATTTTGTAGGGCGCTACTTCTTTAGAGGTGGAGACTTAAGAAATTCCTTAAGGGCAAGCAAAACCGCTACTGTGTAGTTTAACATTCAGAAATTAAAATACCTCGCCAACAGGAAGGCTTCTGATTCATCCCATAAGACATCATCAGGTAACTTCTGCGTGCAAACTGGACACCCGAATTAGTAAAAACGAATTTATTATAAGGGGGTAAGGGTCTTGGGTTGGGATGAGAAAATATCAAGCCAGACGCAGAGGAAAATTTAAAGGCAGAGCGTGTCTAAGTTAAGAAGACAATACTAAACGAATAATGAAAATCCCTAAGAACGACGAGTGCGGTGGATGACGGAGAAACCACATCTCTCAGTATCTAAAAAAAGTCAGCAGCCATCCCAACCCCCGCCCAACGCTGACCCTCGCTAACGCTGCACCGGCGCCTGGACCCCGGCCCCCCGGTGCGGGCATCTGCGGGGGGCATTGCCGGCACTGTCCCCGGGTTTAGCGACGTGACGTATTGGAAGGATCTGCGGGGAGTTTTTCCAAGACCAGGAGGAGGCTTGCTGGGGAATTGTCGAGTTTGGGGCGCGGGCCGAGAAGTGAATAAAAGACTGCCCCAGAACCTCAGCGTGCCCAGGCCCGGGAACCCGTTGATCCCCCAGAAGCCCCAAGTCCAGAAGCTGCGCAAAATCTCTACCTCCAGCCCCCGCGCGGCGCCGTGCCTGAAAGGCTCTTTGAGCCGAGGCCAGGGAGACTCCCTGAACCCGGTGTCCGTGGCCACTAAACCTGCGAGCCCCGGGGGCCTGCCATTCATGCCGCCCCCCCACTGCAAAACCGGTCCAAGAAATGACTGATCCAGTGCCTTTCGGTTTGGAGTCTGCGGAGGTTCGCTGCGACCCTCGACTCTGGGGATGGGGGGGTGTCTCCGCACGGGGATGTTGAGATGCAGAACAGCCTAACTGGGGGATGGAGTGTGTTTGTGTTTGTGTGTGTGTGTGTGTGTGTGTGTAAGAATAACCGTTTTGATGAAACTTCTACTGTGATCTGTGATTCTTGGCGAGTGTAGGGACTTCACAGGGGCGGTCGCGACCGGAAGGACACCGGGGGACGGGGTTTCGCTACAAGCCTCGCTGCCCCGACCATGGAGGCAGAGGCCTCGGGGCGAGCGGGTCCAGGGGCCGCTAGTGCCCTGCACACGGAGAGGGGCCCGCAGGCGGCGGGCAAAGCCAGCCCCCCTTCTCCTGCCCGCCCCCCAACCCGCCCCCCGCCATCAGTGCGTCCTGCGTCCAGCGTCCCGCCGCCTCTGAGCTCCGCAAATGGGTCCCCCGTGCAGAGGGCAACCCGGGCAGCGTTCTGATCAGCGCCAGGCCCAGGCCCGAGGTCACACCCGGGCCCGCAGCGCGTCCGGACCCCGCCGCCTGCGGTCTGGGCTTTCTCGCCCACCAACTCTGCTCTCGGGACATTCGCTTGCGCGGGGATCCCGGGGCCTGAGACCCGACCCTGGAGACCGCGGGCGCGACACCCGTCCGAGGTGGCCTGGCCTACATGGCGCCACAATAGTTGAAATGCGTTCAAACCAAACCAGCGTCGGCCCCGCCAGGAATAGGACTAAGAGGGAGCTCCGCGGCCTTGTGGGCCGAGCGCAGGAGAGTGGAAGGAGCTCGAGGGCGCTGGTGTATACTTGCAGAGGCCCGGCGGTTCTAGGGCGCGGTGTCAGCGGGGACCCTGCGAGCCTCCAGGGGAGACCCCTCCACAACCACCACCTCGTCCCCTACCCGCACTCGGGCTTTGCCCTAGACGGCTCGGCCGGAGGGACCCGATCCGGGAGGGTAGCAGCCCCGAAGCGCTTTTCCAGGCTTCCATCCACCAGGTTTCCGCGGAGCTGCGTACTTCTCATCCGGACTCTCTCCTGGGAAGCTCTTCTCGGATGAGGACGAGTCATTTAGCAACCGGTTCGAGCCCCTTTGCGGGGGACCCTGGCGATGTGCCGTAACTTTGGGCACAATATCTTCTTGCAGTCTCTTTTCTTGCCATGCGAACAGTGGGAGAAACAAGAACTCTATGTAAAAGGAATTTGTAAACTTTTAAGCGCCATACAAAAGGGATGCAAATTGATGACTAGTGATTAATACTGTCATCCTTTTCCTAAGTTTTCTTATTTTGGGACAATTCTCTGGCTCTTTGAGGGTTCCCAGAAGTTTTTTTGAGTGTCCTCATTATTTGGGAGTCTCCATCTCACCCCTCCTCCGTTCCTTAATTTTTTCCCCCCAAACTTTTCGTTCCCTTCTTCACACTCTCGGCGGAGTTAGGTCTGTTTGCCCAGGACCCGGGACACTTTCAGGGTCGCCGTCAACGCCGCGGGGACCCCACCCAGTCCGCCCGCCCTACTCCCTCCCGCGGGCTGCGCGCCCAGCACGGCGGCCCAGGCTCGGCCCCGAGCGCCCCACGCCGGCGCCCGGACTGGGACCTCCTCGGTCCTCGGCTCCTTTTCATTCCGCCGACAGCCTCGAGATTGCTCTCTTCCCCTCCCGCCCCTGTCCTTTCCGACCCTCCGCCGGAGCCTGACGCCGCCTGGTTTATTGACCTTAGATCGGCTTCGGGACTTTATCAGACCCAGCGGGGGCGTCCCGCGGCGCAGGCCCCCCTCTCCCAGTGGCGCGGCGGGAGCCCCTTTTAAGCTTTTCTAGAAACCTCTCCTTCCTTTCCCATGCCCAACTCTAATCGGAGAACCTAGAGAAAAATCTCCCCAATTCGCGTGATCGTGGAGAGAGCCGAGGCAGAGCCCTCAGGGCTACGCACATTTTCCCGTATCGCCCCTTTATCTAGATAGTTCAGGTGAAAGTGCCTCCCCCCCCAATTATTCGGATAATTGTCTCGAATCTCCACTTGGTACTGTGTTTAGACAGTTGGAGATTGATCGCTTGAATTGCTTCAGTCTCTGTGCTGCCCCAGCTCTAAACCATCTCTGGACTTACACATGCCGAACTAGAATTTTCCGTCCCATAAATCACTTGGCAAATATAACAAGGCATTAGAAAGTCATTTGAAATGGATATTTTATTGGGTTTGAGAAATAGAACAGGGATAAAGAGCAACTTAACATTTCCTCAGTACCAAGCACACAAAACTAAGATTTCCCCCCTCCCTGCCAATCGAATTCACAAATGCAGTCACTTTCAGAGACAAATTCTTTAGAGGAAACAGGAAATGTCTATTTTGCTAAACGTGAACTCTAATGAATTCTGTAAAAAAAAAAAAAAGGTTCATAAAGTGGGACTTTTAAATATCCTTTTACGCTAGGCTGATTTAATCAAATAAGACTAACAGAAAGAAACAAACAAAATCCAGCACATTACTACTATTAATAAAAAAGCCAAATCAATTTTGTGATGGGATTCTAGTAGCCTTTCACAGTAAGGTTTTCCCTCAATTCAGAGGGGCGCTTCCCTGATCTTGCCCTGCTGAAAACCTCTCAAATTCCCTTAATTTTGGAGAACACACAGAAGAATGAGAATATCAGCCCTGGGGGGAAATGGGGAGGGTTAAGGGAACCAGAGTTGGGCAGGGGAAAGATAAGTAAGGCAGATCAGGGTGAGTTTTGAGACAGCTTTTGAATCACCCCGCTGGAAGCCAGCTTGAGGGAAACATAGCAGAAGGAACAAGTTTCCATTCTCTGCTTTGCAGAGTTAATATTTGTAGTAACTATTCAGACACCAAGAAACTTTGCGCTAAATCCTTCCCAATTCCAGATGAGCGCTTGTTTAGTCCTCCTGAGGCTACAGAGTTAAAATACCCCATTGTGTGTTTTCAACCTTTGGGCAAGTGGACGAAGCTCAGATAACCCGCGTGGTTTCAAACTCTCCCAGAGCCTTCGTTTTTAAGCAATGGTTGGCCATTCTCTACCCGTGTGCTTTCAAAGCTGCCCCTCTGTCTTTACCACTGTATCTCCTTTTCTTTCCGACTCAGCCCTTTTCTCAGCTACAAATAAGATGCAAAGCTCATTTGCCCAAACAATGGGTTTATAGGTAGCAGAGGTAATTTCGATTTGTTTGCAAAAAGCATATGCAACCAAGCTCTTGAAAGCGCAAAGTGGGCTCGGGGAAGAGAAATACAATCATTGAGGTACACCTGTTAAGGCCCACCTTCACCCCCTCCTTCCCGTCACATGTCTGGCTCCAGAATTAAGGAAAAATTAAACCGACACCAAACCTGACTGACCCTTGACCTGTGAATAGATGAAGAAAATTATCAGATCCTGAAGGCCACGAGGCCTATTTACTAACTCACCAGTGAAACCAACAAAAAACGCCAGCGAGATTTTCTGCCCTGAAAGCATCCCAGGCAGGTCTGACCTGGGTCAGGAAGGGTTCTCCTAAACTTTCCAACCGGTTCTCAAGACACAGCATCCACAGCAGGGACCCCAGGGGAAAGCCATGTGATCTGGGAGGGTTGGAGGAAGCAAAGGCAAGAGGACCCAGGGGCACCTGGTCAGATCGTTTGATTTTTCGTGTGGCGTGTATTTATTTGTTGTTTCTTGAGAGACTGCCCATTCCCATCAATTTCTGATTGTTCAAGTGGGAAGCCGAACCAGAAAATGGCGAAACTAAAATGACACCCAATTGTAAGAAAGAGAAACCAAGAAAATAAACCAGAGAGCGAGAGTGGGAAAGCAAGCCTTGGCTCTGTGGCTTGGCCTGCAAAGAATCTCATCTTTCCTGTCCCCAAGGCCTGAGAGCCTCTGCACACCCTCAGTCCACACTGGCTGGTCCTCTCCCTGCCCTCCTTCCCCCACCGACCTTCTATCCTCCAGCCCCCCTGCTCCTGGTCCTCCCGGCTCCCTCGGTGCATCTCCCTCTCTGCCCTGATGAAGGGGTCACCATGGGGGCCAGGAGGGGACTCACCCACGGTGGGAGCGGTGTCCCTGCGGCTCCTCACAGCGTCCCTCAGTCCCGGGGACTCCAGGCTGTTCTCAGCGTGTGGGAGGGAGGCGTTGTGAGCTGTCTCCCAGCTCCCTCGGAGCTCCCAGCTTTCCCCTCGGAATTAGATAACAGGAAAAATAGATAAGGGAAGTGGTTCATTAATTCAGCAAGCCTTTTTTTCTTTTTTGGTATGTGTACAAGTAGAAGGAAACCCTGCTAGGGATTGAAGCCCTGGTTGGACATTAAAAAAAAAAGTCAATGTTCACAAGGTTCCAGAGATGCTTCTGAAAGGTCACTCGGAAGGACCGGAGATCAACAGGAAAGAAACTGAAGGAATCACTGTTCTTGGGGAGAAATGCTGATTCAGAGTGTGGCTTCTCCAGCCCAAGTCCCTCTCAGGCTCTAGTCCTTCCCTTCTGAGCAGGGAGGGCTGCTTTGTGGTCTTTGCTTGGGTCATGCAGTCATCCTCTGAGGGCAGGAATAATAATAACAGCAGTACTATTCTTCCTAGAATGGCAATAAAAAATAACAGATTTTCAAAGCCCTTGCTCCGGTAGCATTTCCTGGGCTCCTCAGGACAGGAGCAGTTGGGCAGGTTACATAATAAGAGATAATTGAGACAACTGAGCTCAGAGAGGTTAGGAACATGGCTGTGGTCCAGTCACACAGCAAGGAAGGGGATGGAGCCCACACTGGATTCAGATCAATTGATTCCTAATCCAGTAATAAAGAAATCAATGGATTCTAAGCATTGGAAGAGAACACAGAATTTCAACCTCCTGCCCAAAGCAGGAATTCCCTGCGATGTGATTATCTGCACTCTATTTGAATACTCCTGGCGATGGGGAGTTCATCCCTTTACACTGCAGGGATGTACAGTGCTACTGGCTACCACGTTTCCCTGCCCACAAATGACCCAGGATTGCGGGGCTGTGCTAGGCACACAGAAAGAAACAGGAAGCAGCAGCTGTGGTGTGATTTGAGGGACCAGGCGAAGCAGATCTCTCTTGACAGGCCTGCTGTGTAATTCTCTTGGGTCGCATCTGGCATAATTTAGGGTAAGTCTCACCTGAGGAGTCAGTATCTCCCAAAGGCAGTTCTTAATAATAGTAAGAATAAACACAATGGCTTTATATTTTTACATATTTCCCTCTTCAGAGTCTCCAGGATTCTTACAACAATCTCTGCAAGGAAAGGAGAGAACATAAAAGTTATTACTGATTTCCAAATGTAGACTAGGAACCTGAAACAGAAAAGGTAAATGAATTGCCAGAAGTCAAAGAACAAATGTTTGGTGGAAAAGGAACTAGAGAGATGAAGGCCTGGGAAAAAAGGGAAAGCATAAGGGAAAATAAATATTTTTCCCTTCCAAGAATTTTTAGTTATGAATATTTTTGGAAGTGATAAATAAGGTGTCTATTATTGTTATCTGTCTTTACACTCTTCTCCTGCCAAATAACTTGTAGAAACTATGCCACAGGAAGATTTTAGTGTACAACTCCCTGTGGTGTCAGATCATTAAAATTCCTAAAGTGCGGGCTGAGAAGGACAAGACGAGCTGCAGAAGCAGAGCCATGCCTGCTTTCTTCAGGGGGGTCTCTTATATTTTCCAGAGGACTGTTCCCATGTAGCCTCCCTTCATGTAGTTTAAAAAATTATTATGGTAATTCAAAAAGACACATGCACCCCAATGTTCTTTGCAGCACTATTTACCACAGCCAGGACATGGAAGCAACCTAAGTGTCCATCGACAGATGAATGGATAAAGAAGATGTGGCACATATATACAATGGAATATTACTCAGCCATAAAAAGGAACGAAATTGAGTTATTTGTAGTGAGGTGGATGGACATAGAGTCTGTCACACAGAGTGAAGTAAGTCAGAAAGAGAAAAACAAATACCGTATGCTAACGCATATATATGGAATCAAAAAAAAAAAGTGGTTCTGATGAACCTAGGGGCAGGACAGGAATAAAGACGCAGATGTAGAGAATGGACTTGAGGACAGGGGGAGGGGGAAGGGTAAGCTGGGACGAAGTGAGAGAGTGGCATGGACATATATACACTGCCAAATGTAAAATCGATAGCTAGTGGGAAGCAGCTGCATAGCACAGGGAGATCAGCTCTGTGCTTTGCGACTACCTAGAGGGGTGGGATAGGGAGAGTGGGAGGGAGACGCAAGAGGGAGGGGATATGGGGATATATGTATACGTATAGATGATTCACTTTGTTATACAGCAGAAACTAACACAACATTGTAAAGCAATTATACTCCAATAAAGATGTTAAAAAAATATTATGGTAATAAATAAATATATATATATATAAAACATAAAATTTACCATCTTAACCATTTTTAAGTTCAGTTCAGTGACACTAAGTGTATTCAGGTTGCTGTACAACCGTCACCACCATCCACCTCCAGAACTTTTTCATCTTCCCAACCTAAACTCTGTCCCCATTAGATAACAACTCCCCATCCCCTCCTCCCCGCAGCCCCTGGCACCCGTCATTCTACTTCCTGTCTCTATGAATTTGACTACTCTGGGTACCGCATGTAAGTGGAATCAGACAGTATTTGTCCTTTTGTGACTGGCTTATTTCACTCAGCACAATGTCTTCATGGTTTATCCATGTTGTAGCCTGTGTCAGAATTTCCTTCCTTTTGAAGGCTGAATAATATTCCATTGTATGTATCTAACACTTCTGTTTACCCCTTATCCGTGGATGGTCATTCTGGCTATTGCAAAGAATGCTGCTATGAATAGGGGTGTGCAAGCATCTGTTCTAGGTGTGCTTTCAGTTCCTTTGGGGTATATCCCCAGAAGTGGAATTGCTGGATCATATGGACCAGTGTAGGTTAAATTTTTTGAGAAGCCACCATACTGTTTTTTTCTACCCCTTGTGGAGTTCTGATCTAAAATGGGGAGAGGAGGTCTCCCTCCCCCTAAGAAGTGAAGAGCTGGGATAGCAACACCCACTTACCTCAGGTGGGGCTCTATCCGGGCAGGTCTCCCTGCCTGCTCAGAAGTTCCCAACTTCAGCTCTGCCGTCTTTTGCCTCTGTCTTCTACATGTGACCACAAGTCGGGGGCCTCACAGCATCCCTGCCCAGCCAGCGATGTCAAGGAAAGAAACGCAAGTCGTAGACGGCACATTTTCGTGTTCAGAAATTTAAAAAGTAAAAATAATCATGGGAGCATTAATGAAACCTCACGTATTTTTGTTTCTTCTTACATTACTGAACTTTTTTTGTGAGGTGGAGGGAAGCCCATTTTTGTCCCCTGTGGTTTCGAACTTTCCAGAGGTTTTGTATATTTTGGGGAACCTGAAACTCTATCGTCCTGAGGCCTAGCTTGGGGCTCTAGTTATCCAGCCCAGGCCACCACCAGCCTTTCCTGGGAGGGATGGGAGCCCTCGGGCCCTCACTGCGCGGGGGTGGGGTGGTGAGACGTGCCCAGGAACCCAGGTTAGGGAAGGGGTAAGGAAGCCCCCTGCCAGCTGCTCTTTACTGTGCTGGTCTGGCTTACTGTCATATACACTCCCCTGCTTGTCCTGTTCTGTCAGAGGGTAAACCCCAGGGACGATGAAGATGCTGTAACTACTGACGAAACCAGCCAGAACTCTCTAAAAACCACTCAAAACCCACCCCAGGGAGAGGTCCAGAGAGAGACTTTCTGAGGATCACCTGTTTTAGGTCCACTGTCCCTGGTCTTCCAACACACACACACACACACACACACACACACTTTTTATTAGTTTTTATTGTTGAACTGTTACATATTCACTGCTAAAATTAAAAGTACTGTACAAGGTAGAAAGGGACAGTCTTTGTCACCACCAGCCCCTCCCCCTTCACCAGATCACTCTAAAATTCTGACTTTTCTTCTGAAGACTGTCCTTTTTCTGGGCTGTTTGATATTGAACATGTAATTGAAAGACAGTCTCCAGAAATCACATTTCTTACTCTTGTGTGAGCAAACTAATGAACATCTTTAGGCCTCAATTTTCAAATCTGTTAAATGGGTATAATAATAATTTTTCTCTCAGAGGGTTCCTGTGAAAGTTAAATGAGATGGGAATCACTTAGTGATGCCTGGCACATAAATGAATAAACAAACAAACAAACAAATAAATATTATTAATGTTATTAGCTGTGGGCAGAAGAGGAGGCTTGCATTCAGCCCAGTGATCCTGTTCTGGCTACCTATGCTGACCTGCGTCCAGGCAGGAGATCTGTGGACAGCCGTCTGACAAGCTCCGGCTGTCTGTCCGGGAACCCTCCTGCAGGCCCAGGAGCTCATGGCTATGTTGTGCTTGGTGGTGGCTCCCCCCATTGTGGTGACATTACTGCTGGTAAGAATGTCCCCTGGGGACCAGGAGGTCGCAAGGTGACTAAATGCTGGTCAGGGTGGGCACTCTATTTGGGCCTGGGTCTCCAGAAGACCTCATTGCCTGAAGAATTACCTGAAGTCCCTGAGACGTGGGCAGAGGTAGTGACAGTTTGAAGACAAGTGGCCTCAGGGCCAGGCTCTGACTTGACTCTGCATGTCCGCTCTGTTCTGACCTTTGCTCTCTGCTCCAGCCTGTCAGGCTTTGGTTTTTTTAAAAAATTGAGATATGTTTCACATATCATAAAATTCCTTATTTTAAAATGTAGAGTTTGGTGGTTTTTACTGTATTCACAGGGCTGTGCCACCATCACCACTATCTAAATCCAGAGCGTTCCCTTCACCCGGGCTGTAATTTGGTTGGATCTAATCAATGTTTACTGAGAGTTTCTTAGAGAAAATCCTAGGCTCTCTAGTTGGAGAGCCCCTCTCCAACCCCCTCGGGGTTTTGTTGGTCTAACCCCATTCTGGCTTCATCTTCTGGGTTGGCCTCCTATTTCTGACCACACCCGCTCCCTCCTCTCCCCCACGTTGACTTGTTGAACCAGGACCATGGCTGTGAACCGTGGCAGTACTCTGGGTTCTCACCGTGCACCACGCACCACCCTGAGCTCTTCATGTGCACGTTCTCTTATCCTTTTATTTTACCTCATTTCACAGAAGGCCCTTGAACCCTGACATGTTTCTCACTGTGCCCGCCGACTCTGAACCCCTCACTGTGCCCTCCTCAGGTTGGTGATGCCCTCCTCACGCTCTCTGCTAAATCACACCAACAACAAATTGGGTTGCAGGTGACAGTGACCAAGCGATCACACGTGTTTTCTCATTGGACCCTCCCATTAATCTTGTGTGCTCAAGAGGCAAAACACTTTCCCTCCTTTGAAACTGCTCCTGGACGTCTCCCTGCTTGAGAGCCATCTGAGTCCAGCCCCTCCAGGCACTTCAGAGACCAGTTCAGCATTTCCTTATTCACACTTCACTGGCATCCTCTCAGATCAATGTCTCCATAAAACTGAGGTTCTATGTGTGCATATTTGCCGTCTCCTACCTCTCATGTTTATATGTAAATTGTGCATTTGAGTTCATCTTGTTTCTTCTTTGGGACACCAAGCCTGCAGGGGTGGGGACCAGCTGATAATTTCCTTTTCAAGGGCAGAGAGGACTCCTTTGGAGGGCTGGTCCCAGGTCTTGGCCTCTCTCATACCTTCTTCAAGTGGCAGAATCCTCTTTTCTATGGGACACTTAGGCTTAGTTGGAGCAAATGTCCAAAGTTGGCCAATTTGAAGATGTACTCAGCATTTTCCTGAGACTTTCTAGCTGGAGGCAATGGTGAGAAAGCTATCTGTCTGTCCCAGCTGGGTTCCAAAGTTGGCGGGATGTGCATCTTCAGGCTCCACTCATGGAAGAGAGCCTGCTGGGTCATGAGGGCCCTTATGACATATTTTAATCCCCTAGATTCAACTCTGCCTTTATTAAACTAATCTGAATTGTTTTAGGCACTTGGAGCTGAAAAAGTCCTAACACAGGACTGCACACACAGAATAATCCATAATCTTATTGACTGATGGGTCCTTATAAACGAGGAGACTGTGGAATCAAATGAACGAAATCTCCTTTCTTCTTATGGTGTGACAAGCAATTTATATCACATTCTAGCCTTCCTTTGACATTCCATGTTTTAAAAGGAAGAAGGTGCAGTCATTGTTCTCATCCCAGACCAGCAGCCATGTTTAATTAAAAGAGATAACGTGCTACTAAAGTGTGAGGAGAAGACCCATTACCAATGCTCTTCCCTTTACGGGCTTTTCTCATAGGAAAGTCCCTTGACTGCTGGCTGATACACCAGTGATATGCATACGTATATAAAATCACAGAGTACATGTGCTCTTTACCCAGTTTCCCTCAGTGATTACATCTGACATAGAGTGCAATAGCAAAACCAGGAAATTGACATGGTGCAGTGTGTATAGCTCTGTGTCATTTTCTCACATGTAGATTCATGTAACCACTGCTGCAATCAAGATACAGAACTCTTCCATCGCCACAAAGACCCCCCTCGTGCTACTCCTTCATAGTCACACTCATCCCCCTCCCTCCCAACATCCCAGATCCCTGGCAACCACCAATTTTCTCCATCTCTGTAACTTAGTTATTTTGAGCATGTTATATAAATGAAGTCATACAGTATGTGGCCTTGTGAGATTGGCTTTTTTAATCAGCATAATGTCCTGCTGAGTGGAACCCCATGCTATGGATGCACCACTGTTTATTTAACCATTAACCTACTGAGGGACATTTTGGTTGTTTCCAGCTCTTGGCTATTGTAAATGAAGCAGCTAAAAGTAATTGCAAATAGGTTTTGATGTGGACATGGTTCTCATTGCTCTGGGACAAATGCCCAGGAGTGTGATTGCTGGGTCATATGGTAAAGTGTACATTTAGTTTTGTAAGAAACCACCAAATTATCTTCCAGAGTGGACGTACCATTTTACATTCCACCAGCAACGTGAGACAACCAGTTTTTCTGCATCCCTGACAGCATTTGGTATCATCATTATTTTTAATTTTAGCTCTTCTGATAGGTGTGTAGTGATATTTATCATGGTCTTAATTTACATTTTCCCACTGGCGAGTGATGTTGAAAATCTTTCCATATGTTTATTTGCCATTTGTATATCCTCTTCAGTGAAATGTCTCTTCATGTCTTTTGCCCATTTTCTAACTGGGTTGTTTACTTTTTCACTGTTGAGCTTTGAGAGTTCTTTATGTAGTCTAGATATGAACCCTTTGCCAGATACGTGCTTTGCAAATATCTTCTCCCTGTCTCTAACTTGTCTTTATTCTTAAGAGGGTCTTTCACTGAGAAAAGTTTTTAATTTTTATGAAGTCCAATTTACTGATATTTCTTTTATAGATTGTAGTTTTGGTGTCAGGTCTAAGAAACCTTCACCAAGCCTTGTGTTCTGAAGATTTTCTCTGATGTTTTCTTCTAAAAGTTTTCTACCAATACATTTTACATTTAAATCCATGACCCATTTTAAGTTAGTTTTGTATAAGGTGTATGTTTAGCTCAAGATTTATTTATTTGTTTTACCTGTGGCTATCCAGTTGGTCCAGTGCCATTTGTTTGTTTGTTTTTTCTTTTTTTCAGTGTCGTTTGTTGAAAAGACTATCCTTCTTCCATTGAGTTGTTTTTGCTCCTTTGTCAAAAATCAGCTGGCTGTACTTGTATGAGTCTGTTTCTGCATTCTCCATTCTGTTCCATTGATCACTGAATCTATTTCTCTACCAGTGTTATACAGTCTTGGTTACTATAGCTATATAGTAAGTCTTGAAATCAGGTAGAATGATCCCTCCCACTTTATTCTACTTTTTCAAAATTATTTTAGCCATTCTAATTCTTTTGTATTTCTACATAAATGTTTCTTTCTATTTATTACATAAATAATCTTGTTTGTAGCTACAAAAAGTCTTACTGATATTTTCACAAGAATTGCATTAAAACTATATATGAATTTTGGGAGAATTGACATCTTTACTCTGTTGAGTCTTCCAATCCACAAACATGGTATGTCTCTCCGTTTATTTAGATCTTCTTTGATTTCTTCTACCAGTGTTTTATAATTTTTCATATACAGTTCTATGTAACAAAACAACATGTTTCGTTAGACTTACTCTTAATTATTTAATTTTTTCAGCAATTGTAAACAGTATTGTACTTTTAATTTCAATTTCCACATGTTCATTGCTAGTATGTGGAAATGTAATGAATTGTTGATCTTGTATCCTGCAACCTTACTGAACTTATTTATTCGTTCTAGAGATGTGTTTTTGGTAGATTCTTTAGGGTTTTCTCTTTAGATGATCATGTCATCTGCAAATAGGAATGCTTTTAATTTTTCCTTTCTGATCTGTATTCCTTTTATTTCCTTTACTTGCCTTATTGTTTTGGCTAGAACTTCTAGTACTATGTTGAACAAAGTGGTAAGAGTGGAAACCCTTGTCTTAGTCTCAGTCTTAGGGAGAAAACATTCAGTCTTTCACCATTAAGTATAATGTTAGCAGTAGGTCTTTTGTAAATGCTCTCTATCAAGTCGAGAAAATTTTCCTCTATTTCTGCTTTTCAGAGAGATTTTGTCATGAATGGGTGTCAAATTTTATCAAAAGCTTTTTTCTGTACCAATCGATACGTACCAATCAATATTTTCAAATATTGAACCAACTTTGCATCCCTGGAATAAATCTCACTAGTGGTGGTATATAATTCTTTTTATATGTTGCTGCGTTCTATTTGCTAACATTATGTTAAGGTTTTTGCGTCTATATAAATGAGATATTGGTCTGTTGTGTTCTTTTTTGTGTATTTCTTAGTATTGTTTTGGTAACACTAGCCTCATAAAATGCATTGGGAAATGTTTCTTCCATTTATATTTTCTGGAGGTGATTGCGTAGAACTGGTGATATTTCTTCATATTCATAACATTTGGTAGAATTCTCCAGTAAAATCATCTGGGCCTGGATATTTCTTTTGAGGGGAATTAAATTATAAATTCAATTTTCTTAAGAGTTATAGGGCTATTCAAATGGTCTATTTCATATTAAGTAAGTTGTGGTAGTTTGTAGTTTTTGAGGAATTGGTCCATCTTATCTAAGTTATCAGCCGTATGTGTGTAGAATTAGTCACATTATTCCCGTATTATTCTTTGATGTCTGCAGGGTCTGAAATGATGTCCCTCGTTTCATTCCTGATCTTGGTAGCTTGCATCTTCTCTCTCTTTTTAAAATTTTCAGTGTTTCTAGAGTTTTGCCAATTTTACCGATCTTTTCAAAGAGCCAGATTTTTGTTTCATTGATTTTTCTCTATTTTTTCCTGTTTTCAATTTCATTGATATTTAACCTTGCCTTTATTATTTTCTTCCTCCTACTTGCTTTGGATTTGTTTTGCTCTTATTTTTCTAGCTTCTAGAGGTGGGAGCTTAGATGACTGATTTGAGACTTTTCCTCTTTTTCTAATATAAGCATTTAGTGTTATAAATTTCCTTCTCAGCACTGCTTTAGCTGTGTCTCTCAAATTTTTTAATGTTGTGTTTTCATTTTCATTCAGTTCAACGTGTTTTGTGATTTTCTTTGAGATGTCCTCTTTGAACGATGGATTATTTAGAAGTGTCTTGTTTAGTTTCTAAATGTATAGAGATTTCCCATTATTTTTCTGCTACCAATTTTTTGTTTGATTTCATTGTGGGAGAGAACACACACTGTATGATTTCAATTCTTTTATTTTCTTTTTAAATTTTTATTCATTTATTTATTTTGGCTATGCCCAGTCTTCATTGCGGCACGTGGGATCTTTCAGTTGCGGCATGTGGACTTCTTAGTTGTGGCACGTGGACTTCTTAGTTGTGGCATGCATGCGGGATCTAGTTCCCCGACCAGGGATCGAACCCAGGCCCCCTGCATTGGGAGCGTGGAGTCTTATCCACTGGACCACCAGGGAAGTCCCTCAATTCTTTTAAATTTGTTGTAGTTTGTCTTATGACCCAGGATATGGTCTATATTGGTTCCATGGACATTTGAAAAAAATATGTATTTGCTGTTGTTGGGTGGAATGTGGCATAAATGTTGATTATATCCTGTTAGTTGATGGTGTTCCTATGGTGTTTTTGAATATATTTCTTCATACAGCACTTTTAGTGGGTGCATAGGTATTACATTATACGTATGGAACTTATCACTGTCTACCGGTATCAGAATTTTACCAGCTTGAGTGAAGTGTAGAAAACTGACTTCCCTTTATGTTCCTTTACTCTCTTGCATTTATAATTGCCTACATACAGTGAGAACCACATCAGTGTTATAATTGTTGCTTCAACTGCCAAATATAATTTTAAAAAACCAAGAAGAGAAGGAAAATCTATTGTGTTTAGTCATATTTTTCTATTTATGTTGTTCTTTCTTTCTTCCAAGTTTCCTTCTTTTATCATTCCTTTCCTGTTTAGACACCTTCCTTTAGCCATTCTTTTAATACATGTCTTTGGAAACAAATCCTCTTAGTTTTCCTTCATCTGAGAATGCCTTGATTTACCCTCATTCTTGATGGACATTTTTGCCGAATATAGAATTCTGGGTTGACAATTCTTTTCTTTTTGCACTTAGAAAATATTATGCCACTTCTTCTGGCCTCTATGGTTTCCACTGAGAAGTCTGCTGTCATTCCAGTAGTTTTCCCCCATAGATAGGATATCATTTTCCTCTCACTGCTTTCAAGACTTTGTCTTTATTTTTTCAAAGT
Organism: Balaenoptera ricei; assembly: GCF_028023285.1. Taxonomy (NCBI): domain Eukaryota; kingdom Metazoa; phylum Chordata; class Mammalia; order Artiodactyla; family Balaenopteridae; genus Balaenoptera; species Balaenoptera ricei. Next base: position 8,160,194 of record NC_082644.1, read on the forward strand.
TTGACTGTGATGAGTTTTGGCATGGATTTCTTTAGATTTATCCTGTTTGAGGTTCACTCAACTTTTTGAATCTCTAAGTTTATATCTTTTGCCAAATTTGGAAATTTTCAGTCTTTTTTGAATTCTTTTTCTGCTTTGCCCCTTTCTTCTCTCTTCTGGGACACCAATGAATTGAATGTTAAATTTTTTTTTTTGTTATCATCCCATTGTCTATGAATTTGTTCATTTTTTAAAAATTAATTAATTAATTAATTTGATTTTTTTGGCTGCGTTGGGTTTTCATTGTTGCACATGGGCTTTCTCTAGTTGTGGCGAGCGGGGGCTACTCTTTGTTGCGGTGTGCAGGCTTCTCATTGTGGTGGCTTATCTTGTTGCGGAGCACGGGCTCTAGGCGCGTGGGCTTCAGTAGTTGTGGCACATGGGGTCAGTAGTTGTGGCTCGCGGGCTCTAGAGCACAGGCTCAGTAGTTGTGGCGCACGGGCTTAGTTGCTCCGAGGCATGTGGGATCTTCCCGGACCAGGGCTCGAACCTGTGTCCCCTGCATTGGCAGGCAGATTCTTAACCACTGCGCCACCAGGGAAGTCCCTTCTGTTCATTTTTAAGTCTATTTTCTCTCTATTGTTCAGATTGGGTGACAATTTCTATTGCTCTGTTCTCAAGTTCTCTGATTCTTACCTCAGTCCCCTCCATCCTGCTAGTGAGTCCATCTACCGACATTTTTCTGTTGGTTAATGTGTTGTTCAGTTCTAAAATTTCCATTTGATTCTTCTTTATCTTCTCTTTCCTTACTAAGAGTTTTTGCTTTTTCATTCATTTCAAGTGTCTTCGTAATCACTTGTTGAAGCATTTCTATTCTGGCTGCTATAAAATCTTTGTCAGATAATTCTAACATCTGTGTCATCTTGGTTGATTGGCTCTCCTTATCAAGTTGAATTTTTTCCGTTTCTTGGTATAATGAATGATTGTCAGTTGAAACTTGGACATTTTTCCTATTACATTACAAAACTGGAGTTTATTTAGATCTTCTGTTACAGTAGGTCTTTGACACTATGGGGAGTTCAGGCTCCCCACTAAGCCTCTATTGATGCCATTCTGTCTGAGGTCATCAGAGGTGTCGTGTTACTTTCATCCATGTGCCCTCTACTCACACCACAAGAAGAAGGGTAGCCTCCTCATCCGTGTGTGGTGGTGAAAGTCCATTATGCTTCTTCTGACACCATCCCAGTAGAGAGTGTGGTTGCCTCACTACTACTAGGTGGGGCTGTGAGGCTTCCTATGTGGTCTTCATTGACAATGCAGAGATGGGAGAATCATAAAAAATTTAAAACTCTATTGAGGGAGGGAAAAACAGGTGGCATAAATGGAGAAATATACTGTTCTCTTAGATGGGAAGACTCAATGTTGAAAGATACACTAATATTTTTTGGAACTTTACAAATTTACCCTAAAGTTTATTTGAAAAGATAAAAGGATGAGAATAACCATGAAAGAAGAGTAATCACAGAGGACTTGACCACCAAATATTAAAAAGCATTATAAAGCTGTAATCAAAGCAGTGTGGCATTGACTTAATAATATGTAGACAGATCAATGGAACAGGAATAGGTAGTTCAGAAATATACATAGGGGTTTACTACATAAGTGTGGCATTTCAGGAAAAAACAGATAATTCAATAAATGGCATTTGAACAACTGGGTAACCATTTGTAAACAAAGTATAATGACAAATGTTATCTCATACTGTATACATAAATAAATTTCAGTTGGATCAAATATATAATTAAAAAAATAAAACCACAAAAATTGTAGAAAAAAATATACCAAACATTTTTATAATCTCAGGGTAGGAAACACAATTCTATGCATGACATCAAAGATAGAAACTATAAAGGAAAATATTTATAGGTTTAAATAGATAAAAATTTAAAACTCTGTATGGCAAAATATTACTATAAGACATGGGAAGGTAAAGCAACTATACTCCAATAAAGATGTTAAAAAAAAAAAAAAGACATGGGAAGAAGTTGTTTTCAACTTACCTGTCAGACAAGGGTCAACATTTTTAATATATAAAAAGCTCTTACAAATCAATAAGAACAAGACAAGGCTTCAATAGAAAATTAGATGAAGGACATGAATAGACATTTCACACAAAAAAGAAATGAAAATTTCCGAGTAACCTGTGAAAAAAGTTAAGCTTCACTAATAATTTATATAAATGCAAATTAAAACATAAGTGAGATAGCATTTTTGTGAATTGGATTAACAAGGATGAAAGATGGTCAGTGTGGCTGGAGAGCAGAGTAAGGTGGGAGAGGATTGAATCAAGATGAGCCTGGAGAGATAGACTTGGGCCAGTTCATGGCCATGTAAACCATGGTAAGGATTCTGGGTTTTATCTCTAGAAAAAAGGGACGTCTTTGAAGGGTTTTAATCAAGAGAATTACATGATCAGGTAGATATTTTGAAAAGCTCACTTTAGTAAGGTGTGGTGAATATAGAGTATGCAGAAAGACCAGTTACGTATCTATCTATATCTATATCTATATCTATATATCTACATACTTAGATGATCTGTTTGTGTTGGAAAATGTCTGGAAGGAGATACAGTTAATTCTAACATTTTAACAGTAGTTGTTTTGGGTGATGACACATCTAGTGATTTATATTTTTTCTTTTTCCATATTTTCCAATTTTTCTGCAAAGATTATGTACTACTAACCTTTTTATTTTTACATCAGGGATGTGTGGAGATGAAAAAGAATAGGATTTAGAATCAGAAGACCCTGGCTTAAGACCTAGTTTTCTCATTTACCCTTTGTGTTGCTGTCGAACAAGATACCTAGTTCCTCTGAACCCCCCCTCTTTGGCAAAATGTCCCTGTGAGTAAAAGTAAAAATAAAAATAAAAATAAAATAAGGTTTTCCCACTTGAAAATGGTGATGATAGTAAATGCTTACCTTACAGGGTTTTCATATAGATTGTATTCAATTGCACAACATATTAGAAAGTATTGTATAAACTATAAACTATATAAATGTTAGCTGAGATGATGAAGATTAGTTTTGTCCACAGTTATATAACACATGGTTGAGATATCTAAACAGAGATATATGTTAAGATATCTGTGTAATTTATTTCAAGGACTAAATGAGGTACCACTGCACCTTTCTGACTAAATGTACAAAGGAATTATTTTGAGTGTGTACATTTTGACCAGGATTTATTGGATGCTTGGGGAGAAGTAGGTAATGTCAAGATTATAACAAATTTTCGGAGGTTTCAAACACGATTATTTGTCATTGCAGCAAATATTCCTAAGGAAGCTTCCATTTCTGAGAGGGCACTACCCGGTCTTTAGACTACGTTTTTTGAACAAATAAAATTATCAGATAAAATTATTAAGTAGTCTGGACAGTGGAGAATATAGAATTTGGATAGAGTCGCCAGATAAAATTCAGGATACCCAGTTAAATTTTAATTTCAGATAAACAACAAATCCTGTTTTAGTCTAAGTATATTCCAGATATTGTATGGGACGTACTTACACTAAAACAGGATTAGTTGTTTATCTGAAATTAAAATTTAACTGGGTGTCTTGTGCTTTTATTGGCTAAATGTGGCAACTCTAAATATGGAGAACCTGCAACAATTGTTTTGGGGTCAATGGATGGGGGGGTGTGTGTTGATGGGGATGGCACATGAATGAGGGTGGTCCTTATACTTCAGGGTGCTGGGGCACCGCATCCTGAAAGTCCCCTATTCCAATGTTTGGATGAGTTATTATGAGCATCCAGAGTCGAGAATAAATGAATATTTTATGACGATGGTGTTTGAATTGGGTCCTGGAGGATGCTGGATTTCCCAGGAATATTATCCACACGCAGAACATACTATGTCACACATAGTGCCCTCCCACTCTACCTGCTGTCCCCACAGTTCTTGTTGAATGGTTTTTCTCAAGTCACTCACGCACACTGACTCACTGCTGCCTCAGAGCCTCCCTCCTTCAAGCTGGCGTCTGACTCAGCAGTGGGGTCTGAGTCCACAGGCCAACACACTTGGGTGCTTCCGGGCTGAAGGGGAAGGAGCTGGGCCGGGAGGAGCCCGGCTGAGTCAGTGTTTTGTGGGAGTAAAGTCTCCCCTTAGAAAGGTGAATGAACTGTCCTCACCCTGGTGCACAGTCACATTTTCCTGGTCTCTGGGTGGAGAGTGCATCCTGCACAACGCCCCCCTCCGCTGTTGTCCCAGGACGGGTTGTTCCTGGTTGTTGAGTAGCAACACCAAGACCAGAGAGGCTCACCTGCTTTTCAATGAAAAAGCACATCGATACAAACATTTAGAGCTAGGTTTGTATCTAAGAAATGTCTGGAAAGACACTGCCAACTTAAAGCTAGTTACCCCAGGGGAGAACAGGATTGGGGAGTCAGAGCGGGGGCACTTTTGTACTTTTTACACTTCTGTATAAAAACACTTTGGCAGGGGCTTCCCTGCTGGCGCAGTGGTTAAGAATCTGCCTGCCAATGCAGGGGACACGGGTTCGAGCCCTGGTCCGGGAAGATCTCATATGCTGCGGAGCAATTAAGCCCGTGTGCCACAACTACTGAGCCTGCGCTCTAGAGCCCGTGTGTAGCAACTACTGAGCCCACATGCCACAACTACTGAAGCCCGCGTGCCTAGAGCCCGTGCTCTGCAACAAGAGAAGCCACTGCAATGAGAAGCCTGTGCACCACAATGAAGAGCAGCCCCTGCTCGCTGCAACTAGAGAAAGCCCGTGTGCAGCAACAAAGACCCAATGCAGCCAAAAATAAAACAAACAAACACTTTGGCAAAGAGAGTGTCCCAACTTGTTAAGAGACTAGTACCAAAGCAGTAACATTGGAGACGAAATTTTAAACTAAAACCCACTCTCAAACACAACTATTTTCTTTCATTTTGAAATACTGCTTCTCCCAGGCACACACACACAGCACAGTTGCAGCAACCGGATGTGTACTGGTTTGTATTCTGCTATGTTGCTTAACGTTGTGTCATAGCTGTTTCTCTGCCTTGCTAAAAATTCTAAGTATCACTCTTCAGGGTAGCAGGATGGACTTTGAGCTACCAGTGACTTGCAGCTTGAACTTATCTTCCCTGGGTACTGACCTGACCAGCAGAGGAAAAGCGGGGGTGGAGGTGGTGTGCTTTTTTTTTTCATCTGGAAAATGAGACACTGGAAGTAGGTTCTCTCTGGGGTCCCCTCCAGGCATCATTTATCAGCGTCATGAAGCACATCATACATAATGATCATTTAGACATAATTCTTTGTAAATCTTTATTTAATCCACCAGCCTTCCTGTTTTAAGATCACTTGGTGTAACGCAGCTCATTTATCCTCATGATAGCTACATGGTGGTAGATACAATTTTCCCTTTCATAGATGGAGAAACTGAGTCCAGAGGTGTGGGGTGATTTACCACAGCCTTGGCCTCTTATCAGGGCAGCCCTGGGGTTGGCTTCCCCATGTTACGGGTGATGGATTGCAGATATCTCCATGGAGCAGGCAATATGGGAAGGCTTAGGTATGATTATTAAATAGCTCCATCATCTTCCTGCCACCTCCCTTTTTTTTCCTCATTGGATTCCAAGTCACTAATTCTCTGTGGCATTTCTTTGGGACATATTCATGAATGGGCCCTTGGAACACACACACACACACACACACACACACACACACGATAATTTGGTCGCACCTACAAGGCAGATAAAGCTGAAGGGAGCCTGCAAAAGAATCTGTAGATAAAAAGTCTGGTATCTGGGCAGGTAACACCCAATTACAACAGAGCTGTGTTGACTTACACTTTTCCTTATCAGGGGAATCAGGGATTCGTGTAAATCAGAAAAGGATTTGATGGATGCTACTTCATTGGGGTTTCCAGCCAAAGGACAGGTCTGGTTAAACAAAATATATATTCTCCTTATCTACAGTGGCAACTCTCATGCAACTCCCAGCCTCCCTTCCACTCCTCCAAGCCTTATAAAGACCAGGTCCTTATCTAGAGTTTGCAAGAGCCTAATGTCTAGCAGGGTCTGTACTAAAATCACTCTGACAATGCCGCAACTCTGGCCCAGCCCAAGCCATTTGGACAGACAGACGATCTTTCCTTATCTCCAATTGTCTAGGCAATAAATGTCTTTTTCTTGAGATGTGTGTTTAGACTACCCCAGGGGAGAGGACAGGTACCATCTCGCTTGATGGGAGAAGTCTTGTAGATTTGAGGGACTTAAAAACTGGTCCCAGATAGATAGCTAGTGGGAAGCAGCCGCATAGCACAGGGAGATCAGCTCGGTGCTTTGTGACCACCTAGAGGGGTGGGATAGGGAGGATGGGAGGGAGAGGCAAGAGGGAGGATATATGGGGATATATGTATACGTATAGCTGATTCACTTTGTTATACAGCAGAAACTAACCCACCATTGTAAAGCAATTATACGCCAATAAAGATGTTAAAAAAAAAAAAAAGCAAAAAACTGGTCCCCTTGCTGCGTGAGGTTCAAGGGCCCTGGTGGGAAAGAACAAACTGGAAGGGGGAAGCGGCTGGGTCATGTGGGCAGTAAACTTGTGCAGAAAAGAGAACACCCGTAACAGCCACGGAAGATGGGGCCTCGGGTGAGCAGGGAGTCTGATTTTGATAATAAAGAAATAGGAATGGGGACTGAGGCAGAGAGGTGAAGAGGACCGGAGGAGGGAGAGTGGCTGCAATTAGACATGAAGAGGTGGCTGAGATTTTGGTGGCCTCTCAAGACGGTTGGTGTCAGGCAGGTGGCAGCTGGCGGTGCTGAGTGGACGGCGGGAGGTGGGGTCAGAGACCTGGGCGGGGCTCCGCCTCTTACCTGCTGCGAGGTCCCTCCCTGGCTTCACAGCTGGTCCTTGGCGAGCGTGCCCAGGGGTGCAGGAGGGCAGCAATAGCGCATGCTCTGCCGGCGTTCGAGTTCATGGCCCCGGAACTCACACGGGGTGAGCAGAGAGTCTAATCTCATGCTTCAAACACTCCAATGAAAGAGACGCCTCACTCTTCCAGGATAGAGCGTTTCAGAATTGCACAGGCCTGCCCGCATCTTCCCTCCAGCTATTTAGCCTAAATTTATTTTCCTTTCTTAGTTCTGATCTGCATTTCCCTAATGATGAGTGATGTGAAGCTACTTTCATACACTTATTGGCCCTTTGTGTGTCTTCTTTGGAGAAATGTGTACTCAAGTCCTTTGCTCATTTTTAATGGGGTTGTTTGGTTTTGTTGTTGTTGTCGAGTTGTAGGAGTTCTTGATAGAGTCTGGGTGTTAACCCCTAATCAGAAATAGAATTTGCAAATATTTCCTGCCATTCTGTAGCATGCCCTTTTCACTCTGTTGATTGTGTCTTTTTTTCTTTTTGGCTGCGCTGTGTGGCTTGCGGGATCTCAGTTCCCGGAACAGGGATTGAATCCGCCACACGGGAGTGAAAGCCTGGAATCCCAGTCTTTAGATGCACCTAGGTTTGCTGTCATCCAACTGATTATTTTTCTTTTGCTGCCTGTGCTTTAGTGTCACCCTGTCTTAGTTTTAACCCATTCTTGTTGGTCTGTAAGGCAACCAGGGCTTGGAACATTAGCCCAGCTTAGAGAGAGGCCTCCTGTCATGTATCTTCGTGACGTTTACTGCCGTGTACACTCAGGGTCCAGATGGCGACAACCTCAAAGGCCCAGGACCGTCCTCTCCCAGCAGTCATGGGCAAAATTTGAGGCTCATTCTTGGTGTTTGTTTCTTCCGGAAGCTCAGCCAGCCCAGCCTTATTTCAATGGTGTGCTGTCATCTTTCTTCCCCAGGTTGCAATTTCCTACATTGTGTGCCCTCCTGCCTTCCTGAGAGGTACACGTGCAGAGACCACACGTGTGGACAGCTTCAGGGTCCTTATGGTGTCAACTGGACAGACTGTGAGACTTGGGCTGGTCTTGGAGAGGCAGGGACATGGGATTTCCATGCATGCGGGGCTCCAAACAGAGGGACGAGCCCAGCATTTTGGCCCTGTCTTCTCCCCGGCCCCACATCTCCTGGTGTGTATGCGTGTGCGTGTGTGTGCGTACGTGTGCGTACGTGTGTGTGGAGAGAGAGAGATTGAGATTGATTATGACTACTTAGCCTCTTCCCCCACGGAGGAAGCAGAGCCCACTCTGTTCATATTTGGGTTAGAATCTGCCTTTTCCCTTCAAGGCTGACTCTGGTTTAAGATTCTCCTAACTTGCTCTCTAAGGTGACCATTTTGTTCTACTTCAGATACCAACTTGTAATTAACTTTATTTTTATTGTGAAAAATTCTATTTTAACCATGAAATTAATTCACACTCACTGGATAAATTTTGGAAAATATAAACATATGCAAAGATGGAAACAGGAGCCCCACCCCCATAAAACAGATGTAGCCTCACATTACCTTCTGATGTATTTCTCTCCAGGCTTGGTAGGAGGAGAGGGGGCTGGTATGTAGACAGATAGTTAAGTAGACAGAGAAACAGAGCTACACATGTGTAGATGTATGTTTTCATAGTTGACCTCATCCTGTATTTCGTTCCTTCTCTCTCCCTAGACCTCCAACACCCCTACCCACCCACTCTGTCTCAGCTTCTTACGTCACTGAGAAAACAGAAGCCCCCCATGTGCTCCCAGCCCTGCATCTGTCCCTTCCTTCCTGCCTGGGCATGGCCATGCTGTCCTTGCTCTTATATGAGGCCACTCCCTCCTCGCCTTGTGGACTGGACCCCATTCCTTCCTGATGCTCAAGGACGTGGCTTTAACAAACCTCCCCTCCCTCTTTAGACTCACCAGTTCTTTCTCTCCTGGATCATTCCCACCACCATCAGACACAATATGATAGCTTCCTTCTTTAAATTCTCCCTTGCTTAAGTGCACATTTCCCTGAAAGAAGGGAAGACCATACCCATTCTTGGAAGGATGAGTAGGTACTCTCGGCTGTAGGGTGAGATACTTATACTGAGGTCACGGAGGCAGTTCTGGAAAGGGCAGCTGGGGTCAGAGTGCTCAGGGCTCCGAGTACGTCATTCTGTGTGAGACAGGGAATCATTTAGGGTTTCTGGCTCCCGGCGTTGCCTGGCTGACGTTGCTCTGGCAGCACTGAGGAGGCGTGGGGCGAGCTGCCGGGGGGGTCAGCGTCCCAGCCCACATGGGAGGGGACGACAGCAGTGCGTCTGAGTGTCTATGAAAAGGGGGTTCCCTCACTTTTTACAAAGGAGCCGGGGAGTAAGATGAAAAGGCAGGTGGCTTCTACAATGCAGAGGTGGGAAGTTGCTCTGGAAGTGAGGCTTCTGCCGCAGAGAGAGGTGATGAGGTTTGTCACCTGGGTCTTCCAGAGAGTCGCCCAGGATAACGGATGGGGGCCCGAGAGGTCCAAGGCTCCCTGGAAGCTAGGGCAGGCTGGCCCTGGCTGTCCCCCTGCACCCCCCTGGGGCGGGTGGTCCACACTGCCCTATGCTTGGGACAAGACGAGGAGGATACTTAGGGGGAAGATCCTTTGGCTTTGTTCTCCATCAGTTACTAACAAGATGAGAGACGCCCTGTAGAGCAGATTTCTTGGGAAGGCAGGAAAAGGGGAGGACTTCATCAGTCTGGGATCCGGGAAGGAAAATGGGGTGGTGGTGAAGGCTACGGTGGGGGGGAGAAAAGGGAGCAGCTCTGGACAGTTACGAGTAACAAGGCAGTGGGGAGTCAGAAGGTGGGAGATGGGATGAGACGAGAGTTGTAGAGGGGTCCTGCGGGCGACTTCGCTTGGGGCAGAAGGCCTTTTGGAGGGAGACGGGTCTGGGCTCGGAGGGAAGCCTGGCGAGCTCCGCAAGGCCTCCTAGACTCCTCTCCTTATTGAGGTGAAAGATGACATTTTTACTTTTGAACTTGGAAAGGAGGGCCCTCCCAACCTCTTGCCTGTAAAGGGAGCGCCAACGGCCAATTGGTTATTTATTTCTCTCTAATCCTGTCGTTTTATGGGGCTGTAAACGAGGGCAGCAGGGAATTAATGAAAAAGGTGTAGCCAAGACAAATAACAGAGTCCTTGCCCATGTGGCACTGGCGGTCTAAAGGTGTGGGTGATGCAACCCTGGGTCTGTGCTCCCGGGAGTGTGGGGCACAGCTGCCTGGGTAGTTTGGGCAGCCGGGGTGGGGCGGTAGGTGGGAGGGATGAGTGACCTTGACCCCCAAGGAATGACTGATGGAGAGTCTGTCCCCGGAGCAGTGAGGTGGGCACAGGCAGGCAGCCGGATGGTGGGGCAGCTGGAGTGAGGCAGGGTGGGGAGGGTCCCAGGGGTCGTCTTCATTTTGGAGAATTCTAGGAAGGGGTTTGTAGTTGAGTGGATGGCGCAAGTGGGCAGAAGATAAGGTAGGCAAGTGTCCGGCCCTACAGGAAGCGACCAAGAGCCTCCAGCTCCAGGAGGCGGTCGCTGATTCAGGGTGCCTGCCTCAGGGAACCACCCCCTCCCCTGTGTGGTTGGGAATGCATTTAATCTTGATGAGATTAAGGGGCCTGTGCAGCTCTCACCGGGAAGAATCCTCTAAAACCAGTTAGTGAAAAGTAATCCGGACACCTGGGGGCTTTTGCAAGGTCTGGAAGTGTGCAGAAGTGAAGAGGAGAGCTGCTCTCGTGACATGGCTCTGCTGAAGGTGTGGTCCACGGGGAGAGGCCAGCGTGGGTTGCTGGGTGTTTATCCAGTGCAGGCCGAAGGGCGTGGAATCCCTCAGCAGAGCGGGTGATTCACCAGGCCACAGCACTTTGTGCAAAGGATTCTTAAAATTCCTAAATTCCACCTTGAGGTCGTTATGGTAAGTGAAATAAGCCAGCCACAAAGGGACGAATGCTGCATGATTCCACTTCTATGAGGTCCTAGCGTAGTCAGATTCACACCGACAGAAAGTAGAAGGGTGGGTGCCAGGGGCTGGGGGAGGGGGAGGGGGAGTTAGTGTTTAATGGGGTCGGAGTTTCAGTTTGAAAAAATGACAAAGTCCTGGAGATGGATGGTGGTGATGGTAGCACACCAGTGTGTGTGTACTTAATGCCACTGAGCTGTACACTTGAAAATAGTTAAGATGGTACATCTTATGTGTGTTTTACCACAACGAAAAATGCATTAAAAATCCTGATTTCGCTTTGCATGGACTCTCTGCGTATCAGTCTGGCTCTGACCTTGATTTGACCTCCTGAGCCAGGAGATGGTCGCGGATTGGGAGCCAGGCATCCTGTCACCATCTGGTCATAATAAGTGGATAAACACTACCCTGTTTTCAAGTCAGTCTTCTCTGAGTGGAGGCCAGATCTCCGGCGACTGCTCACTTGGGGGGAAAAGTGAATGTCCAGCCCTGAGCCTGAGGAGCAGAGGTCCAGGGGCTGAAGCCTCAGCACCAACTCCCACCTCCCCTCTTCCCATCACAGCAGAGAGTGGGGGAAACAGAAGTAGCTTGTATTGGTTGGCAGCAGGTGGCTGTTTGGAAGAAGCATAATTTTGGGGGGCGGATACCTCTGGGCTTGCATCACCATCATTAATGAGCAAGCTGCTAACTCCTTGTAAGCCTCGGCTTCCTAATCTGTAAAATGGGCGAATACTACATATCCCTCAGCAGTGTGAGAGTTCTATGATGTAGAATATATAAAACACTGAGCATGGTGTTTGCACAGAGTAGCTATTCAACAGCTGCTGTTACCTTCCCTAGCCTCCCACTATCTCTGCTTTTTTTTTTTTCCCCCAGTGTTATGTGTCTTAGTGCATTCAGGCTGCTATAACAGAGTATCATAGACTGGGGGGTGGGGCGGGTGGTGCTTAAACAACAGACATTTATTTCTCACAGTTCTGGAGGCTGGCATGTCCAAGATCAAGGTGCCAGCAGACTCGATGTCTGCTGAGAGCCAGCTTCCTCATAGATGGCTGTGTCCTCATATGACTGAAGGGTTAGGAAGTTCTGTGGTGTCTCCTTTATAAGGGCACTAATCCCATTCATGAGGGTTCTATCCTCATGACCTAATCACCTCCCAAAGGCCCCAACTCCAAATACTATCACTTTGGGGGTTAGGATTTTTAACATATGAATTTGGTGGGGACACAAACTTTCAGACCATAGCAGTATAATTTAAGAAATACACAGAAAGCTCTTTTCTCTCCTTTGAGATTTGTAAGAAGAGGGCAGACATTCTTCTGCCATGGAGTTTCTGAGAGAGGGCAAGGACATAAAATCTTCTGAAGGTCCTTTAATCTTAAAATGCTGGTTCTCACCAGGGTGGCCCTTTTATGTGTGGCAGCCTCTTTGGGACTGTCTTTTTCTGATTAAGCTTAGGAATATCTCTGTAAAAATTCCACATTCCACCAATGAACGGAGAGGTTTTTTTACCCAATCAGCGACAGAGGTGAAGACCTCTTAATAGACCTCAGCTCATAGCCAGCCCTTTGCAGAGTTGAGGCCCAGGGTCAGTGGCCATCGGGACGCCCGCATACAGGTCAAAGTAACCTCCTTCCAGATCCGGACCAGAGCCAAGCAAGATGAGGCAGGAAGTATTGTCATCTGGATTTTATTTTATATTAAGTAAAACATTGAACACGAGGAACTGTACAGAAATTGGGAGTTCTGGAGGAAAAATACATTGGAAGAGTGAATATTTCCACTTTTCACTGGCAGTAAGTAGAGAGAGGTCGAGAGCTGTAGTGAGGTAAAAAGAGCTGAGGAAACAGAAAGTAACAAGTGTGGGGAGGATGTGGAGAAACTGGAACCCTTGTGCACTGCTGGTGGGAGTGTAAGATGGGGCAGCCTCTGTGGCGAACAGTATGGCGGTTCTTCAAAAAATTAAACATAGAATTGCCAGATAATCCAGCCATTACTCTTTTGAGTATAAACCCAAAATAATTGAAAACAAGATTTTGAAAAAATATTTTGACATCCATGTGCATGGCAGCGTTATTCACAGAAGCCAAAAGGTGGAGAAAACTCAAGTGTCCATCAGCGGATGAACGGATAAACCAAATGTGGTCCATCCATACAATGGAATACGCTTCAGCCTTCAAAAGGAAGGAAATACTGACACAGGCTACAACATGGATGAGCCTTGAGGACATTATGGTAAGTGAGGAATCCAGTCACAAAGGACAAATACTGTAGATTCCACTTACACGAGGTACCCAGAGAGGTCAAACTCATAGAGACAGAAAGTAGAATGGAGGTTGCCAGGGGCTGAGAGGAGGGGAGATGGAGAGTTAGTGTTTAATGGATACAGAGTTTCAGTTTCAGTTACTGTAGTTAATTTTTAAAAAGAGCTGAGGACACGGGTATAGGCGGAATTGACTCGGGGATTGGGAATGACTGACAGAAGGGTCTTCTCTCAGACCCGCTGGATGACGTTCTTCTTCCTTCATGTCCCAAAGCACCAAAGATGTACCACTTTTGGGGGAGGTTGACCTTTGCTCAAGGCTTGGATAACAGGGAGGGGACATTCACCTCTCGGGACAACACAGCAGACACGTTTGAATGCAACATGGGGCATATTGTCCGGGGCTCTCTGGCCACCGCGCAGGAGGATTTTGCGGTGGCAGCTCCCACTTGCAGGGCACCAGCTGCCATGCTGTCCCCTCTCCCCGGACGCTCCTCCTGGTCTCACCTTCCTCCTCCCAGACTCTCCGTTTCCTCCTTGTCTGGTTGCCCAGAAACTCAAAATTCCTTTCAGTTTATTACGCACGACAAGGCAGCTCTGTGTCTGGCTGCTTGGGGAGGTGGGAAGCCAACTTCTCTTCTGAGAAGACCCAGTAAAGGTTTCTCCTGTAAACAAACGGAGAGAAAGTCGTGCAGCCTGGAGAGTGCAGACGAGGGCTCAGCGACCATCACAACCCCCAACACTTACCCTGACCTGCGGGTCGGCTCCGGGGACGAGGGGCTCCAGCAGGCTGTGGCCGTCTGGCCTCGGCTCTGCAACAGCACAGGACACAGCTCTGTCCCAAAGCCTTGGGGCTGGTGTGCCCGGGCTGGAGGCTGACCCCAGATGGAGAGCTCCACGGTCAGGTGTGCAGACTGATTTTGCATTTGTTACACACTGAGTCTGGGATTCCGGGGGAGGGGAGCTCTCAGGGAGGCCCACGAATCCTGGTTCTGACCCACCTCAGCTGTGTGACTGGGCAAGTTGGCCCTCTATGCCTTCTGTGAGGAGTAGCGAGAATAACGGCCCTTCTCATGGGGCTTCTGCAAGGAGTCAGTGAGATATTGTGTGCAGGAGAATTTGGTACATAGCAAGAGCTCAGCAGACCTCAGCTGCTGGCGTGGTGGTTATCGCGGTGCTTCTGTCAAAGTCCCTGGGTGGAGGAGTGCGCAGTCTGGTAGGGAGGCCAGATGTGCGCGGTCCCCAGGGAAGTCAGCCCATGCGCACTGCACCACAGCTGTCCTGACCCTGAGAGTGCAGGACGCAGGTCTGACTTCTCCGCAGTCCTGCTTGCCTCCCTTCCTCCCCTTGGCCCTCTCCCTACAGGTGGCTGGAGGGGCTACAGGTCTGGTTCCAGTGACCCTACGCTCAGGAGCTGGCGGGGTGCTGGGAGCAGGGCCAGCCAGGGAGACTCCGACAGGTGATTTTGGGAGGGTGGGCAGGGCCAAGTGTCAGGCTGGAGTAGCCAAGGACATAACTGAGGAGGCTGTTAGGCACTGCCATGGGCATTTGTGAACCTCCCTTGGAAGGTCTCCAGAAAAGGAGAGGGATGTCTGTCTTTTGGGGCAGGTTTAGAAATCACAGTTCCTGATGTTGGGAGGTGGCCGGGATGATGTCCCAAGTCCCCCGATCCTGTTTAATGCTCAGCAGAAGATGCTCCCTGCCATTGGACACCATCCCTGAGAAAAGGCCACTGGGGGGACATAGACCAAGTGAGCCTTCTCAGAAGGAGAAGTGGATTCTGAAGGATGAATAAGAGTTTGAAAGTTGGATGATGCCAGAGGAGGGCATTCCAGACACAGAGACCGGTGCCTGCCAATGCACTTGGTGACCTATCCCATCTCTCTGCTCCTCGTGGCGCCTCGCTGTTTGCTTCAGCCCACGCTCCCCTGGGCTGCTTCCTGCTTAGTTTGTTCCCAGTGGCTGAGACTTGGTCTGCAGTTCCAGGTAGTCACCAGGGTTGTTTTGACAGCAGTGCTCATTGGCAAAGGGTACAGACACCTTTTTTTCCTAAAAACCTACCAATTCTGATGCTGGAGGTCTTGGGGAGAGGTGGAGAGTACATGGGCAGAAGGGAGTGGCCAGAGGACACTACAAACGGTGCCTACACAAAGAGACATGACAGACTTTTTTGGGATATGAATATGTTCACTATTGTGAATATGGAAGTGGGTTCATGGGTATATACATGTGTCAAAATGTATCAAATTGTACACTTACATAAGTGCAGTTATTGTGTATGGGTTATACTTCCATAAAGCTACTAAAAAGAGTATAAGTGCCTCAGAATTTCTAGTTGCTTTTAAAAAATGTTTACTTTTCAGTATAAAACTAATACAAGATCACCAGAGAAATTCAGAAATTCACAAGTGCAGGGAAAAGAAAGTAAATCACACCTTCTTCTTCTTGTTCTTCTTGTTCTTGTTCTTGTTCTTGTTCTGTTCTTCTTCTTGTTCTTGTTCTTGTTGTTGTTCTTCTTCTTCTTTGTTCTTTTTGGTGAGGGATCATTGTTACCAAAACCAAAAAGCTCTGCATGGGGCTCCTGCCCCAGCACCAGTGGGCCAGGTTGCTCAGTCCTACTGAGTGGAGAATCCCCGGGGGACTTGCATCCAGCAAGTGTTCACCTGCTCCCCTCCCGCCCCAGTCAGTCTGAGAGGGAGACCCAGAATCTGAATTTAAAGCCAGCATCACAGGTTATTCTGATCCAGGCGGGCAACAGTCTACTTGCTGAGAAATACTAAAATAGAGAGTCAATCACAAAGCCCTGGTGGTCCTTGATCTTTTCTCCTTCAGCCCCAACCATGATAATAATAATCCCCCAGATACATGGATGGGGTCACAGCTGTGTGGTGAGACAGATCCGGCTGATTCCCGTCTTGGAAGCCTTGTGGTAGCAGCAGCAACAGTAGTCATAGTGATAGCAGTGGTAACGTTAATGGTAGTAAGAGTAGTGGTAATGTTAGTGGTAGTAGTGGTAGTAGTACTGTTAATAGTAGTAACAGTAATGAGAGCATTAGTAAAGGTAATATTAATGGTAGTAATGGTAGTAGTACTGTTAATAGTAGTAACAGTAATGAGAGCAATAGTAAAGGTAATATTAATGGTAGTAATGGTAGTAGTACTGTTAATAGTAGCAGCACTGTTAATGGCAGTAATAGCTGAGCACTTAATCCACCTAAGCCACTGTTTCAAGAGCTCCACATGTGTTATTTCAATGGTTAAAAGCAAGTTCTTGCACTTAGATGTTTGGGTGTGAACTTCACCCTTCCAATGCTGATGAAGATGTGGAGAAATTGGAACCCTTATGCACTGTTGGTGGGAATAATGCAGCTGCTGTGGAAAACAGTACAGGCAGACCTCATTTTATTGCGCTTCACAGATACTGAGTTTTTTTTTTTAAAGGTTGAAGGTTTGTGGCAACCCTGCATTGTCAGATGATGGTTAGAATTCTTTAGCAATAAAGTATTTCTTAATGAAGATATAACTTTTTTTTTAAAGAGATAATGCTATTGCGTACTTAATGGACTCATCAAGAAAAAAAGGGAGAGGGCTTAAATCAATAAAATCAGAAATGAAAAAAGAGAAGTTACAGCCAACACCACAGAAACACAAAGGATCATAAGAGACTACTAGGAACAAATATATGCCAATAAAATGGACAACCTAGAAGAAATGGACAAATTCTTAGAAGGGTACAATCTCCCAAGACTGAACCAGGAAGAAATAGAAAACGAACAGACCTAATACCAGTAATGAAATTGAATCAGTAATTTAAAAACTCCCAACAAACAAAAGTCCAGGACCAGACAGCTTCACAGGTGAATTCTACCAAACATTTAGAGAGGAACAAACACCTATCTTTCTGAAACTATTCCAAAAAATTACAGAGGAAGGAACACTTCCAAACTCATTCTATAAGGCCAGCATTACCCTGATACCCAAAACACACAAAGATATCACAAAAAAGAAAATTATAGGCCAATATCACTGATGAACACAGTGTAAACATAACTTTTATATGCATTTGGAAACAAAAATATTCATGTGAATCATTTTATTGTGAAATTCACTTTACTGTGGTGGTCTGGAACCGAACCTGCCATATCTCTGAGGTCTGCCTGTATGGCGGTTCCTCTAAAAATTTAAACATAAAATTACCATTTGATTCAGCAATTCCACTCTGGGTATATACACAAAAGAACTGAAAGCAGAGACTTGAACAGATGCTTGTACACCCGTGTCATAGCAGCATGATTCACAATAGTCAAAACGTGGAAACAACCCAAATGCCCACCAATGAAAAGATGGATAAACAAATTGTATATCCATACAATGCAATATTATTCAACTTTAGAAAGGAAGGAGGGCTTCCCTGATGACACAGTGGTTAAGAATCCGCCTGCCAATGCAGGGGACACGGGTTCGAACCCTGGTCCGGGAAGATCCCACATGCCGCGGAGCAACTAAGCCCGTGCGCCACAACTACTGAGCCTGCGCTCTAGAGCCCATGTGCCACAACTGCTGAAGCCCACACACCTAGAGCCTGTGCTCTGTAATAAAAGAAGCCACTGCAATGAGAAGCCCGTGCACCGCAAAGAAGAGTAGCCCCTGCTCACTGCAACTAGAGAAAGCCCGTGTGCAGCAACGAAGACCCAACACAAAAGGAAGGAAATTCGGACATGCTACAACATAGATGGACCTTGAGAAAGTTATGCTAAGTGAGATAATCCAGTCACAAAAAACAAATCCTGTTTGGTTCCACTTATATGAGGTAACTAGAGTAGACAAACTCATAGAGACAGAAAGTAGAATGGTGGCTGCCAGGGGCTGGGGGGAGGGGGAGGGGGAGCTAGTGTTTAATGCCAGTTTGGGAAGAAGAAGAAGTTCTGGAGATGGATGGTGGTGATAGCTGTACAACAGTGTAAATGTACTTAATGCCACTGAGCTGTAGACTTAAAAATAGTTAACATGGTAAATTTTATGTTACGTGTATCAATTGAAAAAAAAGAGAGAGGGAAAAAAGTCCTCAGTTTCAGTTTCCCCATTTCTAAAATGGGGAAGACAGCCTCCCCTACTTCTGAGGTTGTGAGGGCTGGATGTGTGAACAGAGCCATCCCCAGAGAGAAGCGGTTGGTCCAGAGTGGCGGCTGACAGCTGCGATGGCCGTCAGTGTCATTCTGCCGGCCCTTTCCTGTGTGGCCCCAGGCACATCGCTGCACCTCTCTGGGCCACAGAAAAGAGGGGCTGGCACCATTGCCAAGTCCCCTCTCACTCCCCAACTCTGGTGCTCCGTGCTGGCTACCTGTCGGAATATCCCTTCCTGGAATGGGCATCTCGGGGGCCGGGCCTGGCACCTTTATTCTGCCGGCACGGAGGGCTGAGCCCGCCGGCTAGGATCGTCCGTGCTGGGGTGCTGGAGGGTGAACTAGGGTAAGTGACTCGTGCTCTGTCACCCGGAGAAGCCTAACTCTGGCGTTTGACAGACTGGTCTCCTGCGGGCTTAGGAGGGACGGTCCCGGCGTGTGCGTGCGTGTGCCTGACTGTGTGTGTACACCCACGAGTGACTGTGTCCGTCTGTGTGGGGGCGGCTGGAGGTGGGAATGTGCAGGGGAGGGGGCGCTGTGCTGAGTGTCACACCCCTTGGGGGCAGGGACAGTAAGGAGTGTTACTGCATCTTTTCCGCCTTGGCTGCACACCGGGAAGCCTTATAAGAATCCTGGAGCCTGAGGCCTGAGTCCCACCCCCGAGGCTCTGATTTCACTGGTCTAGGGTGGTCCGGGCACGAGGATTTTCCAAAGCTCCCCTGGGGGCTTTCCTGCACAGCAGGGCCGGAGCCGCTGCTCCCCTAGGTCCGAGGAGAGGCGCCCCGGTCCAGACTCACAGGGGCTGGGCCCAGTCCAGGGCTGAGGAAGCTTGCGTGGTGTGTGTGAAGGAAGCTACCTGTAAGCTGTTTATTGCTTGCTTGAATTACTGGGTAAATATTGACCGGAGGCTCCGATGGCCCGGGAGCTACCTGTTGTTTCCACGGGCACATCTCTGGCGATGTAGGGGCACCTTTGTCTGGCCTGGGCTCTGCCAGCCAAGAGATGGGTGACACAGAGGCAAAGGGTCCCCCTAAGGGATACGGTGCGAGGTCCTGAGTGGAGTCCGGGCCTGGCGGGCAGCTGGGCAGATGTGCAGGCTAACTCGCTCCCGTGAGCCGTGGGAACCCGGGCAAGTGTTTTGAGCTCTCTGGACCTCGGTCTCCTAGTCTCTAGGACAAGGATGACAGCAGCTGCCTGCGTCCTCCTCTGAGGATGGAACGTACCCATGGAATGTACCCATCACACGACAGTTGCTCGATAAACGGGCATTTCTTGTTTTCCGGACCAGAGAAACTGTTGGCCGCCTGGTCCCTGGGACGTCGCTCCACTCTCCCGGCTGTTGAGTCAGTGTCTGTTAACAGTGGGACGTTGATGGCTCCTGGGGAATGGTTGGAGGAGACAGAGCTCGGTCCTTTCCTGTTAGGGGCTGACGTGGTCCCTGCCCCCAGGTTCCGATGTTGAAGTCCTGCATCTCAGGACCTCAGAACGTGA